>NC_045764.1:172423623-172739873 GCF_008692025.1 Phocoena sinus
AAAAGAGAGAGAATGAACGAAGAAGAAGGAATGATGGGAAGGGGAGCAAAAGCCAGAAGAGCAGGAGGGTGGTGGAAAGAGCAGAGGAGGGGACCGAGAGAACGTGTCACACCTGGAGGAACTCAGGTAGGCCTGAGACATGATGGGAGGTAACCTAGGTGGCAGGAATGGCTGAAAGTGGCAGGCGGGCTCGGGATCACGGGAGCCCATGGCAGGTCAGGGGAGGCTGTCACTTGGAGGTTCTGGACGGCAGAGCCGAGGCAGGGGAGGGGGACAGAGACCAGATATATGGACCAGGGAGGGTGGGGGGCGGCAGGAGAGGCAGGCACCATGCGGTTCAAGGCAGTGCCATCTGATCTGTTCAGCCTTGTGGGAAGGTGCCCTGGCTGCTCTCTGATGTTGTGGACATTGGCTCGCTAGCCTACAACAATGTAAGGCCGGCCCCATCAGAAAGTGAGGTCATGACTGTAACCAGGATTGTCACAGGGCCTGGAGTGAGGCTGGGCTGGGTCTTCCTGTGGGACCCATACAAGAAACTGTAGGGAGCCCATGAGCTGGGGACACTGAGGCAGTGTGTGACAAAGAGGAGAAGAAGGAGGGGAATTAAATGAGATTGTCTAGGAAAAGCTCTCAACACAGTGTTCAGCACTTAGTAAATATTCATTTTATGTTGACAGTGATGGTGGTGGTGGTGGTTAAAATGAGGGAGATCAGGAAGAAAAAGAGTGAATTAAGGAAAAGAGAGCAGAAAGGCAATAATCTGGTATCTACTGAGGGTCTACTATATGCTCTCGGCACCTACTAGCTGCCTTCACCTTTTATATTTCCATTAACCCTGCTCAGCAATTTTATGAGATGGGTGGTCTTACCCCATTTTACTGATGGGGAAACCAAGGCTCAAAGGGTGAAGACAGCTACCCATCTGCAAATTGCCAAGGCAGGATTCAAGGTTTGTGTGATTCGAAAGTTCCTGCCTTCCAGTGAGGAGGAGATACAGAAGCGGGTGATGACCAGCTCCAGGGAACCACCTGGCTAGACACAGACAACCCAGATATGGGCTTTGGACCCAGGGAGCTCCGAGGGTGCGGTGGGGTGGGAGGAGGTGGTCTGAACAATGACCCCATCAAATGCAGACCATGCCACCATAGAGGATACACAGCAACCCAGGAGCTCAGAGGAGACAGGGAGGGAAGACTTCCTGGAGGAGGTGATGTTTGAACCAAGCTGTGTGATGAGCATCCATTTTCCAAGAAGATGGGGGCACATTTGGTTCAAGGCAGCATGTGGAAATGGGCAGCTCTCTGAGGATCCGTCTTATCCTCTCCCCTGTCCCTAACTCACCCACCTTCCACAGCAGAGTCCAAATCAACAGTAGTTGCTCCAAATGTACCGCTAACATCCTCCCCAGTCTTTGTTCCTCCTTCTCTCCAAGAAATTTTCAGACTCCATCATCCCTACCACAGGACATCCAGTCTCTGGCTAGGAAAAGAGCTCTTTTGGCCAAGCCAGCTACTGGCAATGGGTCTCCACCAGAGGAGAAAGAAGATTTCTAGGTTTGGGGCAAGGGTATAAATCAATTTGGCAGAGTACAATAGGAATAGAATAAATAGTATCTCATCCAAATCAGTTACGTAATATTTAAAAAGCAGCTCTCAGATAGGAAGAGCATTTATCTATTATGAACATTTTCCATTTTTAGTGTAATTGAAGTTTTTCATCCACAGCTCGTGCTAAAAGCACCAACACATTGTGATTGTCCCCACCCGTTCGAATGCAATTAGAGAATTTAATCAAACTCCACTGCAAGTGCAGTGCCAGCCAGGCTATTTTTGAATTTTTCAATCTAGCATCATTTGGGGACTTTTTAATTGTTAGTTGGGTTTATTTATTGAACTCGGGCTTAAAAGAAAAATAAACAGCAAGGAGGCAAGAAGTGGCTGGAAAGGCAAGAAGAATCCAATCTGTGCTATTTAATGAAGTCTGTCCTTGTTAGCTCCAGCGGTGGCGAAATTCCATTGAATTCAAATTTCAACCAGGTCTCTAAACATCACATCATTTACATCTTTCATCTATTATGATATTTCAAATAAGATTGTTATAAAATTGCCCCAACTTTGGGCAACCATAGATCATAAAATAGGAATATTATTGCATTAAAAGAGAGGAGCTGTATCTCATTTAAAGCACATAATTTCATAGATTTCATATCTGTAGCTGGATATCTATCTATGAACAATGAAATTGTCCCAAAATTAAAAGCCTTCTGGCTATATATTTGTAAACACAATCAGATCACAATCCAATAATGGGCCCCTTTTGAATTAATGCGCATCATGTGACCTTCCTATCATTACATTTATAACTTTCCTCTTGAACAGCTCACTGCCTTCTCTTTGTCTCCATAAAAATGCAGGGGTTTGTGTGTATTTTCTTGTTTCCTTCAGCTAATGGTAGATAAAACCATGTTTTTCTAAGGCAAGAAGATTGGATCATGATTGTGAAAAATACCGACAGAAAGAAACTCACCCTTTTATACCTGCATAGATGGAGAGTCGCCATCTAATTTCTCATCACTTCTGACATAAAACACTTTGCATTTTAAAAAGAAACTGTCACCTTGCTCATTTTTATGATTCTGATCATGAGAATTGGACTTATTTTGTTAACCAGGAAAGTGCAGTGATTTTATATGCACATTAAAAGGAAAAGACTGTTCCTTTAATTTAGATCATTTAAAACAAAACTTTCCAAGTGGCAACATTTTCGTTGCCATTCATTCATCTATTCAGTGTTCATGGGAAAGCCTTTCCTGAGATACAGGGTTCAAAGTAAGTGAGTAAGGCATCCTCTTCCACAAACAAAGTCACATCCTGAGGGGACTGAAATGTCGTGTGATTTACTGCAGGGTATCTTAGAGAGTCCGGTGGAAGGAGTCCACACTGGGAGTCAGGAGAGCTAGATACCACTGCTGCTCTGCTTTGTGTGAGGCTTCCGAATACATAAGGGCCACTCAGCCTCAAGCGACCAAAAGCCAACTCAATAAAGCAAAAAGTGGACTCGTCTTGTGTATCTCCCAAGTCCATGGTGGATTGATTCAGGAACTGCTGGATCCAGGAGCTTCCACAATGCAATGGAAATCTAGTCTAGCCCCACCTCTTGGCTCTCTTTTCCTCTGTTGGCTTTATTCTTGGGATCCATGTAGTGGTCCTTAGTAGGTACAGGCTTGCATCATCCTTGCTGCTATTATGCTCACAGAAAATAGAATTCCTTTTTACTGGTCACACCAGTAAAAACCCCAGTGTTCACCCCCATGGACCACCTGGAGTACCTATCCCTGAACTAATCATGGTGCCCAGAGCAATGGAATGCACTGTGAGCCCTTGTCCAGGTCACCTGCACAATCTTGGATTAGTAGAATGAAATAAGTCCCACCCAAGTGACATGGATGGACAGAGGGGCTATCACATGTCCTTAGGTATATTGGGGTTTCATAAAGTGATAAACCACTGGCTTAGGAAATAAATTCTAAAGTTCAAGTACTAACCTGCTTCTTCCCACACATTCATCTACAAATTAAGATTTTAGTTCAGATTTCTGACTTGAAAGTTAGACTTCTGTCGGAGTCATTTGAACCTCTGTTTCCTAGTCTGTAAAGTGGTTATGATACCGCCTCTCCCACAGATTGCTAATGAGATTACACATGTGAAAGTATTTAGCAGAGTGCAAATAAAGAGCATTATATATACTAAACCTTAACTACACATTATTATGATGAGATATTATGGGAAGTGAATCAACAGATGACACCAGTCAGTATCCAAATGAGTCATAACAGATTACCTTAGTCATACCTGCCTCTGTGTCTGACAATTCTCAAGGGAAGAAACATTGGGGTCTATAATATCATCTAATCATAGTTAAATAAATGTATCCTTTATAACCAACTTCAATGCATATGACCTTGTCCTCGATCCCATTGTATGGCTCCATTTCTTTTAGACTTAACCTGAGTTCTAAAGCAATTCAGATATTCTTGGGAAAAGAATAGGAACAGAAAAGGTCAGTTTACAGCCGTTACTAGAATTTGAGTCCAGAGAATGGGCAGCCCAGATGGGTACCTCTCATTTTAGACTGGGGATGAAAAAAAAAAATTAGGTTTGCCTTTTGCCTCCATTGTGATTGCTTCACTTTATTTAGAATATTGACTTCATTTGTTTAATAAATAAATGATGATCATTGTGAAAATATGCCAGCAATACAAAAAAGTCCAAAAGGGCCAGTAAAACAATTATCTAAAATTCCACCACTCAGAAACAATGGTAATCGATATTTGGTAAACGTCATTCCAACCATTATTCTACGTTCAAAGATAGATAAAAGGACAGAGAGATGATAAAGTGAAAGAAAAATAAGGGGACAAAAAGAGGAACGTGTTATGCACATTAGTTTGAATATTTAAAAGTACTAAACTCTCTTATATTTTAATTGACTGGAAGAAGAAAGAAGCCCAAGTAAAATTGAAAGACTTATTTCAGATCCATTTTCTTCACTACATGGAATATGATCTCCTTCCTAAAAGAACCCTCTAAATTAACAAAAGAGATTATAGCACACTTTGAATTGGAGTCATCTTTAAATTACATTTTAATTTTAGACTATTAACTCCCTGATATGAAGAAGGAAGAAATTAACACCATATACTTCTCCCTCCCTACCTGTCAGCATACTTCTGTTATCTTACTACTGTCCAGCTTTACAACATTTACGTTTTGTTCAGTGAAAAAATTTTCAGTTGGTCAGTCTTAGTCTTATATTTATTGATACTATGATATTTACCATCTAACAATGATGCCACCATTCCTGCATTATTTACTTTAGTTCATCTTTTTGTCGTAATTTGTTAAAATACAAAAGAAATTAGGATGTTTAATTGGGGAAATAAACTGTGTTTATTTTCCCTGAAAGACTCCTAAGATGGTACAATCTGTGAGTTTGTGCATGCTTGCCAATATTTCTAAAACCTTTATATCTGAATTTGAAGACAATATAACTTGGCTTAAATCTTTTTTTCTGATTGAAATAAAGAGGTATTTGTTTGGGGTTTGTTAGGACTGGCTTAAAATTCTTGAAGACCACCTTTTATTCCTACCTTTACCACTTGGTAGACATTAGTCTTCTGGCATTCACTATGGTTGTGGAAAATTCTAAGATAATCCTTTTTTTCTCCTTTATATCTTAAAATTTGCATTTTCTCCTAGAAGCCAATAGAATTCTATCCTTACTCTTTTTTTTTTTTTTTTTTTTTTCATTTTTGGCTGTGCCATGTGGCTTGCAGGATCTTAGTTCACTCACCAGGGATTGAACCTGGGCCCACAGCAGTGAAAGTGCCAAGTCCTAACCACTGGACCACCAGGGAATTCCCTATCCTTACTCTTGAAATTCAGATTTTTCACTTGGTGTTGCTCACTTATTCTATTTCATGTTCTCCTGGGATATCATGTACCTTCAGATCAGCCCTTTATTTATTTAAGTAAAGTTTTCTTCAGTTATATCATTTAATATTTTTCTGTGTCATTTGTTCTGGTCTCTTCCTAAAGAGAGACAAATCTGTGCATTTGTCATATTTCTCTTATCTACCTGTCTATTATAAAGATACATCATCTTTTTAATCATTTTCATATCCTTGTACTTTGAAAGTGGGAAGGTATTTTTGGTTGACACAATAACTAGGGCAGGGGTGGGTATAACTGGCATTTGGGGAATGAGGGTTCAGAATCCTAAATGTCCTTCAATGTACAGGAATCTAGCCCTATGATGAATTCCTATTCAAAATGCCAACAGGGCTGAAAGAGTTAGCCCAGCCATCATGTCTTTGATGATGCTTTCTGTCATGTTAATTCTAATTATTTTAAGACTTTTTTTATGTGGACCGTTTTTTTAAAGTCTTTATTGAATTTGTTACAATTTTGCTTCTGTTTTATGTTTTGGTTTTTTGGCCATGAGGCATATGGGATATTAGCTCCCCAACCAGGGCTCGAACCCGCACCCCCTGCACTGGAAGGCAAAGTCCCAACCACTGGACCACCAGGGACGTCCCTGTCATGTTAATTCTAATTTTTAAAGACTCTAATGGGGCTTTAATTTATGTAACATTTGTCTTTTTCACGTCAGTTTTTTTCTTGAGTTCTGCCAGCTCACTTTACATCCGCTTATGTTGTTTTATAATTTCTTCTTGTGCTCTGTCTTAAAAGGATTATATTTTCAATAATACTTTCAATATTATAGAGAAGTATTTGTCTAAACTTTTTGACTATTTTCTTGGGCAATTTATGTTATATATTCCCTTGATATACCTTTTGATGAACAACATTTTCCCTCCATGTTTGCAGTTATTTCATTTTTAAGGTATAATAGGTCACAGCCTAGTTCCTCTGTGTAACTAACCATGTGTTGACTTGGAGCAGAGGGGAAAGATAATGAACTCTGGACACTGCCTGTTGTCTGGAGCCTCTCTGTTGCTACATGTGGGATGTCTCTATCCTGTTTGATTTTCAGAAGGGAACTTCCCTTTTGGGGCTTCCCTGGTGGCTCAGTGGTTGAGGGTCCACCTGCCGATGCAGGGGACACGGGTTCGTGCCCCGGTCGGGGAAGATCCCACATGCCGCGGAACGGCTGGGTCCGTGAGCCATGGCTTCTGAGCCTGCACGTCCGGAGCCTGTGCTCTGCAACGGGAGAGGCTACAACAGTGAGAGGCCCGCGTATCGCCAAAAAAAAAAAAAAGGATTTCCAGTTTCAAAGGGTATCTGTGCATCTCAGATCCGTTTTCCTAGCTGCATAACCTCAATCCTCAGTTTCTCAGGATATTATTATTATCCTCACAGCAATTCCATGAGGGAGCTATCACTGTCTTCATGTTACAGGTGTGAAAACTGAGACAGCGGTTAAACGGCTTTCCCAAGCTTTCACAGTAAACCAGTGGCAAAACTAACTTTTCAAAACCCAAACCTATGCTCGACCATGTTCCCAAAGCTGGAAAGATAATCTGTAGAGCGCTCTTCACCAAACACTTTCAGATTCACTAGAACTTTGAATCAAAATGTACCCATTTTAGAGATGAAAAAAAAAAGCTGAGTCCTGTAAGGCCACATGGCTAGTAAGTCACAGAGTCAGGACCGAAACATGAACCTATAGCAATCCAGTGCACCTGGAAAGATACAAATGGACCCGTTGATTTATGTCCCAATGCAGCTGAATACGGGGACAGAGAGAGAGGAGGCAGGGAGGTGACAGGAAGGCAAGTGGATCCTACCCACCTGTGTAAGCACAGATGAGTCATTTCACGTCCTTGAGCCCCCACAGAAAGTGGCCATCAGAACCGCATCATCAATGTTAAGTGAACAAAAAACCCTGCAAAACAGAATCTGCTCTCTTCTCTCAGCTCTGTTTTTAAAAATGTCTATCCATCAGTGCGTGCGTCTGTAAGGTCATCTCTCTTTCTCAGATCTAACTGCTTATCTGTCTAAACATCAGGAGAGCATAAACAAAACATATTTATGTGGCAAGGATACAGGTGATTTTAATTTTCTTGGTGCATTTCTCCATTTTCAAACTTTCCTGTAAAGAAAAAAACGTGTTATTTATATTACCAAGGGAAAACACAAGTCTTACAAAAATATTGATCTTGTCGGGCTGTTGCAGGATGCCTGAGACAATGAGGGAGCATGATGGAGCCAGGGTTCTGCAACCCCACAGATGTGAGCTCATTTCCCTGTCCCTGGCCTCTGATCGCCGGCACACTTCCTGCTGTCTCTGGGCCTCCTCTTGCTCGTAAGTTGAATGGGGACAATATCAATTCTTGGGTCGGCAGGAGGGTTTAATGGGGTTACCTATTTAAATGTCTCCCACGGGGTCGGGTACACGGGAGTCACTCCCCCAATGTCAGTTCCTTTGCCGAAAATTCCAGCTGTATCGTCTGCAAGCCTTTGAAACGTACAGGCCAAAACTGCAGCCCAGGAGAACTCCTGAACAGCACTGTTTATTTATACAGCAAGAAGATTGAAATCATTATGCTTTGACTGGCAGCAGCTACTTATAGGCCTTGTTCCCAGCGAGCTGTTGGGATCAGGGCTCTCCCCAACAAAGTTACCAACTCCTGGGCTTGGCCATAAGCTCCACGGATGTCTGTGTGGGCCTCTGCTTCCCAACCACGTGAAAGCGGAATCCCTTCCCTGTTCTATTAAGTGAAAATCATTGCCTACAGTAAACAAAGAAGGAGAGGGAAGGGGCCAGAGAAAACCCTCCCAAAATGATGGGGTGGAGCTTGGCGGCAGGAGCAAAGGCCAGCATCCCTCCACGCAGCTCTGCGTGCTGAGTCTAAGAAGGACTAATTATGGATTTCATCACAGGTCCTGGATCTGCCAGAGGCTCATCTCTCCGTGAGTCCTTGGACATCACTCCAAATGCTGATGGAGCACAGATTCTGGATAAAGCACCGGGATGTGTATTGTGGGTGTGAACGGACAAGATCTGGATAAAGCCTGGGAAAGGACATGCCAGGTAGGGAACTCAGCAGGGACAAAGGCGGAGAGGCGGGAACAGTGAGTGGCTCCACTGGATGGAGCATGGGACGAGAAAGAACCAGTGCGAGGAGGTTAAATACAATCCACCAGGAATGCTGGCACCTAGTAGATGCCCCATAGATGCTCACTGGCCAGATATGTATATACTTTGGGAAAAATTAGGATGGAAGGGGGTCTCCAGAAAGGAGAATGTTGAAGCTTTATTTTTTTCCTCGAACCTTCGGCCTTCCCCAGTGTGCAGAGCTACAGGAAACCAACCTGGGTCTTCTAGTCCTGGGGGAATATGGGGTCCATATAAGTCCCTTCTGCCTCCAGGCCAACTGAAGCCATTTTATGAGGGCCCACGTACTCTGCAAATACCTTACGCCAAGTTTTCCAACAGGGCATTGAGTAAAACCCAGACTATTTCTCTGATATATTTTTTTTAAAGCTTTCCTTTAAGTTCAACATGCATTTGAATTCAGGGGAAACATGGACCACATGTTTTTAATCTATCGACACTTAAATCATCAAAATGTTGGAGGCTATTGGTTTGGAAGCCAACAGGAACACCAGAGCTTTTTTAAGACTTTCTTCTCCTTTTCTAGCAATCAGGAAGCAGCCTTTTTCCAAGAGGAAACCAAATCTCGACTCCAAAGGGGCTGCTGCGTTCAGTGCCAAACCTGGCATGCTCCAAGGCCAAGCTGGCTCCAGACCTGTTGCAGTGGCCGAGGAGAAGGGGTGTGCAGGCTAAGAGGCCCCCCTCTCCTCGCCCACCCTGTGCCACCAAAGACTCGGAGGAGAAAGGGAGGAAAAGGGAAAGAAAGAACGGCCACAGGCTTGAAGGCCAAGGCCCAGCAAGCGGTGGAACCACAGGCCAACCTAGAGGAAAATGCAGATCCTGGTTCCAGACACGTGCCCTGTGTGGACCACGGGCCGCTTCATCTCTGCTTCCACTTGGAAGAGTGGAAATCGACCCCCACTGCACGGAGCTGTTCCGTAAGAGGACAAGAAAATTAAGTAAGATGAAACAAGAGTAGATGCAAATACACATCAGGAAACACACATGCCAGGAACACACCTGACCAGACAGTATTCCATTCGCTTTTCCCACACTCGGGGCCAGACCCTGCCCCTGATCATCCTGGCGCCTCCATCCCACCTGCCGCCCTGTCCCATCTCTGCCTCACTGGCTGGAACAACGTCGGCAGGGATACTGCAACTCAGGCCACCAAAGGGTGAATTGGTAAAGGTAGGAAGCCCCCCAGAGCCAGGACCACAGAAAGTCTATTGCGTAGTGAACAGAACTACCTTCTGATCTCAACGAGAGCTCCTTGATAAGAAATGGTCCAACCCTGTCCACCTAAGATTTATTTTGTGGCCCATTTCCTGTAATTTTCCCAGAGCAGGGGTCTGCTTGAGCGTCATGGTGACACAGCCACCCCCTACCATCCCTGGCTTGAGAGAGAGCATCCCCCATGGAAGCATGTTTGGGAGAATTGTGTTCATATGGGTGTTAGAGCTGAGGTCCAGATGAGCAACCCTCCCAGGCCCCCACCCCCAGTCAACAACCCTGTCCCCAGCACCTACAAAAGTCTGGGAGAACCCATCCCTACTAAGTAATTTGCAGTCTGAAGAAATGGACAGTAGCACAGACCCTGGTGTCAGACAATTTAGGTTTGATTTCTGGCTCCATCACCTCTGAACTATGTGACCCTGATCAAGTTACTGAACACCTCTGTGCTCCAAAGCCCTCTACTGCAAAATCGGATAATAATAGTCTCCACTTGATAAGACTGCTGTGAAAATTAAATTAGTATATACGCAAAGCACCGAGAACAACGCCCAGCCTATAGTGACCCTGTGTGTGCTTGCTAGCCTCATTGTTAGTAGTATTGGCTCACAGTGACAAAATCTGTAGGCACAAAAAAAGCACACTGCACAGAGGAAGCTCTCAACAAACATGAGTTGTCTTCCTGCCTCTCTGTTGTGTTACTCCTGCCCACCAATAGCAAACTCTGACCATCTGGGAAGCCTGAGATCATGGGATTTGAATGCTGGGGGCTGGAGCCGGTGGTGAGGTCAGATGCTCTTGTCCAAGTAGTGCCTTTGGGATATTTTGCCTCTTTTAATTTTTCTTTGTAATTCACCATCAACAGTTGAGTCTCCAGTGCTTTGAAATCTCCTAGGAAGACGTTCCCACTTATGTCAGCAGCCCATCTCCCCAGAGTTGAAGACGCAGAGAGCAAATGCCCTCAACAGTCTGGACCACCAACGACAGCGCCCTTGACCAAGCATCCCCTCCCATCAGCTAATTGAGGCTTGGAGAGGAGGCCAAAGGATGCTGGGTGGGGTAGGGAAGGAAGACAGGGAAGGAGATGAGGAGATAAAAGGGGAGTTGGTCCAGGAGGAACTGCAAATCTTAATCTTTTTGTTCTGCCGTCCCATCGAGAAATGAATCATCACTATTTGATTAAAAGTTGTTTTAAGATCGTCAGAGAAATTTCCATTAAAAACAGCAGCTAGAGGAAAGGATGAGTGAGGCCCTGTCTTGGAGACAAGAATTAAGCATCAGAGTCAACCAAAGGTATCTCAAAGGAGCTGAACATTTCCCAGCATTCAAAATCTTAAAAAAAAAAAGAAAAGTGTTGCAACGGCCATTGTGTCAGGGAGCCATATGTCACTCTGACAGTTGGGAACAGCTCTGACCAGAGAACAAGATGTGAAGACAGTCTTGGTGGATCCCGTCTTTCCTGTTGCCGTGGTGGGGATGGATGCAAGTGTGGACGGGCCAGCTCATTTGTATGGAGATGAACCATCACCATCAGCCCCCTCCTCTCACCCCCAGCTGCACAACAGATGGGCAGGTCTCAACCTCTGGCCCAAGAGCTGACGCCAAGGGAAGGGTAACTGGATGCCAGCGGTCAGCCGGAAGTAGAAGATGCAACATCAGCCGAACTTGGGTCCAACCCAACACATTTAAAGAACCCGGGGTCACGGGAGGGAGGAGTGGAGAGGGGGCTGAACCCAAGGCACAGGCACAGACCTCCAGCCTTGGGAGCCATGGGTGCCACTGCCGACCAGGAGCTTTGTGTGCTCCCTGCGGAAACGAGGACGGTGACGGAGCCTGTGCTGGTTGTCAGCAGGAATGGTGAGGCTTCCCCAGACCAGGCCCAAAGCAGGCGCTGAAACGAATACCCGTTCAGGCTGAATCTGAGCAGTTTCCTCCTCAGCATCCCAAGACCCTGTTTCCCAAAGAGTCTATGGTCTCTGGTGATTTGGAAGAGAGAGAGGGACAGACAAAGAGATACAGAAGGAGATGGAGAAAGGAGAGAGAGCAAAAAGAAAAGGAAAGAAGGGAAAAGGAAGAGAAGAGAAAACAAAAAGACAGGAAAAGACTTTCTGTGGTTGGACAAGTTAGAGAACTGGAGAGTTAGACAAAGTTAATGTCACGATGACAGCAGATTTTTTTCAGGTCCTTAAAGTGCTGGCATGCCCTGTAAGTCCCCAAGGAGGTAGCGTCTGTCTCACCCCTGCCTCATTGACCTCCTTCCCCACACACCGTCCTTCAAGGCACACACACGATGGGTGAGACATGCCATAGAGGGGGCTGCAAGGAACCTGCTCTTGGAGGGGCTGCAGTCAGGCTGGACCACGTTGAGCTGGGTCATCCTGGGCATCTGGGCTGCATCATTGTGAATGAGATGCCTAACTTCTCTCTATGCCTCATTTTACTCATCTGAAAAGATGGAATGATAAAACCCAGGCCCTCAGGTGCCTAGGAGGGAAGAAAATGGGCTCATGGATGCGAAGAGCTAAGCATGGACTCACCACTAGGAGGGTAACTTACACTGATTACACTCTTGGGCCATCATATGCCCTGGCTGCCCATGGAAGGGTACTGGCTGGGGATTAATAGGACCCTCACCTCATCTTTTCCAGCAAGTCCAAGGCAGGTCCGGACCAACCAGAACCTGGTCTCTCATCTTGTCTAGAAAATGTCACTTTGCCTTTTTGAACCTGGGTTTCCTCATCTGTCAAATGGGTCTACGAGTCCCACCTCCAGGACTGGAGCTGAAAGAGGACAGGAAATGAGACCTGGCTTGTCAGCTTCAGAGAACCAAGTGGTCAGGAGGGAAATGGATGCTTTCTGGGGGGGTCCGGGGAACTTTCCAGGCATCTCACATCACACACACCCTCGTGCCAGGCGCCTAGAAACCTGCCAAGCAGTCATTCTGAGGTCAGGCCTGGGAGGTAACTCAAGAAAGGAGACAGTCACGGGTGAGAAGATAAATGAGATGGGAAGCTGTTTGTCTCACAAACAGGAGTGGTTGTTCAATCAATCCATCCAGAATCAAGGCCAGGATTTATGACCAAGTCCTCTCTCCCCACCCGGAAAGTCCTTCATATTTTATAATCTGGCCCGTCCTTAAAGGCCTTCAGATGGAACCAGAAACAAGTTCAGTCCTGAGTAGCATGGCCACGGCTTAGATGAAGCAAGATCCACCTTCCTGAGACCATTTCACTCCTGGGACAGACACCCTGAGCCCTGCAGGTGACTTGAACAAGGTCCCCAAAGAGCAATGGAGAAAACAGTATAAGTTCAAAGTCAGAAAGTGCTGGCTTCAAATCCAAGCCCCACAGCTTCGAATCTACATGTCGTTTGCTCACCTTTCCAAAGGCGTCTTCAGGTTGCCGTGCAGTCAGTGTGGGAGCTTGGGTCTCTTCCCCACCCTCCACCCCCAGCTGGGAAGCCAGGGGCTCAAAAATGGGTGATGAGCCTCCCAGAGAAGCTCCACGGCCTGGTCAAAGGGCTTGGCAAACAATTTAGGCATTTCCAGGGAAAAAGCGGAGCCCAGCTTGGGGCCATGGAAAGCACGGTCCCCAAGGTTGAGTCAGCCTTGAGTCATGAGCTAAAAACATGCTTTTGCCAATTGCAGCTCTAGGCAGCCATAACTAACACGGGGCTGATGAAAATTGCATTTTTCACTCAACAGAGGAGGGTATTTCAGGTAATTAGACATAACCTCGTGTATCGGTAACTCACCTCTACACGTGAGCTCTGGCCGCCATGTCCAGGCCCTACCTCCAAAAATAACTTACACCAGCATTAACCAACAAGAGGTGCCTGATTTCAAAGCATTACCCTTCCTCCTTAAGTGTATTGAGTGTAAAATGCTAAATACACTGAGGCCCTTAATTGATTTGTCCTGATCTGCCGACACCTCTCTGAGAGCATCTTTGTACCTGGGCCAGGCAGCCAACTTGTCTTTGAGGAGGACTTTTCTCTGAGCTGACCCCAGTGCAAAGCATCCTGTGGGCTGGAATGAAGTGGGGGAGATGCGTTTTGATCCATCATCCGTTCATTCATTCGTTTAGTCACAGCACAGCTACTGGGGGCCCACCATGTGCCAGGCTCTGGGCCGAATAAGAAGCTAAGAGCCCAATGTAGAGGAATTTACACTTGATGCGGGTGTTAGAGGCCTAGGTGTGTTGCTTCCTTTACAGACGGGAACCCTAAAGCCCAGACTTGCCCAGATGCACCCAGAAAGTGGATGGCGGAGTGAGGGAGAGCAGCTAGGTGTCCGCCTCCCAGCAAGCTCGGAGGCCTCAGGAATCCCGGCTGTGCCCGCCCCCTCTCCTGTGAGGCAAGGGCCGCCCCTCCAGCCTCCACTGGGCACACAGAGGTCACCAGGTGTGGCTCAATGGAGGCCAGGAATGCTCCTGCCAGGTGATTACTTGCAGAGAGAGGTCCTGCCCGCCAGGCTCCTGACTAACCACCCATCCCGCCGTCCAGGCCCTGCCTGCCTGCAGGACACTCCCGGGAGAGCTTCCCCTGGTTCCCATGACTAAGGTGGCCCTCCCAGGACAGCGTTATCCTTCATTCCTTGCCGATGTCGCAATGTCCAGCCAGATGAGGCAAGAGGGACATTTGGTGTCTACCAACGCTTCCAGAGAAGCCCAGGGAAATTGCCCAAAGCCAGAATCCCTAAAGGGCCGACTCCTAGCTCCCCTGGTCCCCACCCGTCTTTCTTCAGCATTGAAACCCCCTTTCCTGTTTTTTTTAACTCTCACAACCTCTACAGAGAGATGGAAATAAAAATAGCAGTTCACACTGGCTAAGCAAGGCACGAGGCCCTTAGCACCAGCATCTGGGGGACGGGGGACAGGGGGTGCTGTCAGCGCAGTTTTGCCCATTTTGCTCCAAGGATCAAAGACTTTAAGGAATTTCTAAGGTCACCCAAGGAGTGCAGGCAGATCTGGCTCTGAAAACAAAAGGTCTCTCTAATCATGACAATAATAATACCAGCTAACAGTGGGAGCTGACTCTCTGCTCAGCCCTTGTGGGTGTTGCTCTTTAATCCTCACAGGCCACACAGGAGTGAGGAACTCTGTTCACACCCAGGCCCTCCAAAGCTCCAGCACAATCGTCTGCCTGCTGGGCGGTACTACCTGCTGGGTCCCGAGTCCCTGTGTGCCTACGGGCAAGTCGCTTCCCCTCTCTGGGCTTCAAGCTTCCTGCAGTGAAATGGGACATGGATGCCTCCCTCACAGTAAAGGGAACAAGAGAACCTGGTCAGGACAATGTTCTCTTCTCTTTTTGTCTCTGCCTCCAAGCCCACATCTTGCTGAAAACCCACATACTCTCAAAGCTTGGATGAATCCCACCAGTTCTGGAGACCCCAGGAAGAGCAGCCCAGTCGTGACTCTCATGCTAAGGAAGTGATGCTCTCTTGTTAGCAAAGGGAGCCATGAGGGATTTTTGGCCAGTGTACTAACAAAAACTGGCTTTAGAAAGATACACTTCACAGTGATTTGAGCACAAGATTTGACCCAGGAGAGACCTGGAGAGACGAGGAGGAGAGCGCAGGATTCCAGGTAAGAGATGAAAACAGCACAGAAGCCATGGATGGAAAAGGGACTGTGGACATAAATCCAATAGGACAGGGTGTAGGGCCAATATTGGGGGACAAAATTGCCCCCAGCTGAAAACCAGTGTCATCTATAAAGGGACACTTTCAAATTCAAGCCCTCAAGTTTCTCACCTAACACTCATAAGATTTTTTAAAAATAACAGTAATAACAGTGAGGGCTTTGCACTCAGGCCCCAGGACAAAGCTGCCTCACGGCTCCCCGGCCATGAGGCCATAGGTAAGTGGCTGAAAATGTTGCCTGCTACAGGGTGCTCGTGTCTGTAGAATGGAAGTGGATGGGGGGGTGGAATGGAAGACCCCCAGAGACAGGGCTCCCACCTGCACAGCCAGTCAGGAAGCTACACGGCCTTCCCAGGAGGGTCTGGGCCATTGGGCCGCTACCACTTTCTGGCCAGAGTCCCCGTGATAGAGCTGGCAGGGATGTTACTGCTTACAAAAGAGGGTGGATCCAGGTGAAGCAAGAGCTGGGACCTGCCTGAGGGGCTGAGAGCGGCCCTGAGCCCTGCCTGGCTGACGAGGAGCTCTCACTTTCTAGAAATCTCTGCCTCTCCCGAGACAATTGCATCGTGAGCGTTCACAGGACCCAGGGTCCTCGGTATTTCCTGGTTCTCCTTGTCTGGAGGCAGCCGGCGTGGAGTGACCTTCCAGGCTATTCCGCGAAACTCAGCCAGCTCTGTGAGGCCTCAGGAGGGCAGCCACCCCAGGCCGCCTCAGCCCTTCTTGGGAAATTGCTTGTCCGTGTCCATCTCGTCCACCACGGGCAGGTATCTATCAGGTGGGTATTGGCAGGGAGGATCCAGCTGGCCAAAGAGTCAGTCATAGGATTACAACACCGGGAGGTGCTTGAGAAATCATCGTCCACTTTGCTCCAGCCCAGAGAGGGCAAAAGAACAGGAAACACGCGGACAGCTCATGTCCTGCCTGCTGACAGAGACCAAGAGAAAGCAGAGCCCAGAGAGGCAGAGCTGGTCTCCTGAGAGCTCAGCCAGTAAGGGGTTGCACTCAGCTCTCCCCGACTTCAAAGCTGGTTCCAGAAGCCGGCACCCCCTTCCAGCTGGCTTTACCAAGGGGCTCGGTTTGGTGCCATCCCCCTGAGCTCACGTGGAACCCTCAGTGAAAGCCTTTTTAGCTAAAAGTCCAACCACGTAATCCCACCTGGCATTTGAACCAACTTCCACTGGGCGACGCACATGGGAAACCGGCCATCGGGTAGCATGGCCAATGGATCCAGTCAAGACGGGAGAACACATTATAGTCATTAAAAATCATTAGGATGGTTGGGCTCTGAGGTCAGATCGGCAAGATAAACACACTTGGAGGAACTAGTTCTGCCTTTTCCTGCGGCCGCTCCCACTCATCCAAGCTGGGCACCCAGACAGCCAGACTCCCCCAAGAACCTGCCGCAGGACTCGGCAGTGCCCTGCTCTGCTGCAGTGCTAAGCAACTTCTTGGAAAGCAATGTCAGGGACTCGGTTAGTTTCCCGTGGTCTTTTGCAAATGGGCAGGATAAAAAGATACCCCACCCCCAAAGAAATGTCCTTTGATCGGTCTCCTCCGAGAAGTCCTCGAGCCCACCTGTGCCACCCTTTACACGCAGAGGCAGAAAGAGTGATGCAGTTCTGCGCGGGACAAATCACTCTGGGTTGTATCTGCTCGTCCGCTATCCCCACAAGAGACCAGCAGGCACTAAAGGGCAGGGACCACCTCTTAGTACCAAGGCTGCTGCCATCGGCTCCATGCACCAGGCATTTTACATGCATTAGCTTTAATCCTCACCAACAACCCTACAAGGGAAATAGTATTATCCTGATTATCCAAATGAGGAAACTGAGGGCTACAGAGTTAAAATGACTCACTGGAGGTCACGGTTAGTAAATTGCAGGGACCTATCCGACCCGAGTTTGCCCTTTCCCGCAGCCCCAAGCTCCCTCCCTCCTCTTTTCGGAATCCCTGGGAGCAGCACAAGACCTCACACATAGTAGGTGTTGGTTACCTGTTTGCAGAATAAGTGAATGAGTGAGTAACGAATAAAATAAATTTGAAAACTTCAATTACTTAATTTGCATCTTCCAAGATGAGTACGTCAGTGCGGCTGTGAGGAAGAAAACAGACTGTTGATTAAATAGTCTCCTGGATTTTTGAACTCAGTGAAAACAATCTCTAAATAATTTTGTGACTTTTGGCCTCTTCTTAGCACAACAAAAACATTTTAATTAAAGCTTATTCCTAAGCCAACTTTTCTTTCTTAAGAGATGGGGAGCATTTAATGTTCACTGAGCATCTACTATGGATACGTACACCACTGTCAGCACACTCGCTCTTCCCAGCAAATGGGTATTGTTACCAGGTTCCAGAGGAGGAGACAGAGGTTCAGAGTGGTTACGTGACTTGCCTGGGGACACACAGCTGGGTGAAGACAGGAAGGTCCAAGACCTGGACTGTGTGAGTCCACACACTGCCTCTAAACACCTTTCAGCCGCAACCAAGCTTCCTCTCTTAACACGGCGATCTGCAAGACAGCCTTTTTCCAGAGTCATCCTTCATCCAACAGGCCTTCTAAATATGTGCTCCTAGGGAATCAGAGAAGCAGAGACACCCAAAACAAATGAATAAAGAGAAAGAACCCAAAAGTCGAAAAAGAAGCTGCTTGTTTCCAGCACTCATTAACGTTTAGTGTCATTTAAAAAAACAACCAAAAAAAAAAAAACAAGGGCTTCCTTGGTGGCGCAGTGGTTGAGAGTCTGCCTGCCGATGCAGGGGACACGGGTTCGTGCCCCGGTCTGGGAAGATCCCACATGCCGCGGAACGGCTGGGCCTGTGAGCCGTGGTCGTCCGGAGCCTGTGCTCCACAACGGGAGAGGCCACAACAGTGAGAGGCCCGCGTACCAAGATTGTCTCTTGTGGTTTGAGTGTTGACTGTGGAATGGCAGGTGTGGGATGGAGAGGAGACCTCAACCTTCTCAGTATTAGGGCCGCAATGTCCAGCCTTGTCTCTCCCAGCAAATGAGTCTCCCCAAGGAAATGTTTCCAGTGCCGGGAGGGGCTCCAGTCAGTCAGTTCTGGCAGAAGGGGCTGTGCACAGGGGCGCAACCCTCCCACACGCCCCCATCCAGGGGATCCCTACCCCACTCCTGGCCCCAGCCCGGCAGCCAGCCCGGGGGCCCGTCAGGGGCATCCTTGGCAAGCGGCCATCCCAGCGGCAGCTGGAACCTGGCTACTCTCCACATGGGCAGTAACAGTCACGGAGCAGTGGATCCCTCACCCTGGAACCAGGCAGAAAATGCCCTGTGTCTCGTCACCTTCCCACCCTGGCTGCCAGGACCCGGCCCAGTCTTGGAGATGCTGAATAGGCCGTTTGTGGTGAGATCAAAGGGCCACCTGCGGGAAGCACCCCACTGCCTGGAACAGGCCCAGGCTGCGTCCTGCCCCAGCACCCGCCTCCCACCTGCCAGACCCAGGATTCTCCAAACAGCTCACCTTGGCCAGGCATCACTCTGCCCCCGCCTCCTCCTGACGGTTCCCTTTCTAACGACACCTAATCACCCTCCCCAAGCGCCAGGCTCTCGCAGGCCTCCCTGCCTCACGTGTGCTGTTCTGTTTGCTCCCTTTCCTTGCTTTCTGCAGCCAGAGGGCTCAGGCACCAAGTTAGGCAGAGTTCCTTCTCCGGTTCCTCAGGGAGGTTCAGGGCTCGCAGAGGGCAGAGCGAGCTCCATCATTGCCGCCTGGTTCCCCACCAGGCTGCCCTGGGTGAGGAGCTCCCCGGGGGTCTTCATTGGCCACAGGGTTGCATGGAGACCTGGAGGTCCCGGCACAGGCCTTGTGAGGTTGCATCAAACTCTAGCGGACTGAACGGGAAGGCAGAGGACACCTCCACCTCGTTCTCAGAGAGAGAGACTCAGTAAAGAATGGATGAATGCGCACCGCTCAGAGACATGTCTGGAAACAAGCTTAGATGGAACATTTAACAGCGAACCCCATGTAGACCCAGCCCTGCTGCAACCCTGTCTTAACCACATCGTATCTCACTAGGACCATTGCCCACTGGACAGCTTCTGCTCTTGTGCCTCCAGTAAGTCCATGCCAAAACCACTGTCATCTTTCGAAAAGGCCAATCTGATCACGTGACATATCCCTACCAGAAACAAGCGCTTGGCCCTCGCCAGTGCTTTGAAGGTACAGACAGAATCTCCACCCCAGCACACAAGCCTTGAAGCCAGGCTCCCAGGCTCCCATCTTTTGGACATGGAGGCATTTGTCTTTTCCTACCCTTTTACCATTTTCTTCTTCCTCAGTTTACCCCAGAGTCCCCCCAAGATGTCACTGAGCCTCTGGCACAGTGAGAAGGTCATTTTTACCAGAGTCCCCAGCTCCTATTGGCAATACCTTGATAATTGCCTGGCTCCCTCACTCGAATGTAAGCTCCGTGGGGCAGGACTTTGTCTTGTCCACTATGCTGGGCACACACACAGCTGTTTAATGCACACATGTGCGTGAACAGCCCTCCACCTTGTCGACCGTCTCTGTAGAGGCGACCCTGGGAGATGCGAGATGGCTTTAACGCTCTTGATCAGCTCCTGGTCTGTCTGGTTCTTTCCCCTGTGATCTCCTGGGGGCAGAGAGCATGATCCCTTCACCTGCCCCGCCCCTAGCCCAGAGCTGTGCTCCCTGCGCTTGTATTTTGAACAAATGAAGGAGTAGCAGCTACTGTGTCAGAGGAGCCCACAGGCCCAACATGCCATTCCTGTGCACTGCCCAGAACCCCCAACCGCGGGGGCCGGTCTGAGACCTGGGGACCTGCCACTCTGCCCCATTTGATTTTCCATTGGTCCTGCCCCAGCCCTCCTGTCCCACCTTTTCTGAAAGTGAAAATCTCGACTGAGTTGAAAGTGAATTGTGGCCAGTTGGGTCGTGAAGGGATGGAGACCTACTCTTCTACTAGGAAGAATGTGTGTTTGCCTCTTGGCAGAGAGGATATTCCGACTGGTCATTTTTTGCCCTGCCCCAGCTCTGGATGGAACTCCAGCCCCAGGCCCCACCCTGCAAGACAGAGAAGAATGGTTTTAGGGGTGAGACATCACCTTTCAAATCCCTTCTCAAAGGCCACCTGCCCCTGGAGGTCCTTCTGGGTCCCCTGGGGAAAACCGCTGAGGGCTCTGGGCTCCCCCAGTGCATCACTTACTCCTGCCCCGTCATGTGTGACCCTGTGCTTTTACAGTCTGATGGCCCTGTACCCATGAGTGTTCCTTCAGGAGGGGATTATGATCTCTTCCTCTTTATGTCCATCTGTTCCTTTAACCAGCCAGGCTTTTATTCTCTGCCCCGTCCTGGGCTAGGCACCGGGCACACAGAGTTGAGTTAAATGTGTGCCCTCCAGCGGCTGACAATCTAGTGGGGGTCAGACAATCACCCCTCACCACACAGCATGATCAGAGCTCTAAGGGTGCCAGAGCCGGGCTGTGATAGCAGAGAAAGCCCCTGACCAACCCAGAAGGACACGCAGGTTGGGAAATAATTCTTAGAGGAAGTTAACATCTGAGTGGGGTTTTCGAGGATGGATAAGAGTCTGTGGAGCCATAAAGAAGGGAAAGTGCAGAACAAGGACAGGAAAAGCTGCCAAAGTGTTCAGTCTGGCTGACTACAAGCAGCCCTGGACAGCCCCATCACATGAAGGGGCCCATAAAGCATGCTAAGAAATGTCTTCTTTTTCTTGTTTACCTTTCCAAGGTACCAAAGAAGGGTTAGGCCAATGTGTGAGACACAGAAGGTGTTGAGAAAGCAGATGTGTGCTGTCCATTCAGTTGGATTTCTCCCTGCTGCCTCCTAACCCCCATGAGATTAGAAGCTTCTGGATGCCAAGGTCCAGATACTTGTGTATATTTGTGTGCATCCCCAGAGTAATGAACACAGTTGTGACACTTCACAGACACTCACTCAATATTTGCCTTGACCAACAATTGCATGATGCATTGGGTTTGGCCAAGCACCTGTAACACTGGGTAACTTTTACCTGCCCCAAGCTTGCCAACGTGCTAGGCATTCTGTATGTGCTACTCACCTGATGTCATTTCTCACCAGTAACAACACAACAAGATTGACATGCCACCTCTATTTTGCAGGTGAAGAAACTAAGGGTCAGGGGGCAACTGGCAGGTCTATCTGACTGTGTGACTCTAAACTTCCACATCGGTTCCCATTTCACAGGTTAGACAAACTGAACTCACCTCCCTTGCCCAGGTAGAGAACAGTGAATTCAGAAAAAAAGCCCTGAAGCGTGACTTGTTTGACTTGGCAGAGTGTCCAGCTCGAGAGAGTTGGGTACGCACGCACTTCATCACTTGCGACCTTTTCATGGCGAATCCTCCGGGGTCCCAGCAGCTGACCAGCTCCAGCCATTCGGGCTTGCTGAGGCCAAGCGGGCTCTGTCAGCCTCTGTCTGCCAAAGTCCTGGCCACCAGGGAGGGCCTGGCACCCTCTTGCCCCCGCCCTGTGCAGTCCTGACTTGGGGAAGACAACCTCCCAGCAAACTGCCTGAAGCCCAAGAGGTGAGATTAAAGGCATCCAAGTCGGCCCCCACCCCACCTGGATCTATGAGGCCACAGGGCTGAGACCTGGCCTTGTCACAGTCCTGTCACCTATGCCTCAGTTTCCACACCAATGGAAGGGAAAAACCACACGAACCTTCCTGGACGTTGGGAGGATGAAGGGAAATAGCAGCATCGACCAGCCCAGCTGCAACAGAGACTCTTGAGGGCACCTTAAAATGCAGGTTCCAAGGCCGGTCCTGCCATCTGATCCTGGGGCCCAGGGAGCTGTATATCTAATGGACTCTGCAGGTGATTCTGGTGGGAAGCCAGGTGGGGGATGCAGTAAGATCATCTCATCAACAGTGAGACCGTCTCACTGTAGGAGACCCCGACACCCCCAACACCCATAGGGCCCGGGAAATGTCATTAGTCCCTCCAACTCCAGCCAGCCTTATGCCTCTCTCTGATGGTATCACCTGTCTAGGGACCAGGGCATCCCCCCTCCCTCCCCTCCCCTCCCCACTATCCCATCCGTTTTCTCTCCGAAAAGAACCTCAGAACCTCTCACTCCATTCCCCTCTCCTCCATCCCTGTAGTGGCCACTGGGACCAAACCCTATTCACTCCTCACTCCTCCCGGCCTCCAGCCTCCCCCAGTCCATCCATCCTGCCATATTCCTCCACCCCATACATGGCCCTGCTCCCATCACCCCTTTCAGTGGACGCTAACATCCTGTAAAATCAGACTCTTTCACCAGCAAGGAATTGAGTCAGACTTCCCAACTCACCTGTCCCTCCTGGGCTACCACCACCCAGGGCTCCCATCAAACCCACACTCCTGTTCTTCTCCCCTGCACCCCCTACTTCCAACCTGCATGATTTCTCCTCTCCAGCCTCACTCCTCCTCCTGGACCTCTACCCGCTGCCACCAGCTCCACCAGTCCCAGTTCTAGCCCCCCATCAAGGCCATCTCAAAGGTCACACCCTCTACAGAACTGCCCCTGGGTCGCTTACAAGCACTGGGTGCCAGCGCCGCCCCGGCCCCCTCACCAGCCACACTCCATCCCTGTGTTCCCCTTCCTCTCCCCATCTGCCTTCTAGCATCCTCCTGTGGGTCCGGGAAGCTGCTCTGCAAACTAATAGCCCTGGGTCCCCAGCTCCCTCCCTCGGGCTCAGGCAGGCTGCTCCACCCCCACCTCCCCGGGTCTCCCTCCTTCCCTCCCTGCCCACCTCCAGCCCAGGGCACTGGGCACTGCAGTATCTCTTAGAATCTCCCTTCTCCCTGCTCTCCCCTTTGCAGATGGCACATCTGCTCAATTCTCCCCAGATGACCCAGTTTGAGGGTGCCATTTCCTGCCAGGGCCTAACCAATACACATCCTGTACCAAAAACAGCCACGTTCAAATGGCCGCGTCAATTGGGCCCTCCAAAACCACCTGCTTCCTCGGGTAGATCATGCCATTTCTCCATCCAGCTCCTGGGGCACTGCTATCTCCCTTTCTAAATCCCCAGGATGTCCAGGGGCGAGCTCAGCTTCTGGGGAGGAGGGAACCTCCCTTGTCTGGAAACAGGAAGGCAGGACTGGCCCTGAGCTGTCGGAACATTGGAGCCCATGCCTTTGAGAGAACAGGGATGTATGAGTTTCCCAATTAATGCTCACTTCTAGAGAATGCTTCTGCAGACCCCTGAGTGGAAGAAAGGATGGGCGGAATGGAAGAGTGGGAAGGAGGAGGTAGAAAGTCCCTGATATTTCACCAGACCCCCATGGGCAAACAGACACCTGAGGGGCTGGATTGCGTGCACCCCACCCACTCAGCATCTCGGGGAGAGAATGGGTGAATAAATGACTTGAAATTCCTACCAACTCAATGCTCACAGGTATATGATCTAATAATAATCAGATTCTAGAAAGACTCCAAGTTCAATTCTACTCTGATCCTTGGAATGGCCCAGAAGAAGTTTGACAGGAGCATGTCATAACCACCCAAATCTCCTTCTTGGTTTCCCAGCCACCGTGCACTCTGAAGACTCTTGCTCCAAACTCAAAACCCACGAAGATCGAAAGATCCCTGAATTCAGGTTCCAAAGAGACACAGACGTTATTGCAACATCCTGACCTATCTCGGACATAAATTCCATTAAAGTTCCATGAAACAGTAAGTACATGTTTGAATTAATACCAATGTTTATTGGGGCTTAACGAACATCCACACCAGTATATATCTCCGAGCTTTATCTACATGTCCCTTATAGAGTTATTAAAACCCCAAAATATAGTTTTAATCATCAGCAGGATTGTAATGAACACACAATAATGAGTCCCGTTCAATCGGACTCCTCAGATTCAGGAAGTAATTACTCATTCATGACACTTAATTTGAAGTGTTACCACAGATTTGTATCTCCTGAAGCCACAAGAAGTTAGATCATAGTATTTCTTGTTAGAACTTAGAGAGCAAGTTCGCTTCAGAGGGAGGATGGAGACTGGGTCCAAGAGAGGCGGGAAGAGATAGGAACAGCTGGGAACCAGTTCGGTGGCCTCCAAAGAAGGAAGATGAGTGTGGTCCCCGGAGTGAGAACACCTTCCTGCTCTCGCCAGCACATCGGCTTTCTGCAGCGTGGCCTGGCACGGGCCTCCCGTGCCCGGGAGTCCCCAGGGTTGAACCCTTCCAGGGATGGAAAGCTCATTACCACAGAAAGAAAGGTGCCCCTTGTAACCTTGGAAAGTCACTTCTTCTCACCCCACCCCGGCAATCAGAGACTAGCCTCTTAATTTAAATACGCCATCTCCATCCACAGGAACAAGATTACTTTAAATAGGTGTCATTCCACCAAATCTTTTCTACCTGCACAAAAATCACCCCCTTACTGAGTGCTTAGGGCCAAGTTCCAGCGGGGCACCTTGCCTCCTTCTGGGCAGTGGGTCTCACCTGGGGATGATTTTTGGCCCCCAGCACATTTGGCTGAGTCAGGACATTTCGGGTTATTACAACTCAAGGTTACCACTGGTACCTACTGGGTAAAAGGCAGCAATACTGACATTCTACAAGCAACATTGTAGAATGTTGTTTGTAGACAGCAATGCAACATTGGGACGGCAATACAATATTCTACAAGGCACAGGACAACCCCGTGTCCCCCAACAGACTCATCCAGGATATCAACCGTGTTGAGGTGGATAAAACTTGTTCTAGATCTAGATCTGGCCCCAACGCATTAAAGAATAAAACAGGAATGGCAGATGGTGTTCACGTGTGGTCTAATTTGATCTTTACCTCGTTAGTATCCCCGTCCTACAGATGAGGAAACTGAGGCCCCTGATGGTTAAATAACTTGGCTGCAGTCGCACAGAAAGTGGCACAGCTGAGCTGATCCATGATCCATCTGCCTCCCAAGATCTTCGTAAGACACAACACCTCATCCCGGGGAGCAAGTTGCTGAAGGTTTGTCAGAGACCAAGGCCTTCTCTCAGAGGTAGAACTTCCAGACTGGTGCATACTTCCAATTCATGCAAATCCAAGCAGGTTTCATTATACACAGAAAACTCAGGTCACTGTGGTTCAAAAATTCCCTTGAAATTTGCCATGTTGAACCCTCTTGCAATGGAAACTGGTTTTCCCCCTAGTTTTGACCCCCAAACAGGACAAACCCTGTGTTCAGCCAGCTTTCACTGTTTAGAAATTTACACTGAACATCCATGGAAAGGCCATCTCCTGGAAGCTCTCAGGAAGTGGACAAACCTTGTGAATTCAAATAGGTGAATTCAGCTATGAGGCACAAAAAAATTCCATATTCTTTCTCTTTGAGTGTTGATCCAAAATCAGGTGCCTTGGGGAATACATTTGTCTTATATTCATCACAGTTTCAAAGAGCCCCTAGAAAAAAATATGAACACACTCATTAAGAACTGATTACCATTTTCATTCATTGAAAGATATCCTCCAACAGACCCACAGAGTCACACAGGAAGGGAAGGGGGCTTTGATGTGCTTAGTTGAGCTCATACGTATTGCAGGAGGAGACGCCGAGACACACGGAGGAAAGATTCACTCCAGGGGCTCTTGGGAGCAGTGCCACAACAGACCCCCAATTCCCAGGACAGTGCTTTTTTGCATTCTGGAGCAAGGCTACTCTCATCTGAATACACCTTAATGTATGCTTATCGGAATCCGTTGTGGCCCAAAGCACTAAATATAACGGCCAGTTAGTGTCTCCAGTTGAAGGGAAAGAGGGAAGATGGAGGCAAGTGTTGAGCAGGCCCCTTTTCACAGTAAGTTCAAGGATATCTCATAGAAAAATGATGCTAAAAAGGGCCTCAGAGGGCATCCAGTCAGACTCCCACCCACTTACCCTGCAGGTGGAAAGACTGAGATCAAGAACTTTAAAGCTCCTTGAGCAGATATGTTGTCATGGTCAAATACCAGGTGCCCTCAAAACTAGCACTGACTCCCTTCTAACCCCCCTCCTGATTAAGGAAATATTCATGAAGATAGACACAAAGGAGGCAATAGAGAGAAAAAGGGAAGAACAGAATTGATACACAGAAAACCAGATCAGTGCAGTGGAGTATTAGCTGGAGAAATCCTGCCACCACCCAGGAAAAAGGACCAATAGCCAGCATGATGAGCAAACTGATGATAAAAGGCAAGAAAACTCTATTGTAGTGACACAACATCTACAAAGCAGGAATTCCAGAGAGTCCAGGTCAGACAGGAAGTCAGCCCTGACTTAAGGACTAACAGAAAAACAATTTCCCTGAGATGAAGAAAATCTCTCTTTGTGCTGAGGTTTCATGTTTTAAGTACTAGACAAAATTAAGGTGCTAATGCCTTAGTGATTTTTTTTCTTAATCTAAAGGATGAAAGAAAAAATTCCATACTAGAGTAAAAAAATGATTCAGCATCAGAACTTTCCTCCACATTCCCAAATGACAGAACCCAGTGGAACCTTCTCCATGGAACAGGAGAAACAGTGACCCAATAATCTATCTCTGCCAAGAAACTGCTCATGATGAAGCTAAAAAAAGGAATTTTCAAAAGGCAAGGACTTTGAAAGTATATCCTTCACTTACCCTTTAGGAATTAAACAGTGACCTTCAAAGAAATTCTCTAGACAAGTAAAAACTCTATCAAAATACACAAAAACCAAAAAGAGTATTGATGTTAAAGATAAATAATATACATTTAACCTTGCTTTAAAATAGATGAGGCATCATGTTTGCCTATTGATATGTTAATTATTTGATTTAGGTTCATAGTTGCTTATCTGACATTCCTGAAGTCAGATGTGCCTGTAAACTTAGAAATTTTCAGATTCTAGAAAGGAATGTTAGTGCACATGGGGAACATTGGCAACCATCCCACTAGGGTCTGAATGTTGGTGTCACACAGAGCACCCTAGTCCCCTCCTCCATGTGAGGACACAGTGAGAAGTCTTCATCTGGTAAGATGGCTGTCACCCAACCCTGCTGGCACCCTGATCTCAGACTTCCAGCCTCCAGAACTGTAAAAATAAACATTTGTTGTTTTTAGGTCACCCAGTCTGTGCTATTTGTTACAGCAGCCCAAATGGACTAAAACACTCCCCTCACCCTGAAATATGTGAAGCAGCACCCCCAAATCCAACACCGAGATAGCTCTAAGCCAAAACATGAATATTCACACTACGTGAGATAAAATAGAGGCAATAAATAGCTCCATGTCAATTGAGGTCAGATTCATCCACCAAATAAATGATGAAACAATTTTCATTTTCAGAAAATTTTGGATCTCAGAATTACAGATAAAGACTTGAAACCTGTAAATAATACCTAGGATTGACAAGGTAGCTGGAAGAAGATGCTTTATTGCTTCATGAATGGAAGTTTATATTCACAAAACCTTTTCTGGATTTTAATTTGGAATGTTTCAAAGCCTAAAAAAATTAAGTAAATGTTCTCTGTTCTAGAAATCTGCTGCTAGATATTGATCCTAAGGAAATCATCAGAAATGGGTACAAAGTCTCCACTTTCGGAAGTTCAACCTAGAATTGTTCAAGATGTCCAAAAACAGAGATGGTTAGATAAATCATGGCACATCTTAAAAAGGAAAACTTGATAGGCATTAAAAACGACATGATGCAAGAATGTTCAATTATGTAGAAAGCTGATGACAGAATAATGTGAAAAAAAATTACAAATCAATTTATTCTGTATAATTCCATTTTATTAAAAAAAAAGAAAAGAAAGATTGGACTTTCCTGGTGGCACAGTGGCTAAGAATCCTCCTGCCAATGCAGGGGACACAGGTTCAATCCCTGGTCTGGGAAGATTCCACATGCTGTGGAGCAACTAAACCCATGCGCCACAACTACTGAGCCCACACACCACAACTACTGAAGCCTGCGTGTCTAGAGCCAGCATTCCGCAGCAAGAGAAACCACCTCAATGAGAAGCCCACACACCGCATTGAAGAGTAGCCCCTGCTCGCCGCAACTGGAGAAAGCCCATGCAGCAATGAATACCCAAAGCAGCCAAAAAAAAAAAAAGAGAGAGAGAAATATATGCAGAATGTGAGTACATACACAGAAAAGAAAGACTGGAAAGGTATATAACCAAAGATTGAAGATAGTGGTCATCTCTGGGTAGTGTGAGTTTTTTTAATGATTGTGTTCTTCTTTTTGCAAATCTCTACCTTCTAAAGTTTCTATAATTAACATGCTAATTTTTATAATATAAAAATAATTATGAAAAATCTAAAAAATGCCCTTTTTTTGTACAAAAATGAAGTGATCTGATTAAGAAAATATAAGACTACATTGGCAACATGCCAGACACAGACAAGATATACAATGTGTGCTCGTACAAGGGAGGGAATTAATATAGTCTGGATGGTAGATTTATTTAATATTAGCATTGGAGGGGAAACTACCAAAACTCCATTTACAGCTGGGAAACTGAGGTCTAGAAAGGAGGAGGAAGGTGGGACTTGACCTGAGGCAGCCTGAGTCTAGAAACTCCTACAATGACCCATACCTGACTGTGTTTTTTGTGACTTCTCCCCCTAAGTTCTATCTTCGAGAAATTGGCTGAGCTCAAGTGTGAGTACCAGGACTGTTCAAATGGTAAAATTCACCATAAAGAGGAAAAATTGATAAGAAAACATAAGGGTTCATTGTCTAGTTTCCTTTTGCTGTCCAAATTACACATGCAAATATAGACTTTGGAACTTCATCTGAGCTGAGGAGATGTTGTCGTCTTTCCCTAGAGGACAAGGAAAAGGTCGCCTTTGAGGAAACCAGACAGGGGCCCCATAGCCAAGAAGACAGAAATCTCCATCACAGTTTCTGCAAATCTAGTCCCTTCCACATGACATAAAAGGTAGATTTGACTTCAGTGCAACATGGAAACCCAAAACTTTGTCACTGAGGCATAGAAGTTATTAATTTTGGTAGCAAAAGATATTTATTCTTCATCACTGGTTCAACAAAGGGCTGTTTTCTCAGGTTAAAAATATATGTCCTTGGTCTTCCCTGGTGGCGCAGTGGTTGAGAGTCTGCCTGCTGATGCAGGGGACGTGGGTTCGTGCCCCGGTCCGGGGGAATCCCACGTGCCGCGGAGCGGCTGGGCCTGTGGGCCATGGCTGCTGGGCCTGCACGTCTGGAGCCTGTGCTCCACAGCGGGAAGGGCCGCAAAAGCGAGAGGCCCGCGTACCGCAAAAAAAAAAAAATTAAAAAAAAAAAAGAAAAAAAAAAAGAAAAAAAAAAGAAAAAAATATATGTCCTCTCCTCCTCAATCATGTGATTCATGCTAGTGATAAATTACCATCCCTCATATACTGTCATTATCACCCCTGCTTCCAGGATGGAGAATCAACCCCATTAGCTCCTGCCTCAGTGAATGACTGGGCACAGGACAGATTCCTCTATGTTCTTATAAAATATTCCAAACAAAAGAAATCATTCTAGGGACTTCCCTGGCAGTTCCGTGGTTAAGACTCCATGCCTCCAATGAAAGGGGTGCAAGTTTGATCCCTGGTTGGGGAACTAAGATCTTACATGCCACCCAGCCAAAAAATTTAAAAAAAAAATTTAATTAATTTAATTTAATTAATAATCATGAGATTCCTTGAAAAAAAGAAAAGAAATCATTCTAAATCTTGCCCCTCCCACCACACATCCCCTTATAGCTCTGGGGAGAAGTGGAAAGGGAATTGTCGGCAGATTTGTGGAGACTTTGAGACTGTCCTTCAGTTTGCAGAGGCAAAAACAATGTCTTTCCAGACACACAAAAGCAGAAAGACTTCATCACAAGCAGACCTGCACTAGAAGAACTGTAGAAGTTCTTTGCACAGAAGGAAAATGATACTAAGTGAAAACCTGGCTTTACACAAAAGAATGAAGAGCACCAGAAGTGGTAACTCCATGCGTGACTATAAAGGTGCTTTTCTTGTTATTCAAAACTCTTTGAAAGATAACCAACTATTTGGTTGGCCAAAAAGTTCATTCAGGTTTTTCCATAAGATGTTACAGAAAAACCCTAATGAACTTTTTGGCCAACCCAATACTTGAAGGAAAGGTAAAAGCAATGTACTGTGGGGTTGGTTTATAGCACATGTAGAAATAAAACGTGTGACAATAGCACAAGGTCAAGAGAGAGGAAATAGAAGTATACTGTTATAAGGTTCTTATACTATACATTAAATTAAAGATGCATATTAAAAACCCTAAAGAAACCACTAAAATAACTCAAGAAAAAAGTAGGCTAACGAACCAATCAATGAGATAAAATAGAATCATAATAAAAATATTCAACCCAAAGGAAGGCAGAAGAGGGGGAGAAGTTCACAGAACAGATGAGACAAACAGATGAGGAAACCAATAGCAAGATGGTAGATTTAAACCATAGCAATAATAGCTTCAAAATTAATGATCTAAACATGACAATTAAAAGGCAGAGTTTGTCAGATTGGATTAAAAATAAACAAAACAAGACCCAACACTATGCTACCTACAAAAAAACTCACTTTAAATATAAAAACCCTAACACCAAACAAAAGAAAGTGGGTGTGGCTACATTAATATCAGACAAAGTAGATTTCAGAGCAAAGAATAACAAAAAGATAACAAAGGGCATTTCATAGTGAAAAGGGTTGATTCATCAAAAAGACATTCCATTCCTAAATGTTTATACAGTTAGTAACAAAACCTCAAATTATGTGGAGCAAAACTGTTAGAACTGCATGGAAAAAAAGACAGATTCACAAGTTTAGTTGAAGATTTCAGTATCCCCTTTTCAATCATTGACTGAACAAGCAGACAGAAAATCATTAATAGTACTTGAACACTATCAACCAACTTGACCTAATTGACATTTGTAGAGCACTTCACCCAACAGCAGTGGAATACGTATTCTTTTCAAGTGCTCATGAAATAGTCCCCAAAATAGAGCATATTCTGGACCACAAAACAAGTCTCAATAATTCAAGTCGTACAAAGTATGTTCACTGACCACTAAGGAATTAAATTGAACATCAATAACACAAAGATATCTAGAGAATCTACAAGAATTTTGGAACTAAATAATTCATGGGTCAAAGGAGAAATCAGAAGGAAAATTAGAAGGTAGTTTGAACTAAATGAAAGCAAAAATAATCAAAATTTATAGGATGTTGCTAATGTATCATGGTAAAATGCATAGCTTTAAATGCTATATTAGAAAAGATGAAAGAAAGGTCTCAAATCAGTGATTTCTTCCACCTTAACAAGCTAGCTAGGGCTTCCCTGGTACCGCAGTTGTTGAGAGTCTGCCTGGCAATGCAGGGGACACGAGTTTGTGCCCAGGTCCGGGAGGATCCCACATGCTGCGGAGCGGCTGGACCTGTGAGCCATGGCCGCTGAGCCTGTGCTCCGCAACAGGAGCGGCCACAACAGTGAGCGGCTCACATACCGAAAAAAAAAAAAAAAAAAAAAAAAAAAACAACCTAGCTAAAGAAGAATAAGCCCCAAATTAAGCAGACAAAAAGGAAATAAAATAATCAGAAGGAAAATCAAAGAAATAGAAACCAATAAAAATCAATAGAAAAATATCAATAAAACCAAAACTGGTTCTTTGGCAAGATCAATAAAATTGACGAAACTCTAGCCAGACTAATTAGGGAAAATAGAGAGAAGAACCAAATTGCCAATATCATAAATAAGAGAGGTGACATCACTATAAATTCTACAGATACTAAAAGGATAATCAGGGAACATTATTAAAAATTTTATGCCAAAAACTCAACAATTTAGATGAAATGGACAAACTACCAACACTCACTGCAGAAAAATAAATAACCCAAACAGCACTTTAATTATTAAAGACATTGAAATTTTAGTTAAAAACTTTCACAAAAGAAAAGATCAGGCCAGATGGCTTCACTGGTGAATCCTACTCAAATATTGCAGGAGATAATATCAAACTCTTCCAGAAAATAAAAGGAGGAATATTTCTAAGTGCATTCTATAAGGCCAGCACAACCCTGATATGAAAACAAGATTAAGATACTAAAGAAAACTATAGTGCAATAGCCCACACGAAAATAAATACAAAAATTATTTTTAAAAAGTTTTACATATGTAAAAGTACACCATGACCAAGTGGGTTTTCTCCTGGCAATACAAGGTTGGTTTAATTTTTGAATATCAATCAATGTAAGTCATCATATTAACAGACCAAAAAACGAAAAACCATATGATCATCAGTCAATATATAAAAGCATCTGGCCAAATCAAGCATCCAGTTTTTAGCAAACTAGCAATAAAAGGAAACTTCCTCAATGTAATAAGGAGCGTCTTCCAAAAACATATGCTAGCATCAGATTTAATGGTGAAAGACTGACTTCTTTCATCCTAAGATCAGGAACAAGTCATAGAACTTCATTCTCACCACTTCTATTCACCAATGTACTGGAAGTTCTAAGCAGTGCAGAAAGACAAGAAAAAGAAATAACAGGAATCCAGATGAAAAAGACGTAAAATTGTTTTTATTCCCAGACATGATAGTCTACATAGGAAATTCTATGTAATATACAAAAAAAGTGACTAGAACAAATAAGTGAGTATAGCAAGGTTGCTAGATAAAAGAATGATATTAAAAAAAATTATATTTCTATATACTGGCAACAATCAGATTGAAATGAAAAAAATAATTACAGTAGCAATAAAAAATAAGAAACACTGGTGGATGTCTAATGAAAGATGTACAAGGCCTGAGCACAGAAAACTACAAAATATTACTGAGAAAGATTAAGGTCTAAATGAATGAAGAGATTTATTGTAATCATGAACCAAAAGATTCACTCTTATTAAGATGTCAGTTCTCCTCTAATTGAGCTATAGATTCAATGCAATTCCTAACTAAAATCCCGGCAAGCTTTCTTACAGAAATTGACAAACTGACTCTAAAATTCTTATGGAAGCGTAAAGGCCTAGAATGGAAAAAAAAAAAAAAAACTTTTAAAAAGAAGAATATAATTGGAAGATTAACACTACTTGACTTCAAGATTTTTGAAGCTGCTGTAATAAAGACAGTGTGGGGGTTCCCTGGTGGCGCAGTGGTTGAGAGTCTGCCTGCCAAGGCAGGGGACACAGGTTCAAACCCTGGTCTGGGAAGATCCCACGTGCCACGGAGCAGCTGGGCCCGTGAGCTATAAATACTGAGCTCTGCGCGTCTGGAGCCTGTGCTCCGCAGCAAGAGAGGCCGCGACAGTGAGAGGCCCGCGCACCGCGATGAAGAGTGGCCCCCGCTTGCCACAACTAGAGAAAGCCCTCACACAGAAACGAAGACCCAACACAGCCAAAAATAAATAAATGAATAAATAAATTTATAAAAAAAAAAAAAAAAAGACAGTGTGGTATTGGTGTCAAGATAGGCAAATAAATCATATTCTAGGAGTAAACACACATAATTGAAATTGATTTTCAACAAAGATGTAAAGGTAATTCAGCGGAGGAAAGGTAGCCTTTTCAATAAGTGGTGCTAGAACAATCAAAGAATCATATGCAAAAAAAAAAAGAACTTTAATCCATACACCATATACAAAAATTAACTAAAAACAAATGATGAACCCAAATGTAAAACATTAAACTATAAAACTCTTAGAAGAAAATTTTTGTAATCTTCAATGAGGCAATGATTTCTTAGCTACAACACCAAAACACAATTGTTAAAGGAAAAAAAAACATAATTGACCTCAGCAAAATTAAGAACCTGTGCTCTTCAAAAGACATTGATAAGAAACTGAAAAGGCAAGACACAGAATGTGAGAAAATATCTGCAAATGGTATATCTGATAAAGAACCATCATCAGAATATATAAAGAACTTTGAAATCTCAATAATAAAAAACTAATTTTAAGATTGGCAAAATATATAAAGATATATAAAGAACTCTAAAATCTCAATAATAAAAAAATTAATTTTAAAATAGGCAAAAATCTGAATAATTTACCAAAAAAAAAGGACGGCAAATAAGTATATGAAAAGATGCTCAACATAATTAGCCATTCAGGAAATGGAAGTTAAAAGCACAATGAACTACCGACCTCTTAAGATGTCTAAAATTAAAAAAGACTGACCACACCAAGTGTTGGTGAGCAACTGAAACCCGTACATTGCTGGTGGGAATGTAAAGAGGTACCCGTACATTGCTGGTGGGAATGTAAAGTGGTACCCGTACATTGCTGGTGGGAATGTAAAGTGATATAATCACTTTGGAAAACAGTCTGGCAGTTTCTAAAAATCCAGCCATTCATATGACCCAGCCATTCTACTCCCAGGTATTTACCCAAGAAAAATAGAGAGAGAGATATGTTGGTACAGGGTCTCATACATGATTGTTCATAGCAACTTTATTTGTATTAACACAAAACTGGAAACAATCCAAATGTCCATTAACAGGTGAAGGGATAAATAAATCATGGTACAGCCACACAACAGAATACTACTTGGAAATAAAAAGGAAGGAACTATTTCTACTCATAACCACATTGATGAATCTCAAAGTAATGACGCTGAGTGAAAGAATCCAGGTGTGGAAGAGTACAAACTGTGCGCTTCCATTTAAATAAAACTCTAGAAAACGCAAGCTAATCTCTAGGGACGGAAAGCAGATTGGTGGTTGCCCAAGGACAGGGCAGGGAGAGGTGCAGTGGGGAGGGGCAGGAGAGAGGGTTTACAGAGGAGCATGGAGAAACGTTTGGAGTTGATGGATATGTTTGCTACCCGGATTGTGGTGACATGGGTGTATATGTATGTCAAAACTTATCAAACTGTACACTCTAAACCTGTGTGGTTTATCATTTGTCAACTAAACCTCAATAAAGCTGTCAAAAATTATGATGGACTGTGCTTCCTGGACCCACAACCCTGGTCCTTTCACCTGAATTACTCACCTGGGTCTTACACTAGTGGGAAATTCCTGATAAATGAATGTCTCCGTGTTTCTGCCAGTTACTCTACATTACAGGTTGAAAAGAGATCCTCATCACAGTCAAGCATCCTGGCAGCCGGCTCTGACATTTCACCTTGAGGTCCTGGACTTATATTCCAACCATCTCCCCAAGCAGCTCTAGGAGTTGCTTCAGAACCTGGGACTCAGACACAGTTGTAGCTCCAGGCTCACATCCAGCATTTGCACTGCAGTGCTCTCTGCTCACAAAGAACAGTGCCCCTCCCTCCAACCAGGGTCAGATTTGCAGGCCTGTCAACAGTTAAGACAGCTGTGTGCAAAGTTCGTACAAAAACATAGGCATGCACATTCACACATTTGTCCCAGGGAGAGGCCCTCCAATTCTCCCTTCAAGACTTCCTTTGGGCTTTGCTGCAATAACCATGCTTATTTACTTTTTTTGTTCACGCATAAGACCTAAGGCAATATCTGGTGTATGTTTGGGGGTTTTTTTCCAACCTGCAGTAGATTTCACAGCTGGGGAAGGAGAGATACTGAAAAAAAAAAAAAAGTGTTGGCCAACTAGAAAAGTGACAGCATCACTGAGCTAGAAAGGACTTCAAGATGATGATCTGGGCCAATTCATTCATTTTACAAGTGAGGAACCCAGAACCCAGGGACTAGACGGGATCTCCCTAAGGTCACCCAGTAAGTTAGTGACCAAGATGGAATATAAATCCCAAATCTTTCAACTCTCTCCTCAGGCTCTTGCCTTTATGCTGCAGTTTGAGAAAGAGACAGAATAACCAGGAAATGCAAATGGAAAAACCTGAAAAAGGACAGAGAAGTCTGGGAGAATTTAGTGTCAGTGAAAAACAACAGTCCTACATGGAAGGCACCAGAGTGTTCCAGTGCGATATCAGCTGATGTCCCAACGGGAACCAGGAATTCCATAGACAAAGCTAAGTCATATTGCATTGCCTCTGCCTGAGAGGAAATTACTTCCCATTTAAAGTGGTTAAAACAAAAGGTGGCCAGTGCCTAAATGGCTGAGGCTATCAGCTGAGCACCACTTCCAAAGTGCTTCATCAGAAAACGAGTGTGGGAGCACATACTTCCTACGTGCATGTTTATCTATAAATTAAACACAGGTATTGTTGATTGAGATGAATACAAATAACAGTCCTAGTATTTTCTCCTTGTCTTCAATGACAAGTGCCTCAATGTACCCTTTCCCCTCGGAAAACCACCAACATAGAACATTCCATCAAATGGAACAGAGTCCCCGCCTGGGGTCTGGAGACCTGGAGCCTATTGCAGCCTTGTGACACCCCATCTCATCCAATTCTTCCCTCCATCGTGCAGACCTGGAAGCTGAAATGCAGAGAGATGAAATCAGACTTGCCGAAGGTCCCATTGTTAAGAACTCTAGGAGGCAAAATTTGGACTTGGACCCAGATCTGACACCAGAGCTGTGTTTGTTTTGGGGGCCACAGGTTCATCCCAGGAGAGCCCCTGAGGCGCGTAAGCAGGCAACACTCAGTGAAAATGGAAGTTGATCTCCAAGGTTCCAAGGTAGAACAACCAGCTCCTAGAATGTCATGGCAAAAACATTAGCGTCTAAACAACAAGATCCTACTGTATAGCACAGGGAACTATGTTCAATATCCTGTGATCAACCACAATGGAAAAGAATAGGAAAAAGAATGTATACCTATGTATAACTGAGTCACTTTGTTCTACAGCAGTAATGAACACAACATTGTAATTCAACTATACTTTAATTAAAAAAATTTTTTTAAAAACATTAGTGTCTACAGCTTAGTTGGGGAGACAGACATCACTCCAAATAAATAAGCATGTAAAATTTACAGTATGCTATGGGAGGGAGATGCATGTAATGTGAGAGGAAGGATAGGAGGAACATTTGAATTGAGAAGCCAAGGAGGTAGCGGTGCCTTCTTTGCGTGCTTTGTGGATTTCACAGGGTGAGGCCTCGGATGGATGTCGGTGAGGCCTCGGATGGATGTCGGTGGGGAGGGAGGAAGGTTCACGGCACCCCTCCCCCATTGGCATTCTCTAACAGGGTTAAAATTCTCAACTTACTCCAAATCAAGATGCCAGCTTCACGCAGCAGTCTGTAAAGGGGCTAACAGCCAATTTATGTTATTAGGAATTCTGCTGTGAACTTACCCAATTTGCCACCACTGTATGCATGTTTAATGTTTCCTGTTAGGAATCAGCTGTGTTACTGTTCTGTCCCCGTCATTTCAAGCTCCCCTCTTCCCTGCCTTCTTTTTATGAACGTGGCACACCGATTAATATTCTGGCAGTTCGTATGATCGTTCTCAATCCATGTGAATAGCCACCTCCTATATTATCACTTGTTAGTTTCTGAAGTTTTTAGCCTACATTGGAATATTCTTTCCAGCAGGGCCCAGGGCTAGGCCTGGAGCTGCTGCTTAGTAAATTAGTAAAATGCATTCTCTCTACCCCTGGAGAGTGCCCATTCCCCAAGCCCAAGCTGTGGCTCCTTCCCCAAGGATGGAGAGAGAGACAGGAGGGAAACAGACACAGAGAGAGACAGAGACAGAGCAAACAGAGGGACCAGAGCCACCAGAGACAGAGACAGAAAGAGAGACAGGGGGAAATAGAGACAGAGAAACAGAAACAGAGAGGAAAGCTCCTCTGCCATTTGAGGCATTTAGAACCCTCTAGATAGCAAATTGTTTTCATAATGCACTTGGAAGAGGTGTGATATCAGAGTTCAGGTAAGGTGCCCCAGCAATGCTTACAAACTGCCTAACAGGGACATAAAGTTTTATTTATGAATCAGCATTGGAAGAAAGAAGGAAGGAAGGAAGGAAGGAAGGGAGGGAGGAAAGGAGAAAGGGAGGCATAGGAAAAAGCCCAGAGGGTCCAGGGGGCGGACTGGTTATAGCTGTATCCCCAGGGCCTGGTGCATTGCTACGGAGCTCCAGAAAGATCTGGAACAGACACCCAGAAGCCACAATCAGGCCAGGATAACAGATGATAAAAAGAGTACCCACATTTTACTGAGCATCTATTCTATACCAAGTGCTTGTGTAGGTACTTCAGATTCATTAACTGCTGACTCCTAGCAAGGGTGCTTTGAAGTAAAGATTGATTACTCCATTTTATATGCAGGAAAGGAAGCCCAGAGTGGTGAAGTGACTTTCCCACACCTCATAGCTAACTAATAACAGAGCCAGGGCTGAAATCCAGTTCCCTCCCCTTCCCTGACTGTCTCGAAGGATTCTTATGTGGACCAGGTGACTGGAGATGCAGCGTTGGAGGAGGGAGCCAGAGGTGCAGCCTCAGCACCTCACTGACCGAATCAGCAGGATCCTCAGGGCCGGCCCAGCCCACAGCTTCAGATCTGCCAGTCAATCAGCATGGCAGGAAGCTCCTTCTGCAGCTCCTCTGCCCTTATGTCCCGGAGGGGCTAATCTGCAAGGCCAAGACCACAGCACCTTATCAGAACATCTTCACCTCCTGGGGACGCAGCCCAGCCAACTCAGAACAGCAATTTCCTCTAGATCTTCCCCCAGAAGCCCCAATCACAGGCATCACAAATTAAAACAAGAAACCCCAAAATGAAATTTGAGGGGGGGCCCTCCCATGTAGGGCCTAGCCTAGAGCAAAGGCCACAGGGAAATATATGTAGCAAAAGCCTTTTCCTCTTTCTCCACCTGGTGAGCTCCTGACTACCCCATGAAACCCCAGCTCAAATGCCCTTCCCCCTGGAAGATTTCTCAATGCCTCCCCTACATCCAGGTATAGTGGTCAGTGCTCTGACAATACTTTGTCCACTTGTCTCCCTGAATTGCAGTTGTTTGGTTTTGTATCTCCCCCACCAGACTATAACCTGGTGGGTATAAATATAGGCAATAAAACCAAGCCACTTAGAATGAATAAAAGATTTAATCACAGTTGATTAAGTTACTAGCTCTGTGACCTTGGGCAAGATGGCCTTTCTGAACCAGCTGGCTCGTCTGCAAAATGGAGATAACGTAGGTCTATCACTGTGGGAATTAAGCAGTTCAAGTGCTAGAAATATAGCAGCCACTTCAGGAACGTTAGCGCCACCCCTCCCTCCCCCACCTCTCATGCCAGCATTATACCTCCCACTCTGAGATTCTCACCAATGCTTGTTTAAAGGAATCACTGAATGGGTGGAATTAAATGAAATGCTGAGGTTTTACTCAATACATGAGCCTTAGGAGAGCAAGGAGAGATCTGACTCAAGGAAGGGCCCCCAGCTCCCAGCCAAAGAAACGGGTCCACGCAGCCAGATCCTACCACTCCTGTTTCTTCTTGGATTCACAGAAAGACTACATTTCCCAGCATCCCTTACAATTATGTTAGGATCATGTGACTAGGTTCTGGCCAGTGGGATGGGGCTTGACATAATGGGCACCTTTAGAAAATGGAAAATGATCCTCCATTCTCTCTCCCTCTCTCTCTCTCTCTGGCTGGAGGTGAAGGCCTCCAAAATAGTGGAGCTGCATGATAGAAGGAGCCCAGTTTCCTGAGTCAACACTTAAAGGAGAGCTACCTACCCTCAGTGGATGTTAACATGAGCAAAAAATGAACTTCTATTATGATAAGTCACTGAAATGCCAAGGTTTTTGTTATAGCAGCTAGTGTTACCTATCCTGACTGATACAGAAATAGGCGACAGAAAGGGATAGAAAATCTTTTGAAATTCTAAAGTAGGTGGCATCAGCTTATCAATCAAGAGGTGGAAAGTAAAGAAACAGATATATTCGGATGGAGGGATGGACATCTAGGTTATACAGGGGTAAGTGTTTTCTAAGACTGTTGCCTATGATAATCTGGAGGGTAGAATCTGTGCCTTCTGAATTTATGGCTCTAGGGAAAAAACTTGAAAACAGAGCAATAATCTGTGTATGTCAGATACAGCTGGACACATCTGAGAAGAGATTATAAAGAAAGAGATAAGCTCAGGAAATAACTGACCAGTTGGCAAGCCGAAAGGGAATAGAAGCCCAGAAATTTGGGCCCTTCCAAGGTTGGAAAAGCCACTGCTTCTAGTCCCAAATAGAAATGGAATTTTAAAAGTTGGAGGGGCAAAAGCCCAGGAAATCCTCTGAGTTGGATAAAGTGACTTAAAGCAAAGATCAGATTAAGGGTGTGTCCTTTCTTTTCAAGCTAAGGTAAGATTTTGGGTGTGGTTTCCGGTACAGAGAATGGGGCAAGTCAAGCTGATCAGGAGCTTACTAAGTTCTTGAGGGACATGCATTGCCAGAGAAATCAAAAGTAAATGTTAAAAGCCTTTCACGAGTCAAGACTAAAGACAGGTTTTGTTCCAGAAGAAAACAGGAGAAAATCTTTGTGACCTTAAGTTAGGTAAAGATTTCTTGGATATAGTACCAAAAGTACAATCTTAAAAGAAAAATTTGATAAATCAGACTTAATCAAAAGTAAGACTTAGGCTCTTCAAAAGACACTGGAGCTTCCCTGATGGCGCAGTGGTTGAGAGTCTGCCTGCCGATGCAGGGGACGCGGGTTCGTGCCCCGGTCCGGGAAGATCCCACATGCCGCGGAGCAGCTGGGCCCATGAGCCATGGCCGCTGAGCTTGCGCATCTGGAGCCTGTGCTCTGCAATGGGAGAGGTCACGGCAGTGAGAAGCCCACGTGCCGCAAAGAGGAGAAAAGAAAAAAAAAAAAGACACTGTTAATAACTCAAAAAACAAGCGAAGGACTGGGAGAAAATATTTGCAAATCACATATCTAATAAAGAACTTGTATTCATAATATATAAATAACTCTCACGACTCAAAATAAGGAAACAATAACTAAATGGATGAAAGATCTGAAGAATATCCTCAAAGACACATCAACGGCAAACAAACATGAAAAGATGCTCAATACCATGAGTTACGAGGGAAATGCAAACTATACACCTCTTGGAATGGCTAAAACAAAAAAGAAAACTTACCAAGGGTTGAGAGGAAGGAAAGCAACTGTGCTCCTACATGTTGCAGGCAGGGGTACAAAATAGCACCTGCGCTTTGGAAAACAGTTCAGCAGTTTCTCATAAAATTAAACGTTGCCATGTGACCCAGTAATTCCATTCCTAGATATTTACCCAAGAGAAACTTAGTTTCACATAAAAACCTATATGTGGATATTTATAGCAGGTTTATTCAGGTTTCCTGCCCCAAACTAGAAACAACCTAAAATTTTTCAATGTGACATCCATTCAATGGAATACTACTTGGCAATCAAAAAAAGAATGAACTCTTGATAAACGAAACCATGTGGATGCATCTCAAATGCTTTGTGCTGAGTAAAGTCTGACTCAAAAGCTACACTCTGTTTGATTCCAAAACAGATCAGGTGGGGTGGAAACCTCCAGACACTGGCGTGAGCATGGGACAGAGTAGAGAGGAGTGCAGTCAGACAGAGCTGCATGCAGACACCACTTCGCTCCAGCAGTGACAGTGTGAATTGACCTCTGGATCACAGAATGACCTATGCCATAGTACACCATGCCCCACTTCAGAGGATCAGGGATGTGGGAGTCCAGGAACAGGGTCCAGGGATAGATGGGCAACATCTGGATAGTCTGTCGTTCATTCATTGAGCAGAGCCACGATCTGAGGGAGTTTTCTATCACCGCAAGCATGAAGGGATTGGAATGACCTCAGTCACCAAGAATCACCCCCAGCAGAGAAACCGGGTTCCCAAAACTGGGACCCAGTTAGAAAAGCAGGACCTGGGACAAGGCCAAAACCTAGAGGCTACAAACAGTCCACCATGGCAGGAGTGGGTTAACCCCATTGAGAGGCGATGCTGAGCTAGAAGAGTGGAGAGTTCCTTTGTCCCATCCCATACCAGCCAGGCAATGCTAGTCCTAGAGGGCAGCATTGGGGTTACTACACCTTCTGGTAGGAGTGAATTGGTCCCAGGGAGGGGTGCTCAGGAGACGCAGGAGCCAGGCAGGACTCGCAACTGAAGTTAAGTTTCCTTATAAGAGCTTTATCCCACGTACCAAAGTTCCCTAATTAGTAACAAGGGGTATGTGTGCATTGGTAGGAGTTCTTTGGTAAGCAGGAAACCTAAAGGTTAAAACAAGCCAAAGGAAGTATTGCTTTCAAGAACACCTAGATTACAGACCAAGCTATCAGTGATCACCTCTAACCGGATAGGAACTAGATTGTAAGCTCCATGAAAATGAGACCCCAGTCTCTCTCTGCAAGTGTTTTGCACACTGCTTGGTTCCCAAGGTATACAGACAGGTAAGTGGGTAAGTGTCCACTGAAGGCAGAGGTTATGAAAACACATTTTATCCTTTGAATAATTAAATGGTCCTTTGTGCTCCTATAGAGTGGTGAGATTTATATGATGTGTTGGTACTGTCTGATACGATTTTCCCCAAACCCTTAAAGGCAGATGTCTATTCTCTGCATTTGGCAGATGTAGAAAGGGAGGCTCAGAGTGTGAAGCATAAAGAGAGCTGGCATCTATGGGGCAGGGTTCTCAACCTCAGCGCCCGCTGACATTCGTGGCCAGAGGATTCTTTGTCCTGAGGGCTGTCGTGTGCTTTGAGGATGTTTAGTAAGCATCCCTGGCGCCTCCCTACTAGATGCCAATGATAACACTCCCACACAAGTTGTTATCAAAAATGTCTTCAGGCATTGGCTATGTCTCCTGGGGGATAACCTCTCTCTCCAGCGAGGATCACTGCTGTAGGTGGGTTAACTCACATCCCCAAGGCAGGCGTTGGCCCAGAGTCCTTTACCTCAAACCCTTGGGGCCAGATGTGGTTTTGAATCCAGAATATTCTGGGTCTTAAAAAGGTAAATACATAATAGCCCAGGTGAGTCTGGGGCTGCCCTCCATCATCCCAGACATTACTATTCTATAGCAAAATGAGTGAATATCCAAATTAAGCAGGATAAATAAAGATTACAAAGAGTCTCACATCAGTTCAGGTCAGGCATTGCTGCCAAATGAGTCTGCTATAAACCTGCAAAAGAATAGACTTTGGGGGCTTTTTGGATTTCAGAATTGAAGAATGATTCATGAACAAGGGGCACCACAGAGAGGTTAAGTGACATGCCTGAAGTCACATGAGTCTTACTATGGACAGGGATGGGTTAAATGACATGCCCAAGGTCACCTGACTGTTACAATGGACCAGGATCTTTGCCAAGAGCCAGTACTCTTTACCATCGTTCCACACCCAACTCCCCTAATGCCTCTTCACCTGCCAGGGCCCCATGCTGGTAGAGGACCTAGATGCAGGTCCTGGCCCTGGTCACATCCCACCTGTTCCCTTGCACTGTCTGGCTTCCCTTGGGACCACTCCCTTGATTTCATTAATCATGGTCTTATTTTCTTTTCTCGGGTTGTCTGTTTCTGACCAGGATTTCCACGTGGTCAACCCACGAGATGAAAATCAGTAAGGTTCGAGACCCAAGGATTTAGGAAACAGAGAGATAAAAAGAGAGGAGCCAGACGCAAGAGGGAGGAGATATGGGGATATATGTTTATGTATAGCTGACTCGCTTTGTTATACAGCAGAAACTAACACCCCACTGTAAAGCAGTTATACTCCAATAAAGATGTTAAAAAAATGTTTAAGAGAGGCAAAGAGGAGGCACCTCCTGCAGCCAGAGTCTCCACTGGAAGACCAGCTTCACAAGCGTCCCACGCAGGTGTGAAGGCGCATCCGACAAGGGCATGTGACACTTCCGCCGTCCTGCCGCTGAGACCCCACTCTAAAGCAGACCTCACGGGGTCAGGTCTGTTTATTCAAATATTTGTCCCCAAAAACCGAGCTCCAAAAACCATCCACCTCACCCAAGGCTGGGGACACGGACTTGCCTCCCGCTCACCAGAATCGAGGCTTCTGCTTTTGCCATGGGGGCCAATCAGAGGGTGAGACAGCCCGTGGGGTGCGGGAGTCCATGGTATCTGGCCATCTAGGGGCTCCCACTTTTGTCGGACAGTTGTGGCAAGGGAGATTTTTTTTCCAGAGCTTGGTAGAGCTCCATATGGTCGAGATCAAAGGTGTTGCTGGGTGCCTGGTCCTGCTTTATTTCCAAGCACTGCTGTTAATTAGAAAACAAGATCAGAGGCAGTATTAAAATCCAATTAAATTGATATGAACAGATTGCCAAGGGATGTTCACTAATGTATAATTGAGCACCATGTAAATTTCGGTGGCTGGCTTTTGTTTTTTTCCCCTATACTCTGGAATGAATGATGAGGCTATGAAGTTTCCCTTCATTGTAAAAAACAAACAAGTTAATGCATTGATCTAGGGAGTATTGCCCTGGTGATTGATGAAAATGAGAGAGGAATAGTAAAGTGTGACTTTTTGAAGGGAGGGAGCAAGGATCCTTTGATTCCTTCTCTTTTTCCTCTCTTTGGTTCCAGAGTCATTTCTTATGCCGGGTGTCAGGCCTAGCTTTCTGTTAACATTCCATCGTTAATGATCCAGAGAAAGTTCCTCTGGGTTTCAAGGATGGATTGGAAACAAGTTTGGGAATTTGAAAACAAACATCACAGATGAAAAAAGGATCTACATGCAGGTAGGTTTTGTTTACATGTTAATTGCTTGTTTGGGCCTTTGTGCATTAAAAAGAGAGATTCTGTCCTGATTTGGGCTCCTGAGCAAAACCCCCAGGATGTGGAATCTGAGAGAGGAACCCAGGAAGGTGAGGAAAGGCTAGTTTTACCAATGAATGTGAGAAGCCTCCCAAAAAGAAGCCATCCGCATAAACATGTGTCAGGAGTTGACTGTTACTGTTGCAAAATCAAATTGTTTGCTCACTGTGGATACAGCAGGTCTGTGAGCATGTTGTCAGCATAAATGTAAAAAAAAAAAAAAAAAAAATTACCACCAAGGAATCCAAAAAAGACAACGGCGGATGGCAGTGTCTACATATTCATGATATGCTGGTAGCATTGGGGGTTTTGTTTTAACTCCCTATAAAGAAAGGAAAACCTAATCACCTCACTCCCAGAATTGCAAAGGATGAGCTAGGCGGTGAGGAAGACTCAAAGACACCCCAGAAACTGGCCTTGACCTGCGGGTGCCCAGGAAGGGGGCAGGAAGTGTAATAAACAAGTAGCATGAGACACAGAGAGAGGTGAGGCAGCTTCTCAGCATCTGTAACCCTGCGGTTCCCTTTCCTTAAGAAGCCCTGGTTTTGCTCAGGCTAACACCTGCCTATCATGCAATGCAAGGCTGGGGACCCCAGATCCAGGGGAGCTCCTGACAGGTCTAAGCCAGAGGGGCAATTCCACTGGATGTGACCCAGTTGGCTTCTCCCAGGGGCTGCTGGGAAAAATCTCCCTAGGTGATGAGAAGCATGGGTTGCTGCTGCCCTCATCTTGCTACCAGCCCAAGGGTGACACCCACACATCCAGCAGGACCCGAGAGTCCCAAAGAGTCAGAGCCAACTTGCCCCCCTGATTTTCCAGCACCTGAAACCCACATACCTCTGGATTTGTTCTTAAGTATGACAGCAAAACCCCTCATCACATAAACCACTATGGACCAAATTTTCTGTTAAATGTTGCCAAAGCCACCCAACTGATCCGGGATGGGACCCCAGAGAGGAGCGTAAATTTCATGTGCCTTGTGAGATGTGGGAAGCTTCCTGAAGGAAATGGCGCTAGGCTTCCTTGTCAGTATCAGCCTTGGAAGATACGGGTGGGTTCGGCCATTTGGTTGTTTCGCTGATTCATTTCAGAGAAGAGCTTCAGCAGAAGATCAGAGGACAGAATAAGGTCATTAGCAACCTCTGTTCCTTTTCACAGAAAGGAAAGGAAAGTGACATTTATTAAGCGGCCCAACTATGTACTTCCCAAATAAAAACTCCCTAAAAAGAAAGGGTTAAAGTACACAGAGTCTCTCTTTTAATCCTGCCAATAAATCTCTGAGATGTCTTTTACTACCCCCATTTTGCAGATGGGAAAACGGAGGCTTAAAAAAGTGAAGTACCTCGCTCTGCTACAATCTCTCCTAGCCCCCTCACATTTCCTTCATAACATTTACCACGTAGATAGACAGCAAATATTTTATACTTGTTCTGTTGATATCTTATCTCCCTAGACTCTGAACTCCAGAAGGAAAGGGGACATATCAGCCCATTCACCACTGCATCCCTGACCTCATGCCTGGCAGGCATTCTATAAATGCTCTGTAAGCGTAGCCAACATCACTTGGCTAATGAGGGGGAAGATGCCATCTGAACCCTATTCTGTCTGTCTCCAGAGACCAAGCCCATGACCACTAGCCCACACTCCTTGCTAATACTCCTGTAATCCCAGCACTAGGCATGCAATCCCACACAAGGTGGGATTCACTGAACATTTGTTTATTGAATGTCCCATTGCACAACCAAGGCGGGTGGTGCCCACCTAAAGTGTGGAGCAGGGAAAATTGGATGAGGACTCTGGCCACCAGTATGTAGGATACCTGGGTTCAGGACAGGGCTATGTAACTCATGAGTGACCTTAGACAGGTCACTTCTCTTCTCTTCTCTGGGCCTTAGTCCTTTACGAGAAGAAGCATCCCGGAGACACATACCTCCAAAGAAAATGCAACTTACCAAAGGAAGACATCCTTCTCACCAGTTAGTGATGCCCAAGAAGCCTTCGCAGAGCAGCCCAACACCACCTCATTGTTTGACATTCTATGGAGCCCTTATCCTGCAAGGATGTGGTTAAACATCTCTAGGTCTCAGTCCCAAGATATCTGTGGGGTCCAGTGCGACATGTAAATGCAGAGACATTTATTCAAAAAGGAGGGTAAACATGCCCTGAGTGGGACTGAAATATAAGCTCTTTCTCTGACAATCTTCTCTTTCCAGTAGTCGTGGTGTTTTTGTTTAGTATTTCATGTTTTGTTAAGATAAATTAAAAATTAAAATTATTAACATTTGTTTTACCATTCATCTTTTTTTTTTTTTTTTTTTTTTTTTTTTTTGCGGTACGCGGGCCTCTCACTGTTGTGGTCTCTCCCATTGCGGAGCACAGGCACTGGACGTGCAGGCCCAGCGGCCATGGCCCACGGGCCCAGCCGCTCCACGGCATGCGGGATCCTCCCGGACCGGGGCACAAACCCGCGTCCCCTGCATCGGCAGGCGGACTCCCAACCACTGCACCACCAGGGAAGCCCTACCATTCATCTTTATATTGTGCAATTCCAGGTTCAAATGCAATATAAGAACATTTACTTTCACATGTGAAATAACCAAAATTCTGCAACTGGTATTTTACGGTTTGTACATGTGTGTACATTTCATTCTTACCAGAGCGGTGGAAGCACTGCAGAAGCTAACTCAACTGTTTCATTTCTCTTCTCCATATGTGCCCATTCTACCAAAGCACCTTGGGGGCCAGGAGCTTGCATTCCATGCATGCCTTTGTACTCACTTTGACAACTTCCTGAACTTCCAAGCATGATGGGTCCACTCTCATTGTGTGCTCACGGGGCATCGTGAGTGATGTCTATGAATACAGCAGGGAATGGGGACACGCATATTATAGGTATCTCCTCTGCTCACACACAAGCTCCATTGCCTCACTGGATGTCACTTGCAGAGCACAAGTTCAAAGATAAAACTATTTTGAATTTTAAGACAGCCAGACCAGGCCCTTTTGAGTGTAGAGCCTGTGCGACTGCCCAGGTCACATGCCCCTGAAGCTGGCCCCGGGCTTGGTGCTGCTGTCTCCACCGTGTTTAATGGCCAAGCCATCCAACCTAAGGCCTAGAACCCCCTAGGGCACCCACAGAGGGTCCAGCGGCCCAGTGCCAAGAAAGCCCCGTGGCTCATGAAACACTCTACTCCGTGCCAAACAACTGGATTTTAAAAATCCATATTTCTCCCAGATGTTTAATCATTTCAAACACTAGGATGAAACTGTTTTGTACTCAGCCTTATTCCAAACATGTTCTAAATCGATTCAGCAAAATACATTTAGTAAAGATAAAAATGAAGAACTGACTCAGGCGAAGGGACATTGCTATTATCGATACGACATCCTCTATCCCCTACCAGATGGTAAGAGAGTATCTTCAACCATTTCATTTTCAACAGAATACATAGCACTGCATTGAACATATTGGTGCCAAATAATTGCAGAATGACTAAACGAAATGTGCAGAGTCACCATTTTTTCTTAACTAAACAACACACCTACCAATGGACAGTTCATTTATGAACTAATTAACCGAGTTTACTAGTTAATTAACCAGCCCACTAGAACTTGAGAAAGTTTTTAGGTTTTTTTTTTTTTTTAATCTATAAAGCCTTTTTATCTGCTTATCTCATCAGATATTCCAAACAAGTTTCCAATGGAAGCTATTTTAGCCCACTTGGCACCAGAAGGCCTGGAAGGGAAATGACTTGCCCATCATAACATATAAGAGACAGAACAGGTTTCAAACCCAGTTTTTCTGATGCCAGGATTTTCTATGACTTAAGGCTTTGAGATTATGAAGTACTCATCTGGGCCAGAGGAATAAAACAAGGGAGGAAAATGATCTGGAGAGAAAAAAGAAAATGTGAGGCTCCTTATAAAATGCAAATCAAGAGTCCCTCTGGCCAGAGCCCCACAGAGACCTGATGATTTGAAACCCCCGAAGGGTGTGATGGGTCAGCCGCCATGAGCGTTGCTCCCCTGTCAGGACGGTGCATTTGCCATACACAGAGAGGAAAACACAACTGGAATCAGTCGCAGAAGACAGCTCATGAAGCTTCCAAAGCATCTAATAAATGCAGGCTTCTCCTCTTCATCCATGCAGCCAGTCGGGATGGAGAGAGGACATGACCTGGGTTGCTTTTCTGGAATCAGCCCACACCGAGGCCTCCAGACACCAGCGTGAGGTCCTTCACAGCCATCGTCCTGTAAGTGGAGTGAAGCCCTGGGCGGCCCGGACAGCAGGGAGAGGCACAGCTGGGCTCCCCCAGACCCTCGCCTGCAGGTCACAGGGGCTCAGACTCCATGAGGAGGCCTCTTCCCATTCGTGAGGCCACCGGGTCAGTTCTTGGGCCCAGGCTGGCTCCCTGGATCCCCTTCTCACCTTCCACTGACGGTCACGGGGCAGGACAGGGAGAACCCAGGGGTGCCCTTATCCACGGAGAAATACTTTGAGTTTTAAGAACTGCTCTCCATGAGCTCTTCTGAAATAGAAACCTCACACCTTTACCCTCCCCAGGTCTCACCGTGTCTCCCGATGGCAATGTTACAGGAGCAGCACACAGTCAAAATCGTGAATGCGGCTGCCCCAGAGCCCCCAGGGTGGCCCCCCCAGGTACTGTCCTGGGCAGCCCCAGTATCTGCCTTCCTCTCTCACCCAGGGCGTCCATCACTCAGCAAGCACTCATTCATTCATTCATCGCCTGCCAAACACTTGGCCACGTCCCAGAGCATGAAGCTGTCTGCAGGAGCTCGCAGCCCAGCTGGGGTAAAGTCGGGAGAGAAAGGCAGCATGGGAGCATGTGGACAGAGGGCCTCCCAGACCCTGGAGAGCTCAGGGCCAACCCTGTGTCCTGCACTCCTCCTCTCCCGGGGAGGCCCAGCTCTTGGTCCAGACTGGGAGGGACACCTGGGAAGAAGCAGAGGGGAACTGGGCACTGGCCTCAAGCGTGGACAGTTCCAAGGACTTCCTTCTGAGGCATCTCCATGTCCTTGTGCTCAACCCAGAGAAGGTCAGACAGAGCCCAGACATCTTATATGCAGTGTGTGCTACTTCTCAGCTCCAGGGCATGGCCAGCTGAGCTCTTCGGAGACAGTGGTCTTAGCTCATGCCCGGTTCCGGGGGTTAGGAGAGCCTGCCCTCTACTAGTCCCCAGCCATCATGCTTCCGGAAAGAGCGACAGACTTTGTCATGGAAGCACCCCAGAGAGGCTTGAAATGGGGGCTTGCAATGCTGGCAGGACCCCTTGTGTCAGACCTGGTGCTCACGGGGCCACTTGGCTAACTAACTATATCTGAGTTTCAGTTTTCACAACCGGAAAGCGGGGACACCAGCTGGGATTTTCAGGGCCTGTTTACCACAAAGAGGAGAACTCCACCCAGTTTGTTCAAACACACAGGGGGAGAAAGGGTGAGGGCATGGGGTGCTGGGAGGAGTCGCAGTGAAGGTACAACTGGGCATTGCAGGGCAGGAAGAAAACAAAGCATGGCTGAAAAATGTTAGGGATTTTGTCCCTCTGTAGCTTGTAGCTTTATTTCTCTCTTCAGGCCCCCTCCACACACACACACACACACACACACACACACACACACACATACGCACGCACACGCGCACACATGCTCCTCTTTCTCTGGGGCCTCCTGGTCTCCCATCTCTGCTTCCCCACTCTGTCCTCTCTCTTCTCTTCAGGGACTGGCTGCATCAGCTGGTACACCGGCCACCAGAGGCTCCTGCCGATGGCTGTCAACCCCTCACAGGCCAAGTCACACAGCTAGCAATCTCAGCTTCTCCATGTCCCAATTCCAAGAGAAATTTCCAAGAGGAAAACCAAAATGAAACCTGCAATCAGATGAGGCCGTGGCCAGACAAGCAGGGTCACGAGTCCTGAGCAGGTCAGCACAGGGCCCCAGGTGGGGCACCGGTGAAGTGGGCCTCGCAGGTACTGGACCAGCCCCTGGAAGGACTGACGTGGGCATCACACACACACAAGTTCGCATGTGGCAGGTCCCCAATCTGCCACCACAAAACCCCAATGGCACCCACGTTCTGTAATTCGGAGCCTTCAGAGCTGGTTCCAAGGATGTCAGTTCCTTCCACGCTATTCCATGCCTGCCCGTATGCAGGCTCCTCCCTCCAAATCAATCACCACCTGCCTGGCGCTGTTCTCTGTTTCCCAGGCTCGAGTCCTGGCCCCCTCTCGGGAGGGTCTCCTCCTCCTGTCTCTCCCAGCTAGACCTCTCCTTTGCACCCCCCAGGGGAGATCGCTGCATATCGACAGGTGAACCCAATCCAGGGATGCTGAGCGTGCTGGGCCATCACGCTTTACAGAGACGCTCACCCGTTACTGTCCTTCGGCCCTCCCTCTCTTCCATTTGACACCAAAGAAGCCTGAAGCTGGGTCCCCAAGCCAGTAGGAGGAGGAATGGGAATTTGAACCAAGACCACCTTCCGCCAAACCTAGCTCTATTTTAGTTTGTTAAGGAACCTCCACACTGGCTGCACCAATTTACATTCCACCAACAATGTAGGAGGGTTCCAAGGATCCATTTAATACCGCATCATGCAGGGTTATGAAGCCCCTGGTGGCGTTTGGGATGAGATTATTTGCCATTCTGTGCACGATGCTTTAGAGTTTAAAAAGAACTTTCTCATAAATTCTCAGAACTCACAATTGTTCCCTGGATTTGATTTACAAATGCCCCACTGAAGTGTGGGTGGAAGGTACTCACAGGGTTAGGGGAAAAGAACAGAGCATCTGTCTCCACCCCAACCCTGAGGTTCTCCACGCAGAACCTCATCCCACTCTCCCAACAAGGCCACAAGCTCCGTGGCCATAGCTCCATCGCATGGATGAAGCGCTGAGCTGGAGAGAGCAGTTTATGCAAAAGACCGAGAGGAGTTAAAGGACACTTGGAGCACCTAGAAGCTTCTCAAGTGCTCTCTCCTGCCACCACCAAAATAGGTCCATCTGCTCCCTTTTTTGCTTAAAAGAGAGACGTGCCAAGCTTAACGTGTCACTGCTGATGGGACAAAAATGTCCCCAGCTCTCCAGAAAGACACACATTACCACGTTGAAAAGGCTGTGCTGGTCATCAGGATGGAGGTTTTGCCCCTTTACTCACTCCAGAACTTTTAAAAAAAGGAGCAGGATGGGGCCAGGAAGTGCTGGGGAGTAAGATGAAGCAGGGCAGGTGCCCCTCAGCTGGGATAGAAGAAAACAGGTCATTGGCAGCTATGCATGCCGAGGAGTTGAGACTTCAGGGAAAAATACAAACCAAAAAGAGGGAAGAGGGTCACAGGGCCCGGCTCAGCTTGAACAACCTGTGAGAATCGCAGACGACTGCTTTATCATCAGGCCCCTCACCACTCCTCCTCCTTTTCTCAGCCTGGCATCCAGCACTGACTGCTGAGCTCAGCTTTCAGAAGTTGCCAATTTGGTGGCATTCGGTTTCATCTTTAAAAATGCAGCATCTTTTGATCTTCAGACCTTTTCATCACTCACTGAAATGAGAGAGAAAAACAGAAGACAAAGGGACCACCCAGGTTGGGCCAAGGGACAGGGTTTGGGGGTTGGCGATGGGGTGCTGGACATGAGGCTTAATCCTTGAGGACTGGGTCCCCCACAATAGTTCCAGCTAGTGGGAAATCAAAACGAGACAGTGTTGCCGGGCTCTAGCAGGGAGAGCATGACTCCTCTGGAAAGATGGTGAGAAAGCCCCTGCTCTTAGAAGAGGTCATCCACCCCAGACAGGCTTCGGGGAGCCAGGGAATCAGCCAAGTGGCAGTAAGCTTTGTCTGGAGGGGGAGGGGCAGCATGGGTGGAAACCACGCCTACAATTCCAGAAAACATTGCACTGTCCACTCCAGGGTCTGGACCCCAGGACAAGGCTTCACCAAATGTGTTCCTCAGATGCTGCTGCGTTGATACTCCATGGACAGTCAAAGGAGGTGAACCACTGGGTTGAACAAAGGGAAGCATGCTTTTCTGCTGCAGGACTTCTCAGGGCCTTTACTATGTGAATGTCCATCGTGACTCTCCAAGGAAGGTGGGGAAGGGCATAGAACATACAGGGTTGCCCGGGCTTACCTTCTCTCCTGGTACCGGTGTTCCACTTTGGGAAATGCCATGGGTGAAGGGTGTGGAGACCTGGGACCCTAGCGGGATGGCACAGGCACCTGCATGGGGTTTCCACTTGAGAAAGGCAACTCCTGCTTCTGTGCAGCTGTGACATCACTTCCCTTGAGACCCCAAGGTGGGAGGGTCTGTTTACCTTCAGACCCTCCCACCTCTCCCCCAATGGTGGTCACGCAGACGGAGCGCACACAGACAGGCGCATACCCCCAGTACCTGATGGGAGCATTCCACCCACCTCCCACCTCAAGTACACACCATGGGGGCTTTGCTTCTCTGCCTCGGGGTCTGCCCTGGAGCCACAGAAGACAGTTTTGCCAGGGGCAGGTGCAGCCCAGAGCACGGGGTGTAACACCCCCTCCCCTGACGGCAATAATCTTTCATGGGGTCAGGAGTCCAAACTCCCCATTATTTGAGGGATGATTCTGAGGCAGGTCCATGTGCTTCCTGACAGAGCCCTCACAGGGGGACGAGGCATGGTGACCAGCTCAGCAATGCCCCTTTATGGGCCTTTCCTCTCCCCACCCAACTCACCAGACTCCACTGCTTCCTGGGTTCACCTCCCAAAGAAACCATCTGCATCCGACTTCTTGTTTACTTTCAGGAAAACGCCAACAGTCAGGGAGTGCGTGTTATGTCACAACCTCAAAGCTCCCAGTAAATAGACTGGCCTGAAATGCAACAGCCAGCCCTGGGAGGGAGGGAGCTCCTGGCTGCTACAAACACAAACAAAGATGAAGGTTTGAGCCCATCAATAGCCTGCTGTTGTTAACGGGAACCCAGTCATGGGTCAGGAGGCTAGAACAAGGGACATCAAAATGCCAGTCTACACCTCTGAGTTACGGCTGTGCCCTGCCTGAAGACCACAGCATCATGGCTTTTTCCTGCCGAGTGTTCATGGTCTGTGTCCAGGGACTACAGCCTGACCATCAGGGCAGGCACAGAGCAAGGTAGAGTTCCCACAGCCAGACTGGACCCGGAGGTGAATGAGGAACTCCCAAAAAAAGAAAAGATACACAAATTCCAAGATTACTGAAAACTGTCAGGCTTCCTCATCAATCAAAAGAATGCAAAGTGAGGGGCTTCCCTGGTGGCTCAGTGGTTGAGAGTCTGCCTGCGGATGCAGGGGGCCCAGGTTCGTGCCCCGGTCCGGGAAAATCCCACATGCCGCGGAGCAGCTGGGCCCGTGAGCCATGGCCCCTGAGCCTGCGCGTCCGGAGCCTGTGCTCCGCAACGGGGGAGGCCACAACAGTGAGAGGCCCGCGTACCGCAAAAAAAAAAAATGCAAAGTGAAACAACAACGTTCTCTTTTTTCTTATCAACTGAGCAAAATATTTTTAAATTTAAATTTTTTTATTAAAAAAGAAATTATAGCATTGGCCAGTGAGCAGTGACAGGGAGGTTCCCCAAAACTGTTAATGAAAGCATAATTTGGTCCTTCCCCTCCGGAGGTGAATTTAGCACTATCAAGAAGCTGAAAAGTTATGTTCCCACTCTCAAATACTGTATCTGAAGAAACTAATGAAATAGAAAAAGATTTATCTACAAGAATGTTTAATGGGGTGTTATTAATTATAGCAAAACGCTGAAATCACCCAAAGGTCAAACAGTTGTAAATCAGATATAAATACTACATAGTATATTCAAGCAAAAGGATAGTTTGAAAAAAGATATAGAAGACTCAGGATTTGGAAATATTTATGCTATATAGTTCTTTGGAGGGGACAGAAAGTAAACAGCTGTGATAGCATGATCCATTTAAAAAACGAAAGGTAAAATATAGTAAGTGTCACTTCACTTAAAAAGCTGTGGTCCAGTCTCAGAACTGTGTCCCATTTAGAGGGACCCAAACTGGAATTTTCCTTTATTACTCACATCTCATCTCCCTCAACATTAAAGAGGGTTCAATTCCATAGATGATGTTTAGAATCTGATATCTGTCTCTATTTTCCAGTCTCCCCAACTCCAGGAGCCTCCCACCCTTCCACTCTGACAAAATTCTCTTTCCTGTGCCATCTGGACCCACCTCCATCCTCTTGCATCTGCTCTACACTTAGCCCTGTATGATGCGCTCCCAGCTTGTCACTCCCTTCTCAGATCTCCTGTCTCTTTGAAGCCTGCCCAAGGGCACCAGCTCAGAAGCCTCCCTCCAAGATCTAAGGATGACCTTCCCCATTTGTGTCACCCACTAACCCTGAACATGCAGTGTCTGGTTTCACTTCCTATTCAAGTGTTAGCTTAAGGACAAGCCTCAGTTTTGCTCATCTGTAAAATGGGGACAGCACTATCTGAAAGCCGTGACAGCACATGGCATGTTACCTGGATCACAGTCATTGTTGAACATGTGTTAGTTCCTTCCCTTGTGTCCCTCTTGGTCAGTGTCCATGCCTTGAGAGTCAAGAATCAAACCAAACCACTCCCAGAGCAAAAGCAATGAATGGAGTGTCCTCTGGACTGGATGTCCCCACATGACAGCAGGGGGTCCTGGACAATAAGGTCACATTCGTAGATGGGCTCAGACCTGGGGCGGGTAGTCCACCTTCCCCACACTTGACGGCCTGCCTTCAAATCATGGCACCCACCATCATGCAAGTGAGTTACCTCCCACCCTGAGCAGTCTCCTCATCCACAGCGTAGGGATGGGAAGATTACATACCCGCCCTGAGGAGCCAATAAAAAAATGCCTGTAAAAATTTTTTAATTGCCTTAAGATCACAAAGACTAACAATGCCAAATGCTGGCAAGACTGTGAAACCAGCGAAACTTTCATACGCTGCTGGTGGGAAATGCAAAATCGCACAACTATTTTGGAAAATAGGTTGGCCCTTTCTTATTAAGATAACTACGTATATAAATATATATATATATAAATAATAACTATATATATGTAAACAATTTAAATATTCATCAATAAGAGAATGAATGAAGAAACCGGGGAATAACTCATACAAGGACTGTAGTTCATATGATAGAATCCTGTTCAGCAATACAAACGAATGGATCCTGAGATGGTGTGGCTGAGTCTCCCAGGCATGTGCTGAGCGAAAGAAATGAGATGCAAAAGAGCAAACAGTATGAGTCCATCTATTTGAAACTCTAGGAGAACAACTAATCTATGGTGAAAGAGTACAGATTACTGGTGACCTCTGCTGGGAGGAGTAGGAGGGAGGGGGTAAATCAATAAGGGACCACAGGGGACGTTATAGGGTGTGGCAATGCTCTATATCGTAATTGGAGTATTGTTTGCAGGAACATATACATTTGTCAAAATTCATCAACCTGTACCCTAAAGGCATTGAAGATCTTAAATGCACAGTTTTACCTCAATTTAAAACATAATAGGGATTCCCTGGTGGCGCAGTGGTTGAGGAGTCCGCCTGCCGATGCAGGGACACGGGTTTGTGCCCCAGTCCAGGAAGATCCCACATGCTGCGGAGTGGCTGGGCCCGGGAGCCATGGCCACTGAGCCTGCGCATCCGGAGCCTGTGCTCCGCAACGGGAGAGGCCACAACAGTGAGAGGCCCGCGTACCACAAAAAAATAAATAAATAAATAAATAACAGACATGGCCCCCGGCTGCCATCTTGAATTGTCCTGTCATGTGAAGCCTCTCTGCACACAGCTCCCGGCTGCCATCTTGGACTGCAGTGTCGTTTGGCACACTTCTGCACACGGCCTGCCTGGGCTGAGGTATTGGTGGCAGCCATTCCGCACTAGAAACTCTGGTCAGAAAAGCCGGGTGCGAGGCCTTTGCATGTGGTCCTCTGTGAGCAAGTGAAACCCAACTAAGCACAAAGGGAAAAAAAAAATCCGTCTCAGAACTGTGACTATTTTCAAGGCTATTGCTTTTCTCTGTGGAACACTGCCTTTCAGGCAAAACTAGGAAGAAGCAGTGCAGAAAGAGAGCCACTTCCAGACCAGCTTCTCCAACTCTGAAGGCACTCCAGCCATGTGGCTGACAGGGTCCTTAGTGCTCAGGCGATGTCAGGCCTGAGCCTCTGAGGTGGGAGAGCCAAGTTCAGGACACTGGACCACCAGACACTGCCTGGCCTCATGTAACATCAATCGGCGAGAGCTCTCCCAGAGATCTCCGTGCATCAATGTTAAGACAAAGATGCACACCACTCAATGAACAGCAAGCTCCAGTGCTGGATGCCACATGCCAAACAACTAGCAAGACAGGAACACAACCCCACCCATTAGCAGAGAGGCTGCCTAAAATCATACTACGTTCACAGACTCCCCAAAATACACCACTGGAGGTGGCCCTGCCACCAGAAAGACAAGATCCAGAACCCACCCAACAGAACACAGGCACCAGTCCCCTCCATTAGGAAGCCTACACAAGCCACTGAACCAACCTTACCCACTGGGGAAGACACCAAAACAACGGGAACTACGAAACTGCAGCCTGTGAAAAGGAGGCCCCAAACACGGTAAGTTAAGCAAACTGGGAAGACAGAGAAATACGCAGCAGATGAAGGAGCAAGGTGAAACCCACCAGACCAAACAAATGAAGGGGAATAAGCAGTCGACCTGAAAAAGAGTTCAGAGTAATGATAGTAAACATGATACAAAATCTTGGAAACAGAATGGAGAAAATACAAGAAAAGTTTAACAAGGACCTAAAAGAACTAAAGAGCAAACAATGATGAACAACACAGTAAATGAAATTAAAAATTCTCTAGAAGGAACCAAGAGCAGAATAACAGGGGCAGAAGAACAGATAAGTGACCTGGAAGATAAAATAGTGGAAACAACTACTGCAGAGCAGAATAAAGAAAACAGAATGAAAAGAATTGAAGACACTCTCAGAGACCTCTGGGACAACATTAAATGCACCAATATTCAAATTATACGTGGTCCCAGAAGAAGAAGGGGAAAAGAAAGGGACTGAGAAAATATTTGAAGAGATTATAGTTGAAAACTTTCCTAACATGGGAAAGGAAATAGTCAATCAAGTCCAAGAAGAACAGAGAGTCCCATACAGGATAAATCCAAGGAGAAACACGCCAAGACACATATTAATCGAACTATCAAGAATTAAATACAAAGAAAAAATTCTAATAGCAACAAGGGGAAAGCAACAAATACCAGAAAAGGGAATCCTCATAAGGTTAACAGCTGATCTTTCAGCAGAAACTGCAAACCAGAAGGAAGTGGCAGGACATATTTAAAGTGATGAAAGGGAAAAACCTACAACCAAGATTACACTACCCAGAAAGGATCTCATTCAGATGTGACCAATAAATTAAAACCTTTACAGAAAAGCAAAAGCTAAGAGAATTCAGCACCACCAAACCAGCTTTACGACAAATGCTAAAGGAACTTCTCTAGGCAGGAAACATAAGAGAAGGAAAAAATCTGCAAGAACAAACCCAAAACAATTAAGAAAATGGTAATAGGAACATACACATCGATAATTACCTTAAATGTAAATGGATTAAATGCTCCAACCAAAAGACATAAACTGCCTGAATGGATACAAAAACAAGACCCGTATATATATGCTGTCTACAAGAGACCCACTTCAGACCTAGGGACACATACAGACTGAAAGTGAGGGGATGGAGTAAGATACTCCATGCAAATGGAAATCAGGAGAAAGCTAGAGTACCAATTCTCATATCAGGCAAAATAGACTTTAAAATAAAGACTATTACAAGAGACAAAGAAGGACAGTACATAATGATCAAGGGATCGATCCAAGAAGAAGATATAACAACTGTAAATATTTATGCACCCAACATAGCAGCACCCCAACACATAAGGCAAATGCTAACAGTCATGAAAGGGAAAATTGATAGTAACACAATAATAGTAGGGGACTTTAACACCCCATTTTCACCAATGGTCAGATCAACCAAAATGAAAAAAAATAAGTAAACACAAGCTTTAAATGATACATTAAACAAGAAGGACTTGATATTTATAGCACATTTCATCCAAAAACAACAGAATACACTTTCTTTTCAAGTGCACATGGAACATTCTCCAGGATAGATCATATCTTGGGTCACAAATCAAGCCTTGGTAAACTTAAGAAAATTGAAATTGTATCAGGATCTTTTCTGACCACAACACTATGAGACTAGGTACCAATTACAGGAAAAAAAAACCTCTAAAAAATATAAACACATGGAGGCTAAACGATATACCGCTAAATAAAAAAGAGATCACTGAAGAAATCAAAGAGGAAATCAAGAAATACCTAGAAACAAATGACAATGAAAACACGATGACCCAAAACCTATGGGATGCAGCAAAAGCAGTTCCAAGAGGGAAGTTTATAGCAATACAATCCTACCTCAAGAAACAAGAAAAATCTCAAATAAACAACCTAACCTTACACCTAAAGCAATTAGAGAAAGAACAACAACAAAAACCCAAAGTCACCAGAAGGAAAGAAATCATAAAAATCAGATCAGAAATGAATGAAAAAGAAATGAAGGAAACAACAGCAAAGATCAACAAAACTAAAAGCTGGTTCTTCCAGAAGATAAACAAAATTGATAAACCATGAGCCAGACTCATCAGGAAAAAACGGGAGAAGACTCAAATCCACAAAATTAGAAATGAAAAAGGAGAAGTTACAACTGACCCTGCAAAAATACAAAGAATCATGAGGGATTACTACAAGCAACTCTATGCCAATAAAATGGACAACCTGGAAGAAATGGACAAATTCTTAGAAAAGCACAACCTTCTGACACTGAACCAGGAAGAAAAAAAGTATAAACAGTCCAATCACAAGCACGGAAATTGAAACTGTGATGAAAATTCTTCCAACAAACAAATGCCCAGGACCAGATGGCTTCACAGGCGAATTCTATCAAACATTTAGAGAAGAGTTAACACCTATCCTTCTCAAACTCTTCCAAATTATAGCAGAGGGAAGAACACTCACAATCTCATTCTACAAGGCCACCATCACCCTGATACCAAAACCAGACAAAGATGTTACAAAAAAGAGAAAACTACAGGTCAATATCACTGATGAGCAGAGATGCAAAAATCCTCAACAAAATACCAGCAAACAGAATCCAGAAGCACATTAAAAGCATCATACACCATGATCAAGTTGGGTTTATCCCAGGAATGCAAGCATTCTTCAATATACTCAAATCAATCAATGTGATACACCATATTAACAAACCGAAGGATTAAAACCATATGATAATCACAATAGATGCAGAAAAAGCTTTTGACAAAATTCAACACCCATTTATGATAAACACTCTCCAGAAAGTAGGCATAGAGGGAAGCTACCTCAACATAATAAAGGCCATATATGACAAACCCACAGCCAGCATCATTCTCAGTGGTGGAAAACTGAAACCATTTCCACTAAGATCAGGAACAAGGCAAGGTTGTCCACTCTCACCACTATTATTCAACATAGTTTTGGAAGTTTTAGGCACAGCAATCAGAGAAGAAAAAGAAATAAAAGGAATCCAAATCGGGAAAGAAGAAGTAAAGCTGTCACTGTTTGCAGATGACATGATACTATACATAGAGAATCCTAAAGATGCTACCAGAAAACTACTAGAGCTAATCAATGAATTTGGTAAAGTTGCAGGATACAAAATTAATGCACAGAAATCTCTTGCATTCCTATATACTAATGATGAAAAATCTGAAAGAGAAATTAAGGAAACACTCCCATTTACCATTGCAACAAAAATAATTAAATACCTAGGAATAAACCTACCTAAGGAGACAAAAGACCTATATGCAGAAAACTACAAGACACTGATGAAAGAAATTAAAGATGATACAAAGAGATGGAGAGATATACCATTTGCTTGGATTGGAAGAATCAACATTGTGAAAATAACTATACTACCCAGAGCAATCTACAGATTCAATGCAATCCCTATCAAACTACCAATGGCATTTTGCACAGAACTAGAACAAAAAAGTTCACAATTTGTATGGAAACACAAAAGACCCCGAAGAGCCAAAGCAACCTTGAGAAAGAAAAATGGAGCTGGAGGAATCAGGCTCCCTGAATTCAGACTATACTATAAAGTTACAATAATCAAGACAATATAGTACTGGCACAAAAACAGAAATATAGATCAATAGAACAGGATAGAAAGCCCAGAGATAAACCCACACACATATGGTCACCTTATCTTTGATAAGGAGGAAAGAATATACAATGCAGAAAAGACAGCCTCTTCAATAAGTGGTGCTGGGAAAACTGGACAGCTGCATATAAAAGAATGAAATTCGAACACTCCCTAACACCATACACAAAAATAAACTCAAAATGGATTAAAGACCTAAATGTAAGGCCAGACACTATAAAACTCTTAGAGGAAAACATAGGCAGAACACTCTATGACAGAATTCACAGCAAGATCCTTTTTGACCCACCTCCTAGAGAAATGAAACCATAAACAAGACAAAAAGACAACCCTGAGAATGGGAGAAAATATTTGCAAACGATTCAACAGATAAAGGATTAATCTCCAATATATACAACAGATCATGCAGCTCAATATCAAAAAAAAACAAACAACCCAATCCAGAAATGAGAAGAAGACCTAAATAGGCATTTCTCCAAAGAAGATATAAGATTGCCAACAAACACATGAAAGGGTGCTCAGCATCACTAATCATTAGAGAAATGCAAATCAAAACTACAATGAGGTATCACCTCACACCGGTCAGAATGGCCATCATCAAAAAATCTACAAACAATAAATGCTGGAGAGGGTGTGGAGAAAAGGAAACCCTCTTGCACCGTTGGTGGGAATGTAAATTGATACAGCCACTATGGAGAACAGTATGGAGGTTCCTTAAAAAAACTAAAAGTAGAACTACCATATGACCCAGCAATCCCACTACTGGGCATATACCCTGAGGAAACCATAATTCAAAAAGAGTCATGTACCACAATGTTCATTGCAGCTCTATTTACAATAGCCAGGACATGGAAGCAACCTAAGTGTCCATCGACAGATGAATGGATAAAGATGTGACACTTATGTACAATGGAATATTACTCAGCCATAAAAAGAAACGAAATTGAGTTATTTGTAGTGAGGTAGATGGACCTAGAGTCTGTCATACAGAGTGAAGTAAGTCAGAGAGAGAAAAAGAAATACCACATGCTAACACATATATATGGAATCGAAAAAATATGGTTCTGATGAACCTAGGGGTAGGACGCAGATGTAGAGAATGGACTTGAGGACACAGGGAGGGGGAAGGGTAAGCTGGGACGAAGTGAGAGAGTGGCATGGACATATATACACTACCAAATGTAAAATAGCTGGTGAGAAGCAGCCGCATAGCACAGGGAGATCAGCTCAGTGCTTTGTGTCCACCTAGAGCGGGGGCATAGGGAGGGTGAGAGGGAGACACAAGAGGGCGGAGATATGGGGATATATGTATATGTATAGCTGATTCACTTTGTTATATACCAGAAACTAACACAACATTGTAAACAATTTTACTCCAATAAAGAGGTTAAAATAAATAAAATATATGTAACGTTAAAAAAAAAAGCTCACGGAGTGATTCTATTGGGTTGAGAAACACTACCTTAGAGTGAAGAGAGATGCAGAGGATGGGGTTGTGGAGGGGCTTTATTTCAAGGCACGGACTTCTAAAGCAGCACAGAGCCTGGTTGCCATGCAGGTAGAGAGGGTGCGGCTGGTGGAGGCTGAGGCTGAACGGAGGTGGCGCCAGATTGGGAAGGCTTCGGACAGCGGTCCAGGGAGTTCTGAATTTACCTCCAGGTTTTAGGGGAAGGAGGGCACTGAAGTTCTTGGCGGGGGAAGGCCAGCTGAGCTCTGGAGTTTGGAAGGTCCTCTGGGGGATTCAGGACACAGGACGGATGCCAGATGTCGGGAGTGGGGGTGGGTGGAACCGGGCAGGAATGGGCGGGGCTGACTGTTTGCTTGCCTGAGAGATGCTGGGCACTGGGTCCTGCGGGGCCAGGGAACCAGGAGACAAGGGAGATGCCCAGGGTTCAGGCCTGAGCACCCAGGAGAGCCGGATGGAACCACCAGGATGCTCTGGGGACAGAATGAATAGGGCATGGATCCTGTTCTCAAGTCCCCAGCCATTGTGTGTATTTCTGGGCACACCCTGAGGCCAAGGTTACCCGGGATTTAACTCGTGGCTGTTTGTAAAATGAGCATAATTTAACTGCGAGGGATGGGCTCTATCCCGCCCTCCCTCCGAGCTACATCCAGATGAAGCGGCATCTGAAGCTGTGGCCACTTGATGTATCATTAAATACACCTTCTTGCACTTGGCACATAAACCCTGATAAAGTTTCACCTTTTAACAAAATAAATGACTCAATTAACAAGATGAAAAACAGCAGTGTGGTGGCAGGCGCACTTGGTGGCCGGAAAAAAAAGCCTGGAGAAGAATTATCCCAGCAGGAAGTTAATGCGGGCAGGGCCCGGTGCTCGGTGGGCAACCGCTGACTGCCAGCCTGCCAGCCTGGGGTGGACGGGGCCTGCTGACCGCTGATGCAGCGGGGGGGCGCCCACGTTCTGGGCCAGGGCCTGGCGGGGGCTGTGGGTTCCGGGGAGCTCCCTGAGCTGAGCCCTGAGCTATGGAATCAGGCAGGGCTTAGTGTGCGAGGGTGAGCCAGTGTGTTTGTGCACACGCATTGGGATCCCGGCTTTGGCCTGTCCCAGCACCAACAAATCATAGTCATCCTTTAATGATGAGACACCCCTAGGCCAGGCTCTGTGCTAAATTTTTATACATTTTATCTCTGAAGGACGGAGGGTGACCTGGGAGGTAGGACACCGGGTTCTGGGTTCAAACTTTGTATAGCTTCGGAATAACAGCTCGCCTCTCCACCTCCATGTCATCCTGGGCAGATAGAGAAGGTTGGACCAAGGAAGGCGTCTCACTGGGGAGGCAAGGGCCTGGGGAAAGGCCTACAGACCTGGTTGAGAAAATAAAATTGTATATTTATTATCACTAACCTCTAACTGAGTGGAGCCCCGCTGTCAGGACAGGGACAGTGTGATATCGGCATAGTGTTTGCAGTGCCTGTGACTTGGTTACCAACAGGAATCCCAGATACTTTCCTTTTCCACTGTCATTGTTGCAGAAAATTCAAAATACCATTAACACTCCTTGCTACCCTGAAATTATGGTGGTTATTAGACCCTCTGTTCGGGTTTGTTATTTAATGCATTAATGAGGAAACATGTGCACTCCTACATCACAAATCTGTTTTAAATATTTGATAATTTTCAAAATAATGGGTTTCCTTTGTCATCACATGTATTTTATTTTATGCAGGCAGAAGAGTATTCTGAGAAAAGGTGCCAGGCGTCAGTCATCTGTCGGAGGGTCCAAGACATGAAAATGGTTAAGGTCAACTGGGCTAGGGATTTCCAAGGTTCCCTCAAATTCTGATGTCCTGTTATTCCATGGAACTAGAGCAATCATCACGACAATGAAGTAGTTACAGAGTGTTGTGTGCCACGGCCAATGTTACTTTTTTTTAATTGAAGTATAGTTGATTTACAATAGCGTGTTAGTTTTCAGGTGTACAGCACAGTGATTCAGTTATACATACACACACACATATATATATATACTATATATTCTTTTTCAGATTCTTTCCCTTATAGGTTATTACAAAATATTGAGTATAGTTCCCTGTGCTATACAGTAGGTCCTTGTTGGTTATCTATTTTACATGTAGTAGTATGTATCTGTAAAACCGAAACTCCTAATTTATCCATCCACCCATTATGGGTTTTTTTTAATCTTTACTGGAATATAATTGCTTTACACTTTTGTGTTAGTTGCTGCTGTATAACAAACTGAATCAGCTATACGTATACATATATCCCAATACCCTCTCCTTCTTGCATCTCCCTCCCACCCTCCCTATCCCGCCCCTCTAGGTGGTCACAAAGCACCGAGTTGATATCCCCGAGCTATGAAGCTTCTTCCCACTAGCTATCTATTTTACATTTGGTAGTGTATATATGTCCATGCCACTCCCTCACTTCTTCCCAGCTTACCCTTCCCCAACCCCATGTCCTCATGTCCATTCTCTATCCCTGCATCTTTATTCCTGTCCTGTCCCTAGGTTTTTCAGAAACATTTTTTTTATTCCATATATATGTGTTAGCATACGGTATTTGTTTTTCTCTTTCTGACTTACTTCACTCTCTATGACAGACTCTAGGTCCATCCACCTCACTACAAATAACTCAGTTTTGTTTCTGACTAATATTCCATTGCATATATGTGCCACATCTTTATCCATTCATCTGTCTGTGGACACTTAGGTTGCTTCCATGTCCTGGCTATTGTAAATAGAGCTGCAATGAACATTGTGGTACATGACTCTTTTTGAATTATGGTTTCCTCAGGGTATATGCCCAGTAGTGGGATTGCTGGGTCATATGGTAGTTCTACTTTTAGTTTTTTTAAGGAACCTCCATACTGTTCTCCATAGTGGCTGTATCAATTTACATTCCCACCAACGGTGCAAGAGGGTTTCCTTTTCTCCACACCCTCTCCAGCATTTATTGTTTGTAGATTTTTTGATGATGGCCATTCTGACCGGTGTGAGGTGATACCTCATTGTAGTTTTGATTTGCATTTCTCTAATGATTAGTGATGCTGAGCACCCTTTCATGTGTTTGTTGGCAATCTTATATCTTCTTTGGAGAAATGCCTATTTAGGTCTTCTTCTCATTTCTGGATTGGGTTGTTTGTTTTTTTTTGATATTGAGCTGCATGATCTGTTGTATATATTGGAGATTAATCCTTTATCTGTTGAATCGTTTGCAAATATTTTCTCCCATTCTCAGGGTTGTCTTTTTGTCTTGTTTATGGTTTCATTTCTCTAGGAGGTGGGTCAAAAAGGATCTTGCTGTGAATTCTGTCATAGAGTGTTCTGCCTATGTTTTCCTCTAAGAGTTTTATAGTGTCTGGCCTTACATTTAGGTCTTTAATGCATTTTGAGTTTATTTTTGTGTATGGTGTTGGGAGGTGTTCTAATTTCATTCTTTTATATGTAGCTGTCCAGTTTTCCCAGCACCACTTATTGAGGAGGCTCTCTTTTCTCCATTGTATATTCTTGCCTCCTTATCAAAGATAAGGTAACCATATGTGTGTGGGTTTATCTCTGGGCTTTCTATCCTGTTCTATTGATCTATATTTCTGTTTTTGTGCCAGTACCATATTTTCTTGATTACTGTAGCTCTATAGTATAGTCTGAATTCAGGGAGCCTGATTCTTCCAGCTCCGTTTTTCTTTCTCAAGATTGTTTAGGCTCTTTGGGGTCTTTTGTGTTTGCATACAAACTGTGAAATATTTTTTTCTAGTTTTGTGCAAATGCCATTGGTAGTTTGATAGGGATTGCATTGAATCTGTAGATTGCTTTGGGCAGTAGAGTCATTTTCACAATATTGATTCTTCCAATCCAAGAACATGGTATATCTCTCCATCTGTTGGCATCATCTTTAATTTCTTTCATCAGTGTCTTCTAGTGTTCCTCAAGCAGGTCTTTTGTCTCCTTAGGTAGGTTTATTCCTAGGTTGCAATGCTAAATGGGAACGTTTCCTTAATTTCTCTTTCAGATTTTTCATCATTAGTGTATAGGAATGTAAGAGATTTCTGTGCATTAATTTTGTACCCTGCTACTTTACCAAATTCATTGATTAGCTCTAGTAGTTTTCTGGTAGCATCTTTAGGATTCTCTACCTGTAGTATCATGTCAACTGCAAACAGTGACACCTTTACTTCTTCTTTCCCGATTTGGATTCCTTTTATTTCTTTTTCTTCTCTGATTGCTGTGGCTAAAACTTCCAAAACTATGTTGACTAATAGTGGTGAGAGTGGGCAACCTTGTCTTCTTCCTGATCTTAGTGGAAATGGCTTCAGTTTCTCACTATTGAGAATGTTGTTGGCTGTGGGTTTGTCATATATGGCCTTTATCCTGGTGAGTTAAGTGCCCTCTATGCCCACTTTCTACAGAATTTTTATCATAAATGGGTGTTGAATTTTCTTAAAAGCTTTTTCTGCATCGATTGAGGTTATCATATGGTTTTTTCCTTCAATTTGTTAATATGGTGTATCTCATTTATTGATTTGCATATATTGAAGAACCTTGCATTTCTGGGATAAACACCACTTGATCATGATGTATGATCCTTTTAATGTGCTGCTAGATTCTAGATTTAATGTGTTTGCTAGTATTCTGTTGAGGATGTTTTCATCTCTGTTCATCAGGGATATTGGCCTGTAGTTTTCTTTTTTTGTAACACCTTTGTCTGGTTTTGGTACCAGGGTGATGTTGGCCTTGTAGAATGAGTTTGGGAGTGTTCCTCCCTCTGCTATAGTTTGGAAGAGTTTGAGAAGGATAGGTGTTAGTTCTTCTCTAAAGGCTTGATAGAATTCGCCTGTGAAGCCATCTGGTCCTGGGCATTTGTGTGTTGGAAGAATTTTCATCACAGTTTCAATTTCCGTGCTTGTACTCGTCTGTTTATACTTTATTTCTTCCTGGTTCAGTCTCAGAAGGTTGCACTTTTCTAAGAATTTGTCCATTTCTTCCAGGTTGTCCATTTTATTGGCATAGAGTTGCTTGTAGTAATCCCTCATGATTCTTTGTATTTCTGCAGGGTCAGTTGTAACTTCTCCTTTTTCATTTCTAATTTTGTGGATTTAAGTCTTCTCCCTTTCTTTCCTGATGAGTCTGGCTCATGGTTTATCAATTTTGTTTATCTTCTGGAAAAACCAGCTTTTAGTTCTGTTGATCTTTGCTGTTGTTTCCTTCATTTCTTTTTCATTCAATTCTGATCTGATTTTTATGATTTCTTTCCTTCTGGTGACTTTGAGTTTTTGTTGTTGTTGTTGTTGTTGTTCTTTCTCTAATTGCTTTAGGTGTAAGGTTAGGTTGTTTATTTGAGATTTTTCTTGTTTCTTGAGGTAGGATTGTATTGCTATAAACTTCCCTCTTGGAACTGCTTTTGCTGCATCCCATAGGTTTTGGGTCATCGTGTTTTCATTGTCATTTGTTTCTAGGTATTTCTTGTTTTCCTCTTTGATTTCTTCAGTGATCTCTTGGTTATTTAGTAGCGAATCATTTAGCCTCCATGTGTTTGTATTTTTTACAGTTTTTTTCCTGTAATTGATAACTAGTCTCATAGCATTGTGGTCAGAAAAGATCCTTGATACAATTTCAATTTTCTTAAATTTACCAAGGCTTGATTTGTGACCCAAGATATGATCTACCCTGGAGAATGTTCCATGTGCACTTGAAAAGAAGGTGTATTCTGTTGTTTTGTGATGGAATGTCCTATAAATATCAATTAAGTCCCTCTTGTTTAATGTATCATTTAAAGCTTGTGTTTCCTTATTTTTTTTTCATTTTGGTTGATCTGTCCATTGGTGAAAGTGGGGTGTTACAGTCCCCTACTATTATTGTGTTACTGTCGATTTCCCCTTTCATGGCTGTTAGCATTTGCCTTATGTATTGGGGTGTTCCTATGTTGGGTGCATAAATATTTACAGTTGTTATATCTTCTTCTTGGATTGATCCCTTGATCATTATGTAGTGTCCTTCTGTGTCTCTTGTAATAGTCTTTATTTTAAGGTCTATTTTGCCTGATATGAGAATTGGTACTCCAGCTTTCTCCTGATTTCCATTTGCATAGAATATCTTTTTCCATTCCCTCACTTTCAGTCTGTATGTGTCCCTAGTTCTGAAGTGGGTCTCTTGTAGAGAGCATATAGATGGGTCTTGTTTTTGTATCCGTTCAGGCAGTTTATGTCTTTTGGTTGGAGCATTTAATCCATTTAAACTTAAGGTAATTATCAATATGTATGTTCCTATTACGATTTTTTTAATTGTTTTGTGTTTGTTTGTTTTTGTTTTTGTTTTTGTTTTTTGCGATACATGGGCCTCTCACTGTTGTGGCCTCTCCCGTTGCAGAGCACAGGCTCTGGACGTGCAGGCTCAGCGGCCATGGCTCACGAGCCCAGCCGATCCACGGCATGTGGGATCTTCCCGGACCAGGGCATGAACCCGTGTCCCCTGCATTGGCAGGCGGAGTCTCAACCACTGTGCTACCAGGGAAGCCCTGGGTTTGTTTTTGCAGGTTTTTTCCTTCTCTTGTGTTTCCTGCCTAGAGAAGTTCCTTTAGCATTTGTTGTAAAGCTGCTTTGGTGGTGCTGAATTCTCTTAGCTTTTGCTTGTCTATAAAGGTCTTAATTTATCAGTCAAATCTGAATGAGATCCTTGCTGGGTAGAATAATCTTGGTTGTAGGTTCTTCCCTTTCATCACTTTAAATATGTCCTGCCACTCCCTTCTGGCTTGCAGAGTTTCTGCTGAAAGATCAGCTGTTAACTTTATGGGGATTCCCTTATGTGTTACTTGTTGCTTTTCCCTTGCTGCTTTTAAAATTTTTTCTTTGTATTTAATTCTTGATAGTTTGATTAATATGTGTCTTGGCATGGTTCTCCTTGGATATTTCCTGTATGGGACTCTCTGTTCTTCCTGGGCTTGATTGACTATTTCCTTTCCCATGTTAGGGAACTTTTCAACTATAATCTCTTCAAATATTTGCTCAGTCCTTTTCTTTTTCTCTTCTTCTGGGGCCCCTATAATTTGAATATTGGTGCATTTAATATTGTCCCAGAGGTCTCTGAGACAGTCCTCAATTCTTTTCATTCTTTTTTCTTTATTCTGCTCTGAGGTAGTTATTTCCACTATTTTATCTTCCAGGTCACTTATCTGTTCTTCTACCTCAGTATTCTGCTCTTGGTTCCTTCTAGAAAATTTTTAATTTCATTATTGTGTTGTTCATCATTGTTTGTTTGCTCTTTAGTTCTTCTACGTCCTTGTTAAATGTTTCTTGTATTTTCTCCATTCTATTTCCAAGATTTGGATCATCTTTACTATCATTACTCTGAATTCTTTTTCAGGTAGACTGCCTATTTCCTCCTCATTTGTTAGGTCTGGTGGGTTTTTACCTTGCTCCTTCATCTGCTGCATATTTCTCTGCCTTCTCATTTTGCTTAACTTACTGTGTTTGGGGCCTCCTTTTCACAGGCTGCAGGTCCATAGTTCCCATTGCTTTTGGTGTCTGACCCCAGTGGGTGAGGTTGGTTCAGTGACCTGTGTAGGCTTCCTCGTGGAGGGGACTATTGCCTGTGTTCTGGTGGGTGTGGCTGGATTTTGTCTGTCTGGTGGGCAGGACCATGTCCGGTGATGTGTTCTGGGGTGTCTGTGAATGTAGTATGACTTTAGGCAGCCTCTCTGCTAATGGGTGGGGTTGTGTTCCTGTTTGCTAGTTGTTTGGCATGGGGCATCCAGTACTGGAGCTTGCTGTTCATTGAGTAGAATGGAGCTGGGTCTTAACATTGAGACGGAGATCTCTGGGAGAGCTCTTGCTGATTGATATTACGTGGGGCCAGGAGGTCTCTGGTGGTCCAGTGTCCTGAACTTGGCTCCCCCACCTCAAATCTCAGGCTGACAGGAAGCCAGAGCACCAAGACCCTGTCAGCCACATGGCTCAGATGAGTGGTTTATTATCAAGGATATTAAAGCACAGGAACCAACAGCCAGATGATGAGATTCATAGGGCAAGGTCAAGAACAAAAAACTTTCAGTCCTCTTAGAGTTTGGCGCCCAGCACAGTGGCACATGGAGGTTTTCTGCTTCACCAACCTGGAAGCTCTCTGAAACCCCTCCTTTTGGATTTTAATGGTGGTTTCACTACACAGGCATGGTTGATTACTCAGTGAGCTTTTTAAAACACTGATGCTTCAATCCCATCCAAGACCAACTGAATCAGAATCTCAGGGCCCAGGTCACAGGTACCCAGTTAATTCCATGTGCAGCCAGACTTGAGAACCACTATTTCAACATCCTCCTCACCCTTCAAGTACAGGCATGGTTTTCACCTTCTGCAGGAAGCTCTCCTGGCCTCTGCCCCCAAGGCCCTCACCATCCAAGGGTGAATGAGGCCCCTCCTCTGGGTCCCAGGTCTCCCTGTGCAAACTAAACACGAGTGTTAAGGTTAGCACAGGGCTCCCTGTGTGGGATGCTCTTGAGGGCAGCAGTGGCTGGAATCACACAGAGGGTGCTCATCATGGGTCCACTGGGAGTCTGCATAGTGTGAATACACCTCACGCTCCCACAATGATTTGCTACCAAGGAGAGCTCCCATCAAAGTTGCCAGATTAGGGAGGTCAAGGCGCCTTAGCAAGCCTCCTGGACAGGGGGAGGGGTCAACGTGAGAGATGGTATGGAGGCTGGAAACATCCAGAAGCAGGGCAACAGGGAAACTTCTTTTATATTGACAGGAGGTAGTAAGGCATGGTTGAAAGAGCCAGAGTTCCATCCAACCCTGCCATGTCCCAGCTGCGTGACCTGGGGTGACTCACTCAACCTCTCTGAGCCTGTTTCCTCATCCATAAAGCAGGTAACCCTCCAACTCTTGGGGAGGACTTTGCAGCAGGACATATGTGAAGGGTGGGGCACTAGACCTGGTGGGTTGCAACTTTGGAGATGTCAGTGTCCCCTGATCACAGCCTTCTTCTCATCTGCCCTGGTTTTCCCTCTCCTGTGGATGTCTTTACAGTCCTCAGGCCACCAGTCAACGGCAGGCTGGCAGGCAGGCGCCACACCATGGACTCTGGCCACTTTCCCTTTGTACATCATGTGTCCAGAAGATGGTCCAGGGGAGCGTGATTGGCCAGTCTCCCTCTCGTTCTGTCCTGACCGTTTTCTCTGAAAAACACAGTGGAGCTGCTGGGCCGTAGGTATTTCTGTCAGTCAGGCTGCTGTGTCTATCTGTCAGCAGGTTCTCCCTAATTCCATTCTGACACACATGTATTAAGCACCAGCTGTGGACCAGGGCCCGGGCTAGGAGATGAGGAGGCCACTGGAGCGTGTGCCTTTTTGTGGTCGAGTGTTGGTGGTACCAGCGTGGGTGGGCATCACCGACCCACTGAGGGCCTGAATAGAACAGAAAGGTGGATGAAGGGAGGATTTGCTCTGTCTCAGTTGAGATGTCCGTCTTCTCCTGCCCCCAGGCATTGGCGTTCCTGGTTCTCTGGCCTTTGGACTGAATTCCACCCCTGGCGCTCCCGGATCCCCAGGTTGCAGGCGGCAGATCAAGGGACTTCTCAGCGTCCACAGCTAAGTGAGCCAATTCTTGTAATAAATCTCCTCTTATGTATACTTATATGAAGAGATAGACAGACAGACATCCTATTGGCTCTGTTTCTCTGGAGGACCCTGACTAGTACACTGACCATGTGACCCAGGGCAATTCTGTCTATCTTTCTTTGCCTCCATTTCAACTAAACATGGGATTTTCACCTCACTGGGTTGTTCTGGGGTCCAAGCAGTAATAAGCCACAGTAATAGACATACAGCGCTTGAAGTGGGGCCCGGCACACGGTGCAGGGTTACTGTGTCAGAGCGTGTTTACTTCTGACCGCTCCCATTTGCACGGTTCATCCACAGCGTCCAACTCCCGGCAGTTGGCAGCACACAAAATGGGACTGTTCAGAGAGGGCCACTGGGTTGTCAGACAAGTTGCTCTGACAATATGCTTAAGATTTCTTTTCCTCCCCTCACAACCCCTGTGCAGTCTCTCTTTAGGGGTCCCCTCCTCCAAGAAGCCTTCCCAGGCTGCTCTGTTGCTGTTCCTGTGGTGTCTGCTGGCTCTTCCGTCCCCTAACCCAGATCGTGGGTTACTTGAGAGCAGAAACCAGCTCCTTTCTCTCTCTCTCCCCCAAGCCTGGCCCAGAACTTGGGCAAGCAGACCCTCGATACGTATTTGCTAAAGAAAGAGGGAGGGGAGGGACGGACGGAGCGAGGGAGGAAGAGAAGAAGGAACCCATCGGCCTTTGGACCCACAACATCAGTGTTCCTTAAACATCACACAGCTTAATGGGTGTAGATCCGTCCAAGCCTCCCTTGCAGTTGGCTTGTATCTCTTGGACACAGGACAGTTTCTCTCTTCCCTCAATCATGGAAGACCCAGAGTCTTCCATTGCCCTTGAGCAGCCCATGAGTAGTCCTCTAGCTGGTGTTTTCTGGAAACTGTGGAGACCAAAAAAATAAGGATAAAGTGTGGCTTTTTTTGAAAGACATGATGTTGTCTTTCAATAAGAAGAGAAACCTTGATAATAAAGTCTCCAAACCCCAAGGAGGAGTGACTTAAGGAAAGACCCAAATGGGAAATACAAACTCAACACTCCATTACGGCCAGTGAATTCACCAGATTGTTCAATATTTTGAGTTCAGTATTTGGGTCAACAAGCAACGGGTTTTCCCCTTCCAGGAGTAGTCTATTTAATGCTTAGCTGAGTTCTAGGCATCCTTCCTGGTCATGCTCTAGGGTCATGCTCTGGGGTAAATGCCCTGGTCTAGAGATTTATATCAGCTCCCTCTCTACAATCTCCATGGTTTTAATCAGAATAAAATGTCCTCATCTGGAGCCCACAAGGTGAATGGCTTCTCTGGGTTTAAAAGCATGAGAAACCTCGATATTGTAAATCAACTATACTTCAATTTTTAAAAATTAAAATAAAAAAATTTTTTTAACCCTGAGAAACCAGAAAGAACAGTCTTAACTCTCAGAAGATTCTGGACCCCCACCTCCACCACTTTGTGTAGCCAAGTTTCCCCAGAAACTGTGGAAGGTTGGATCTCCAAAGAGGAGAAAGGCTTCTGTCTCCTCTGGGGGCTGGGAAGCATGGCTTCAGGTGAGTGAGCTGTCCGGGTGAGGTCAACAGGCAAAGTCAGTGTTGGGAGGAATACCGAGGCCTGACATTTGTGTAAGGCTTGGCCATGGAGGAACCTCAGGTCCCTTTGGCCAGCACATTGTGAGCCCTGGTGGAAAGGCTGAGCACCGGATGTCAATGGCTGCAGAGCATGAGTTTAGGAGGGCTCCAAGGCTGGATCTGCCCCACAGCATCAAAACACCTGAACACAGGTGTCTGCTCTCAGGAGAGCACCTCTCCTCATCCCCACTTCAGCTTCCGAGTGCCCATAATGTGCAGGGAATCCTCATCCTCCCAACACCTCACTGTGCAACACTTAACACCCCCACTTCACAGAGGAGGAAACTAAGGTTTCCAAAGAGAATGTGGTGAGTTATCAGTCGCCAGGTGTTAAGTGCTTCCTGCATGGCACAGGAGCAGTGACACGTACCAGACACGCGATGCTTTCTCTAATCCTCACACTCACTGCCAGGAAGGATTATTAATCCAATCCCATAGATGGGGAAACTGAAGCTCAGGGAAGGGAAAGTATGGTCCCTGTATCACACAGCTGGAAAGTGGCAGAGTCAAAATTCAAACCCAGGGGCACCTAACTCCCTAGAAAGTCCACAAGGCAGGCAATTGCACAGGGACACGCAGCTTGTGCAAAGAGAGGGTAGGGACAACAGGAAGGAGTGAGCATCTTTGCCTCACAGTCTCTGACCACCAGTCACCGCCCTGCTGCCTTCTCAGGCTGAGCGGTTCTCCTTTCCTAGGATTGAGCTTCAGGGTCCAAGCCAGGAGTGCTTGTAAACATCATCTACCACACCACGGTGATCCCCTTGAGCACGTGGAGGTGTGACACTAACCTCACGCTGTGGTGAAGACTGTATGAGATTCCTGCAGCTGCTGTGACAAATGACCACCAGCCTGATGGCTTAAAACAACAGAAATTTCTTATCTCACAGTCCTGGAGGTCAGAAGTCCAAAATCAAGGTGCCAGCAGGGCCATGCTCCTTCTGAAGGCTCCAGGGGAAAATCTTTCCTCACCTTTTCCAGCTTCTAGTGGCTCCTGGCATTCATTGGCTTGTGGCTGCATCACTCCAATCTCTGCCTCTGGGGCCATGTTGCCTCCTCCCCTCTGTTTCCCTGTCTCTTAGAATAATGCCCATCATTGGATACAGGACCCACCTTAATCCAGGATGACCTCACATTGAGATCCTTTCCTTAATTACATCTGCAAAAACCCTTATCCCAAATACTTTCATGTTCTGAGGTTCCAAGTGGACATATCTTTTAAAGAGAGTCACCATTCAACCCATTACAAACACCTTAATTCCTTTCTCCCCATTCCCAGCACTTTTGATACCACCATACTACTCATCTCTACCCCTCCCCACCCTAACCCCCACACCTGGGAGGTGGCATGGTCAGTGGGAAGAGCATGGGTTCTTGGGCCACTCAGACTTGGTTTTGTATCTCAACTCTTCCATGGGTCAGCTATGTGGCCCATACAGGCTACCAGACTTCTCCACACTTTCCTAGCTTTATCTCTTAAATTGAGCAAACCCCACTTACTCCTTTTAGGGGACTTATATGATCTAATGAATGATACCTGGTGGGTTCTCAACAAACAGTGCACACCCTTCCAGCCTCCCTACATGTGTAAATATCCAGGAGATCAGAGTCATGTGGGATTCTTTGAGAGTGTCACACAGCTGACCAAGGTCAACAGGAACTGGGATTTCATGCACAGCTGTGGGATCTATCTTCCAAGGACTGTGTTGAATGTCACTAGCTGGTATGAGGACAAAGCTTTATTTACACCAACACGTGAACTTGAGCACATGTTAGAAATCTATGCACTCGGGAGGAAACTGAGATGATGTGACTTGCCCAGCATCACAGCAGGACCTAAAGCCCTGGCTTCAGAAAACACCTGTCCCATTGTTTCCCAAGCCACCTGGAATCTACATGGAAGAGCTCCTTGGCTCTTAACACAGTACAAAAAGTCTATCTGCCCACAGCATTCCACCTTCCTAGATCTAGAGGGGCTTCAGAGTGCCCTCCCTCACCTGACACTCCTATTTGTCCTTCAGTGTCAATGAAGTTCCCCTCCACTGGCCCCAATAAGTCCTATTGCTCCTGTTGAGTGTGACCATTTGTGTGCTTGTCTTTCCCAGAACACGGTGGGCTCCCTGTGGCTCTGAACCCATGCCCGATCCATCCCTGCATCCCTGTTGTCTGACTCAGGCACGACACCTAGTAGGACCTTATTGGACCATAAGGCCACACCAACCAAGACTCAAGTTTCTTTGTCATTTGCAACACAATTGGTGCTCACAAGGGAAGGAAAACTATAAAAGGGGACATTTGCGGTCAAACTGGTGGGAATCACTGAGCTAGTTGAAACTCTTCATTTTCCACAGAAGCAACCAGAGGCCCTGATGTGAAGTATCTTGCCCAAGATCTTCAAAGAGCAAGAAATGTGACCCAGAAATATGATTCATAGTCCCCACTCCGCTTCCTTGTTTGAGATTTGAGAGAGAAGAGAGAAGGTGGGTACCAAGAAGAGGATGTGCCTCTTTCCGGGAACATGGCTTCTGTCATTAACTGGGGACCCTGGGCCCAAAACCCTTTCTGGCTTCAAGCCCATCTTTAAAGCTCCCACTAGTGTTAATTAAAAGACCTTTCTCAGCACTCCCCTGACCAGCCTCTGCTGAGAACTGAGGTGCCTGAGCCTCCATGGACAGAAGCAGCATCTTTCAACATACCATCTTTCTGCTGGCTGCTCTCAGCAGAGTGGACTGTACCTTCGTAAGGGTTAGGAGAACTCAAGAGTCGTTGAAGAGGTATCTGGTCTGTGGAAGGGAGGTACCAGCCAGCCCAAGGAGACTGAAATTTGGAAACCGAGCAGGACCTTGTGGGATCCTCCTGGTTACAAAAGCCCTTCTGTGTCCCCTGTTTCTTATATGAAGGAAGAAGGCTTCAGGCTCCTAGACCCTCCCTGAGTTCCAAAGAGTACATCTACATAGTTTCTAATTAGAGAAGTGAGGGAATGCAGAAACAAAGTCGGAGCAGTCAAGAGACAATAGTGCAGCGATTAAAACAGGGACCTGGTTCCTCCTCAAGGGATATACCTAACAATACATTTGAGTTCTTCTGCAGGAACTAAAACCCCAACCCAGGTGGAGGATGTTAACTTCAGGCGGAACACAAGATTCCTGGAGCACTGCCCCGTCACCTCACCACCAACCAGTCAGAAGAAAGTCTGCACATAGTAAAAGATAAGGAAGATTCTGATATCCTCCCCAAATGATTAACTGTGATTAATTTCCCCTTTCACCCTTTAAAAACTTTCATGGTTAGCAGAATTTTCCGAATTGGTTCTTGGACATGAGTCCACCTTCTCCCCAGGTTGCTGGCCTCCTGAATCAAGCAAACTTTTCTTTCCAATCAACACTTGTCTCTTGAACGTTGGCTTTCAAGCGGCAATGAGCTGAACCTGAGTTCGGTAAATTTAAAAGCCAGTAGAAAAAGAGGGAAGGGGAAGAGAATGGAAGAAACAGAAAAAGAAAGCAGCAATGGGAAGAAGGGTAACAGAGAACAAGGTGGGGGAGGCAAGTTCTGGGTCATAGGCTTGCATGGGCCATGTTGTAGAGTGTGCTCTTCACTATATAACAGTAAATAACCAAAGGGTTTAAACAAGAGAGGAGCATATCGGGCTTTTTTTCTCTTTTAAAAGATCAAGAAAATTGCATTAAAAAGAATTTCAGAGTTAGTGGGAAGAGAACTGCCATCACTTCAGATATCTTTTAAAAGTTTGGGCTCCCCAAGTTCGTCCATAGATAATACTCTAAAGAGACAGAAGACAATGAAGGCTATTAAATTTGTGGTTATTTTTTGTTACAGCTAAAGGACAGAGATTAAAATCAGCCAAAGGAAGAAGCGTGTAGGGTTGAGTCCAGAAAGTGAAACTGAACAGGACCCTGTGGGACTCCAGAGCACAGAAGCCTTTCTGTGTCCCCCATTTCTTGTTTGTAGAACATAAGCTTCAGCCTCCATGACCTTCCCTGAGTTCCAAAGGGCAGGTTCAAACAGTTGTTGACCAGGGAAGGGACGGGATGCAGAAATAAGGGAGGAACAGTCAAGAAACAATAGTGCAGGGTCCTGGCTCTCCCTCAAAGGATACACGTAACAATATCTTTGAGCTGTTCTACAGAACTAAAACCCCCATCAAATAGAACATGTTAACTACTTGATGAAGCATTCTTAATTCCAGAGAAGGTCACAGTTTGATAACCTTGAGAACCTCAGAAGCTCATCAGGAGACCACGTGAGGCCAGATTAAAGGAGCGTAGGCCCTGCACACACCCTGATCCTTATCAGCAACTCCACCCTTGAACCTTCACTATAAAACTCCTCACAAAATCCCCCTGGGTTGGGACACAGTACTTGAGGGCACAAGCTCGTTGTGTCCCCCTTTACCTGGCAAAGCAATAAAGCTATTCTTTTCTACTTCACCCAAAACTCTGTCTCCAAGATTTGATCTGGCACCAGTGTACAGAGGCCGAGTTTTCAGCACCAGAAAGTTCCAAATGAAGAGCTTCCAGTTGTCCTCTGCCCATGGAGTCAGGGACAATAAACCTTTCCCAGCATCAGTGTGTGACAGTATACATGGAGTATTGCCAACAAGTGAAGCTCACCCAAGCCTTGGTATTCATAGTCCTTATTTGGGCTCAATCTGCCCATGTGGCTGATCTGTCCTCAGCCCCACTAGAGGCTGAGCTGATACCTTGTGACCCAAAGCCTCCAAGCTAAATCACAGTGTTTGTGTAGCCCAAAATCCCCAGGGAAACAAGGACACCCCTATCAGGGGTAACATTACAAAAACCTAGGCAATACCTCCAAGGAGTTGAAGGCAAAAGCCAGACCTCTCTCTGAGCAACATCAAATGCATTCCTACACAAGAATGGACTGGAGAGGGGATGAGGTGGAGATGAGGAGAGCACATTGGAAGTGACTGCATAGTCCAAGTGAAAGATGGAGGTGACCAAGCTAGGATGGTGGACGGGATTCTAATAGTGAAGAGGAAGGCATACATAAGAGAGATCTGACTAGTTTCATTAGAGATTAAAAAATAAATTCTGAGATAATTTTTACTCCAACCAAGATGGAGTAACAGGGACTGGATCTTTTTTGCTGCCTCAGACAATCAAAATTTATTTACGTATTTATCAAATATACGTATACATCAAAGGTTTTCAAGACCATGAAGGACATCAGGCAATAAAGAACAGTGATCCCAGTGAGAAGAGAAACAAATGAAGTGAGTGTCACAACTGTCCCAGTTTAATGCCTTGAGAGCTTACAGAAAGGTCTGAGAATGTGAAGCTGAGAACAAAGGAGAATAAAGTGGACAGAGTTTGCAGGACAGAATACTGGAGAGAAGAGAACTGCAGTGAGAGAGAACTCCAGAAATGTGCAGATACCATATACGAAAATTAACTCAAAAAGGATCATGGACCTAAATGTGAAACCTAAAATTACAAATATTCTAGAAGAAAACATAGTAATAAGTCTTCACGACCTCATTTTTCTGCCTCTGGGCATTTTCCCAGGCCATTCTGTCTACCTGGAATACTCTTACCTTCAGCTCTGCGTATCAAGTTGTTACGGGAATAGCTGTTCTTTCAAACATATAATTTTTCAGGATGCAAATCAAATATTATCTCCCCCACACTCTCTAAAGCCTTCCAGGTAGAATTTATACTGTTTTGAAGTTTCCCAATCTGCTCTCGTTTCTCAGCATTTCTCACTGACTGTCTAGAATGAAATATATATTTAACATATATTAATATTAATATATACAAATATAAATATATATTACATATATTCATTTTAGGATATGTATATATCCTAAATTTCATATGAGACAAGGAGCTCCTTGAAGACAGAAATCAGGTATGATTTGTATTCTAAATTCTCCCAGGGTCTAGCAAGGTACTTGACATGGAGTAGCCACCACTGACATTTACCAAGACTTTATCATATGCCCAGGGAGTGATGACGGTGACAGTGTGAAGTCAGCCCGTGTGTTCTGCTGCTGGGATTTTAAGAGCTGGAAACACATCTGATAGACAAGCCTGTCCAATGCCTTGATGATCACTGCAAATATCCATCATTTCTTTTTCTTTTCCATTATGGTTTATTGCAGGATATTAAATATAGTTCCCTGTGCTACACAGTAGGATCTTGTTGCATATGTGTATTTGTTAATCCCAAATTCCTAATTTATCCCTCCCTCCCTTTCCCCTGTGGTAACGACAAGTTTGTTTTCTATTCTATGAGTCTGTTTCTGTTTTGTAAATAAGTTCATTTGCATCATTTTCTGCATTCCACATATAAGTGATGTCATATGGTATTTGTCTTTCTATGTCTGGCTCACTTTACTTAGTATGATCATCTCTAGGTCCATCCATGTTGCTGCAAATGGCATTATTTCATTCTTTTTTATGGCTGAGTAATATTCCATTGTATATATGTACCACATCTTCTTTATCCATTCATCCGTTGATGGACATTTAGGCTTCCATGTCTTGGCTATTGTAAATAGTGCTGCAATGAACACTGGGGTGCATGAATCTTTTCGATTTAGAATTTTCTTCAGCAAATATCCATCATTAAACTCACCATTAGACTGTGAATACTGAGCAGTGTAAATCTGGGCAGTTCAACATCTTTACCCCACATGTCCATTTCAGGGGGCCAATTCACACATGTAATGGAATCACTTGATCACTCAAGAATTGCACAAGTCACTTTCATAATTGTTTATTCTTTTTTGAATGCCCCTTCTATTTGGTGCCATTAAATCACTGAAACCAGAGCTTGGCCTCAACTCTAGCATCACTGGGGTGGGTGGGGGCGGGGTGGGGTGGGGGAATGTAGGTTTTATTATAAATTACATGGGAGGAGGTAAGAACATGGGCTTGTAGGACCAGGGAGGATTTTTCTGGTATAAGGAGGCTCTCAAGGAAGCTGGATCTCTTCTCAACCAGATCCAGGAATTAGCTGGAAGGAACTGGCATCCGTGACTTTGCCCATTAAATGAATAGAAAAATATGCTGTTTCCTGTGCTAGGTACCAGGAATGCCACCCTGAACACCACCCAACCGCTCCCTGGGGACAGTTTCAGTGCAACAAATGTGCCACGGTAAGCCCAGAGACTCTGACCACGCAGAGGAGTGGCACCTAACTCAGACCTGGGGAAAGAGAGTGGGCTTCCTGGAAGCAAGCAAGGCAGACTCAAGGAAGCCACCAATCTAGCCAGAAGCAGGTGGCACATGCAGAGCTTTCCAGGCTAAAGCTCAGATGCAGGAGAACAGACGGCCACTCTGGGTCCCTGTGAGAAGGGTGGGGTGACTGAAACCAAGGGGTAATGGGCTAGAGGTGGGGTAGGCTGGAGCAGGAGGCCAGAGCCAGATCCCAAAGGGCGGAGGGCCCAGGGTGCGGAACTCAGCATTTGGGCTTTATCTTAAAAGCAATGGGGGCTCATAAGAAGTTCAAATACACAACAGAGGACATGTGATTGGCTGCTCTAAGTGGGAGGGGCTTAAAGGACCCCAGAGAGACCTGTAGAGCTTGCTTTCACCAGAAGGGAAGACCATTTTGAATGGGTGGTGTGGGCAGAAGTGCCCAGACAATAGTCAACTCCTCAGAGAAATAAACATTAAATTACAAACTGAGATTAAATGCTAGGAAGCCTAGGCTTCCCACAGGAGTGACATTTGGGTGGGGACTAAAGAGAGAAGGAAGCCAGGTGACCATTGCTAAACCCTTCCAGGCACAGAGAACAGCATGTGCTAAGGCCCTGAGGCAGGAGGGGCAGCCCTGGCCTCTCCTCGCCTCTCCATGCTCATCTTACAGGAACCCCACACTCCATCACCCTGAGAGCATCCTGTGCTTTCCCACCTTCCCATCTGTGTTGCTCCTCTTTTTCCTGGGCCCCGTGGGTCTGATCCCAGTGGCACCTCCTCTGTAAAGTCCTCAGTTCACCAGGCACTCGGCCCCTCCACGCTCTGTGTCCCCATAACACTGTATCCTTCTCGCCACCTGCGTTTTTCATTTCTGAAAGGGTTCAAGCTTTTGGCGTTCCCGCTAAATTACAAGCTCCTTGAGTCCAGAGACCGTATTTTTGTTTGTTTTGTTTTCATCTGGCGTGTGGCAGGCCCTCAACGAGCACGGATGTTTACATGAAGAGATTAATCCAGATTTCTCAGCCTTGGTGCTATTGGCAGTTGGAGCAGATACTTCTTTGCTGTGGGGAACGTCCTGTACGTAATAAGATGTTTGGCATCATCCCTTGTTCTATCTATCAGATGTCAATAACATCTCCCCCCAATGCCACGTTGTGACCATCTAAAATGTCTCCAGGCACTGCCCAATGTCCTCTGGGGGTAAAAATGGCTCCCAGTTGAGAACCACTGGATTGGACAAATCCACGCTCTTACTTTTCCAGGCAGGGAAACCAAGGAGCAGAGGCTGTCTGTCCGCCAGGCTTTTTCTCCTTGAAGGACTTCTAGTTGACAAGCAAACAATCAGACGTGAAAGTAAAGCAAGAAGGAAAGGAAATGGGCCTCCAAAATCACACAGACTTTCTTATCTTAAGTCTTCTGCCAACATCAACTATTTAACCACGGAGTTGATTCTCATCTTGTAAACAAGAAGGAAAGCGGTTTGCAAGATAACGCTCTCCCTCCCCGGCACTGAGAAAGGCCTGGCCCCTCTCCAGGCCCTGGGACAGGTGGCAACCCTGAGTGTCCCCATGGGACACGGGGGCAGCCGCGTTCCAGCCTCAGAAACCTCAGCTGGTGCTGCGAGTTACAGGCTGAGGAAGGAGCGAGTGAGGAAACCAGCCCAACGGAAACAAACTGAGGAATGAAGTGGTGGGGCTTCCTCAGCCGAGAATTTTCCCAACGAGAAGAGCCTAGTTTAATAGTTAAGAGTGTAGACACGGGGCCAACTTACATAGATTTGTTTCTGGCTCCCCCGCCTACTGGAAGCTTCACGCTGGCTACATTATGCAGACTCTCTGAACCCTAGTTTCCTCACCTGTAAAATGGGTGTCATTAGAACACCTCTATGAGTTGGTTGTGTTGAGTCCTTAGCACAATGAGGACCAAGTACAGGGCAAGCACACGTATGTGTCACCCGCTATTACTGGGCACACACACCAGCTCAAGACCTGAAAGATTTTAAATATTTTAAGAATGAGAAGGAGGCAGCACAAGAGGCTGGACTTGGGTGACAGAAGAGGAGACGCCCAGATCTTCCTCGTTACCCACATCTAATTTTGGTTTCCTCGTTGAGGAAAAGGAGATCATGAAACCTCCCCTGCTTGCTTGTCAAAGCCATAATAAGAATCAAATTGGAACAATGTAATAATACACTCAAATTGTCCCAAAGTTCTCATAACCAAATATATGGCAAAAATACTCACATTTATTATGTAAACACCCTTGTGAAATATGCAGCTTGTCTTTTGTCTCTGTATATTTTTACTTTATCCTGGAAACTTGCTCCGTGCCACAGTAGGAACCAAATGGAAAAATAGAACCAATAAAAACAGTAATTCTAGAATTGGTAATTTTAGAACTGAAAAATATATTTTCTGAAATAAAGAGATTTTCATGGATGGACTTAATAAGCATGACAGAGGAAACACTAAAGGACACCACAATAAATCAATGAAAATTATTTAAGGTAAAACATGGTGAGAAAAAAATCAATAAACAGGGAATTGTTTGATGATCTCAAAGAGTACAACACATGTCATTGGAATAGGACAAGGAGAGAGAATTGAGGATACAAATATTGAATAAACAATGCTTAATATTTCCCAAATTTGATGAAAAACATATAATTGCAAACATAGGTTGCTCTATGGATATCAGGTAGAAAAAAGCCCAAAATCATATTCAGATGGTTGAGAGCCAAAGATAAAGAGTAGATATTGAAAGTAACAAGAGAGAATTAATATACTACACAAAAAGAGACAAAATTCCAATTAATCGCTGAGTTCTCATCAGAATCCTCGTAGACAAGAAAAGATGGAAACATCTTTAAAGTGCTGAAAGAAATAAAAAACAAAAAACCCAGCAACACAGGATCTTATACCCATCAAAAAGCATTCTTCAAGAGGGCTTCCCTGGTGGCGCAGTGGTTGAGAGTCCGCCTGCCGATGCAGGGGACACGGGTTCGTGCCCCGATCCGGGAAGATCCCACATGCCGCAGAGCGGCTGGGCCCGTGAGCCATGGCCGCTGAGCCTGCGCGTCCGGAGCCTGTGCTCCGCAACGGGAGGGGCCACAACAGTGAGAGGCCCGCGTACCGCAAAAAAAAAAAAAAAAAAAAGCATTCTTCAATAACACAGGTAAAATATAAGAATATTTTCAGGTAGAAGAAAACCGGAGGAATTCATTGCCAACAGATCTGCTCTAAAAGAAATGTTAAAGGGAAATTCTTCAGGCTGAAAGAAAATGATAGCAGAGGAAAGACCATGTCCTCAGAAAAGAAGGAGAAATATCTGGGTAGATAGAAAATCATTTTTTTTTAATTTTTACCATTCTCTTCTTAATTTTTGATAAACATATATATGTTTATACATCTATATCATAACTATATCTGTCTATGACTATATTATACAAAACATAGTTTTGTAGGTTTATAAGTAGTTAATTTAGGGCAACAACTATAATAAGATTTTAATGTTTTGGGCAAAGTAGTACATACAGTACATAATAAACTATAGAGATTTCAAAAAACATTAGAACAATGTTTTCCTAACATTTTGGACTGGGACCCACAATAACAAATATATTCTACAACAAGATCTAGAACACACACACGCAACCGAAACACACATTTCACAACTCTTACCCTTCTGTGTGTCATGCGCTCTGATAAATTCTATGCTATTTGATTTACTTTTTCGCAGCCCACGAGAATGACCTTACGATCCGCTCATGAGTCATGGTCTCCCACTAGAAAAAAGAAAACACCGGATTTTAGAATAAGTGAGAGAGTGGTTGGTAAAAGTGTACAGCGATAGTCAAGTATGAGTTTTCACATTGGCATCTTGAGTAGCGTTCCCCTTAAACACTGCTGCTCAACGAGGACCCCAAAACTTACCGGCTTGAGTCAATACTTTATTATTAACTGTCACAGCTGGGAAGAGTCACTGAGCTCGGCTGGCTGATTCTCTCTTGGTTCAGCTGGAGCAGTAGTCATCTGAAACCTCAGCTGGGCTGGGCATCCAAGATGGCACACTCAGAGGGCTGAAAGTCCATGCTGGAGGTCAGCTGGAGAGCCTACACATGCTCCTGCACATGACTTGGACTTCTCACAATACGGCACCTTGGTTCAAAGAGAAAGTACACCGAGAGTAGACATCCCCAAAAGCCAGAAGCAGAAGTACCAGGCCATGCAGGGCTATGCCTAGAAGTGACCCAGTATCACTTCTGCCTTAGTCTATTGGTCAAAGCAGTCCCAGCATCATCCCAGATTGGGAAGGGTAGCAAGTTTGTGCTGCAGAAGAGCTTGTGGGTTGGGAGACGTGGCTGCATCCATCTTTGGAAATACAACCTGTTACAATTGGTGATAAGCTTTTCTCAAACCCAGCTCACTGTGTGACAGTGGGTGGATCACTTCACCTGCCCTGGCCTCAGTTTTCTCATCAATAGAATAAGAAAACTGATGAAATGTGTCTAAAAACCTTCCAACTCTAAAGTTCTGTGTTCAGGAGAAAGTTAGGGACACATCCACACCATCTAACATGGTATGCATTTGGCATAAGCTAAAATCACCTCCTCGGACTCACCTTGATTCTTGGTTTGTATTTGCTAAGCTCTGAAATTTTCCAATTAGTTTTAAAATCAGAAAAGACACCTCTTTTTCCTCCTACAAGCAGAGTCATACTGAGAAGATCCTAGTGGGCCATCCTTGCTTTTCACTGCTCAGACCCATCGAGATGTGAACAAGATTCTCTGAAGTACCCATTAGGCCAAAATCAAACAGTCACACAATGAGTGTTTGCAGCAAGCAGGGTACTTTATTTTATTACCCGTCCTGCACAAGCCACACAGGAAAGAACCAAAAACCGCTAGGATTCTATGAAGCATCGTTTTGTCAGGCTGAGGGAATGTGGAAAAGAAATGCAGTGGCAACAACTACAAAAAGAACATATCTGCCAGACTTCAAGATCAATTCCAAATATAAACCGAAAGGACTGCTTCTCAGAGGGAATCATATTTCTCGTCCACAATTATCAAGAAGCTATAGACAACTAAAGTATTTGAATCTGTTCCCTTTCTGCTCGGATATAACCACTAATCTCTCTTCCTTGCCTTCTTTCTTTTCTGGGGATGCAGCCCACTCACCTGGCACATAAAACACTCGTATTATGACATCCGGGCTTTAGAGATTTACATGAGAATCAGCAAACTTTATTTTAGCCCAATATAGAGAATGTGCGAGGCATGGAGGGAACTTTGGGCTTATTCCTCAGATAAGTCATGTATTTCTTTCCTCAAAGAAAAATCCAATATCTTGAGATCAGATGCATATTGAAGCTTTGGTGGAAAAGAACCAGACAGGGCTGGATTAACATGTTCACGTCAGCCTCTCTCTGCAGAGTGATCTGGGAAGCAGAGGGAGCCTCCGTGGAAGAAGGTCCCAAGCCAGGCAGGGCAGTGCCTCCAACCTGGTCTTTTGCCACCCTAGGGAATGGGGGAGGATCCCTCCTCGTCTGAGCAATTCTAGAAGCACTTTCTGATTTTCCAGCTCATGAGAAATGCGTATGTTTTCTCTCTGTGCTTCAAGATACAATTTAAAAGCAAGCAAAAGACAGCAAGCCTGGGCTTTACGCCTATTCTAGACCTTCCTCCCCACCTGCGTTGCCCTCATGCCCAGCTAGTCCATGTGAGCCAGGCAGTTGCTGGCTCTGTGCTCCACACACGGTGTGTCATCTGCCCGAGACACCCTCCCCTGCCCCGTTCCTAGGTAGAAGCACCTACGCATCATTGGGTCTTCAGAACTTAACCGTTTGGAACCGGCCCCAGGGAGTGGCGCCACCCTCCACCGTAGCTTCTTGCAACAGAAACCCAGGAGTCTTTCTTGGTAGCCCCCTCCCTCAACCACACGCCCCTGCCATCCCCAAGTCCTTATCCATTCCGCCTCTGAAGCAGGTCTTAAAACCCCGCCACTCTTCTTCCCCAGGGTACCACCACCTCCCATCTGGACCACCTGCCCACCCCAACGTGCTCTTCTGCAGTCTGTTCTGTCTGGGGTGACCAGAGTCACATTCGTCAACGAAATCAGGTCATGTCACGTCCCCGCTTAAACCCTCCAATGGTGCCCACAGTGCTTCCAATGATATCCTACTTCCTGTAAAAGCCCCGCAGGATGGGGCTCACCTCTTCTGTCACACCCACCCCACCACTCACCCCCTTACTCACCGCTCCAGATGCTGGCCATTCTCCAGATCCGAGAGCACGCCAGGCTCTGTCCTGCTTCAGAACCCCACACACCCTCTCCCCTCCGCCGGGGCTCTCATCCTGCCCCTCCCCACTCGCCAGGACCCCAGGCTCTGCTAGCTCTGCTTCAGCTTTCGGTACAGACGTCACCTCCTCAGCATGCCCACTCCACCTGTCCCCCAGATAAAACTATGGCTTCCCACTATTCTCCACCCCAATACCTGAGTTCTCCTTGAAAACACTTATCACAGTTTAAAACCGTATATTTATTCGTTCCTTTGCTTGCTCCGTGCCTCTGTCCCCACTAGAGGGGAAGTCCCAGGAGGGTGAGGCCCCTGTCTGTTTTGTTCACTATGGTACATCCAGACCCTAAGCCAACACCTGGCACAGGGCAGGCCCTTGACCAGTACGGATGCATGACGAAACTCAGGGGCGCTTCTCACGGAGCTCATCACTGGTAAGAGGTGGTTCTCAAGCTGGGGCCCTTGGTAAGGTAGGTGAACCCCATATCAGTGGAAAGTGCCGAGGTCCAGGGGTCGGCAGCAACACGAGAGATCCCCTCCAAGGTAAAATGAAAAGTATCGTATTGGGTACTTCCTGCCACAGAGAGACAAGCACAGTGCCTGGCAGGCCTCTGATACTCCAGATCCAGGAATACTGCTCTGGTCCATAAATCAGACGACACCAAGCACTGCCAGCTTCACTGGGAACCAGACGGCAGCCCAAGGAACACTGCCACTTGGACCCCACGACCCGGAAGATCCTATAGTATTAGAAGTATTGGTGGTGGGAGGGGGGGGCTCTGAGGGGCATCTGCCAGACCCCAGCGAGAGAATCACAATTCAGGAGGCCCCTGGGGGGTCTGCAGCAAGACCACACCATCTGCGACAGAGAAGTAGGTGCTTTTTGAAAAGTAAATCCTGCTGTACCGCTGGACCCTGATAGAGATGGAGCACCCGGCCACAGCTTAAGAAGTGACCAGGTGTCCAGGGCTGCCCCAAACAAGCTGGGTCTGTCAGACCCACCAAGACATAAGGTTGGGGATGCCCTGAAGCTGCCCATCCTAAAACAGAAGGGGTGTCTCTGGGATGGATGATAAGCAGGACCAGAGGGTACCAGCAAGCTGCACGAGCGGGTGGCCCAGGACCCCCATCATGCAATAGGGCTGTACTTGCCTCCTTCCTCCATGCACACCTGTGGCTGTATGAGACACCCTTCACGAATCCTCCCAAAAGGCAGAGTTTCAAGTAGAGCGCCTGGCCATCGACTGTGTGGAAGGAGAAGTGGTATAGACTAGAATATATACAGACTCGTGGGCAGTGCTGAGTGGCCTGGCTGGGTGGACAAGGATTTGTAAAGAAAAAAACTTAAGATGGGGCACAAGTGGTTTGGGGTGGAGGCAGGTAGATGGATAGATGGGAGTGGTCCAGGTGTGAAGGTCTTTGTGCCACCGGACAGCACCCATCACCAGCCACCCCCATGTGGAGAAACCCCATTGGGAGAGGTAGAGGCTGCCCACGGGCTCCTCTGGCGTTCCTGCCATGCTCTCTTTCTCAATTGTAATGGTAAATGGATAAGTGCAAGAACCTTAGCCTGAGAGAGTCATGGTGAGTGGGGTCCCAGGCCTTCATGCCACCAGGTGAGCCCTGAGACCAGCAGACGTTCCAGCCGAGGGGAGAGGAATCTGACTGAGGTCAGGGCCGGGGGACCCCCACCATGACCATGGGTTGCACCTGGAGACTGGCTTCAGTTCATCCACTAACCTTGCTCTTCTAAGCCCCCCCAAAAAGATGGTGACCAGAATCCTGAAGGAGCTGCTCCCCAGGGGTATAGAAAGGAGGGGACTACAAAGGTAGGCTGGGCTGGACGTGGAGATGCAGTGACCAGATCCCCCTAAACAAAGGATATGTGGCCTCCAGCTGTCACCCCTTCATGGGGCACCTGCACCCGGCTGCAGAGACCAGCCTCAGCCAAGAGCTCACCCTTCTCAGAGCAGCACACAGATGGGGGCAGGAGTGCGAAGGCCCAGCCTGGGCCATATAGATGGCAGGGCCGGCGGGGGTGCTGTGAAGCCTGCATCCTGGCTGGACTTCCTCCTCTGCCCAGTCCTGCTGCCTCCCCTGCCCTCCCACAGGTATTTATCCCTAATCAACGCCCTGCCCATCAACCTCCAGCTCAGTGTCTGCTTCCTGAGAGGCCACCCTGCACAGGATGGGAGGTAGGACCCTACCTGAGCAGCTACACTTTGACCAGTTTTAGATATCGGGGTGCTGTCTTACTCTATTAGGGCTGCTATGACAAAACCCCCACAGACTGGGCAACTTAAACGCATTTATTTCTCACAGTTCTGGAGACTGGGACATCCAAGGTCAAGGGGTCAACAGATTCAGCATCTGCTGAGGGCCCACTTCCTGGTTCATAGACGGCTGTCTTCTTGCTGTGTTCTCAAGTGACGGAAGGGGCAGGACAGTGCTCTGGGGTCTTTTCTATAAAGACACTAATCCCATTTACCTCCCAGAGACCCCACTTCCTAATACCATCACATTGGGCATGAGGGCTTCAATGCATGGATTTGGGGGGACACAAACATCAATCCTATTGCAGTGCTGTGTTAAGCTGCCTTTTTCAAAGGGATCCACGGCTGAAAATTAGAAAGTTATGAAAGCCGTTGCACTGCACAGCGCTTCCTCCTAAATGCAGCATTCCCAAAGAGAGCTGAGAAGAAGCAAGAAGAGGATGAAAGACATGGCAAAAACAAGATGGAGAAGAAGAGGAAGACATCTGGGTCCCTCAGCCCAGCACGAGGTCCTGGGTGATGCTCAGTTTCCTCTCTGCCCTTCCTCCCACCTTGTCTCTCTCTCTCTCTCTCTCTCTCTCTCTCTCTCACACACACACACACACACACACACACACACACACTTTCAGCATTCCACTAGACTGGAGCCCCTCGAGGGCAGGGACGGTGCCCATTTCTCTGCGTAGCACAGGTGGCGCTCACAGGGCACGTGGCATCTGCTCGGTACATGTTTGCTGAGTGATGTGTAAGGGCTCTTACATGGTTTGTGCACAAGCATCGTTTAGCTCGTAGGTCCACCTTTATTTCTATCGCTCTAGCTATAGAATAAGTCTTGAAGTCAGGCAAAATGCTTTCTCCTACTTTATTCTTCATTTTCGAAATTACTGTTCATATTCTAGTTCTTTTGCTTTTTCATATAAATTTTTGAATAATCTTGCCTATATCTACAAAATTCTTGCTGGAATTTCCATAGGAGTTGTGTTAAACCTCTTTATCAATTCAGGGAGAATTCACCTCTTTACTATGTTGTCTGCCAACATGAACAGCCTGTCTCTCCATTTATTTAGATCATCTTTGATTGATTCCATCAGTACTTTGTAGCTTTCAGCAGACAATTCTGTACAAGTTTTGATAAATTTACCAAGTATTTTTCTGAGCATTTAGAAATGGTATTGTATTTTTGTGTTTCTATTTCCATGTGTTTTTTACTAGTTTAGAGAAATGCAATTGATTTTTTTATGTTTATCTTGTATCCTATGACTTTGCTGAGCTCACTTACTGGTTCTAGAAGTTTTACTGTAGATTTCCTGAAATTTTCTATGTAAACCATGATGTCATCTGCAGATATGCTTAGTTTGATTATTTCCTTCTATTTATAGTACATGATCCTAATTTTCCATTTATAATGTTAGTGCAATGTTTTTATGCTCACCTCTCTATATAAAGCAGATAGCCAACAAGGATCTGCTGTACAGCACAGGGAACTATGCTCAATATTTTGTAATAACCTGTAAGGGAAAAGAATCTGAAAAAAGAAAATATATATATAAATATATTTATATATATATATAAATTGAATATATATATAGCTGAATCACTTTGCTGTACACCTGAAACTAACACGACATTGTAACTCAACTATACTTCAATAAAAACATTTCTAAATAGTGTAATGTTTCCATTTTAAACAAATTTATATAGAAAACAGTGAATTGGTTTAAATAAAAATATTAAATAGTCATAGAGGAAGCGCACAGATAGGGCAAAAATTGTGATGTGCGACATGGCTTGAGAAACCCTGTTTTATATCACATAACGCTCACACTAACTCTGCCAGGCAGGTTTACATGAGGAAATTGAGGCTCAGAGAGATGAACCAAGTCGTCTAAGATCACACAGAAAGCAAGAGTCAGTGATGGGCTGCACACCCAAGCCTGCCGGACCCCTCAACCCCTGCAGCTCCGTCTCCTCCCTGGCCGTGGAAGGAAAAAAGGGGCAGAGTATCAGGGGTGCACCCAGGAGGGCTAGGAGGGAGCAGATAGGAAGGGAAGATGTTATTATTGCCGGTATTAGTTGGGTTTGGGCCTTATATTTATGGCACTAACTCCTAAAAAGCCCAGGAGTTGGCCAGTGAGGCCAGCTGTAGGTAAAGATGCTGAAAGAAGGCTTTCACACGCAGTTGCAGAATCCAGAGGGTCTTCACCAGTGTATCTGCTGCACCAAAGCCCTTCTAGACACTCACCCCCACTCCTCTCTCCTTTGGCCACCCCAGTGAACTCTGACGCCAACAGCCTTATCAGATCTAAGAAAAATCTCTCCCTCCAGCTAGATGATTCATGACATCACTCCCCTCCAGGGAAGCTGGTAAGATGACCTTCCATTTGATGAAGGAGGAGGATTCATTTTTATGGTCTCGCCCCTGCTAATGTGTGTTTAGACAGGGCAGGACAATCAATATTGAAGAGAGGATGCTGATTTGACTCACCAGAGTTGAGGTAAGGACGCTGCCTCCCCATCCATTTTTATAAATCACTTTAAGGGCCTATCGATCTTTCCCTGGGCACCAAGGGGCACGAACCCCTGGGGCAGCAGCCTGTCTGTCCCCTTAACCCTTTCTGATGTCCCCGCTGCTGGCAGGAGCCATCAGCTAGTAACCTGCCCTGGGACAGCAGCTGGCTTGAGACTGGGGCTGAGATGCCCCCTTCTGGGCCCAAAGCCTAGCTGAACCAATTCACAAGTGTTGCTTTCAAAGCATGTGGGAAACAAGGAAGTGCCCTTCACCCCTACACACACACATGCATACACACATGCACATGCACGAATGCACACACACCACACTTACACACACCCTTTCAGACACACATACAGAGACCCGTGTAAACCTGGATACCAAGCTAAAACAAAGGCATGAAGCTTCTAGGCAAGCACTAGGCCTGTAACCATTCCTTAACACCAAAAAAAAAGGACCATTCAGCGTCTCTCCAAATGTATTCATTTTGACCTGATTCCACCCCTTGGGAAGATGGGAGAAGGAAGCGTAATGGATTTTTTCTGGGCCACCCCAAATTTCAGGGACAACTTTCACGTGGGTCACCCCTACCTCTGCCCGGAGATGTCACCCGTACACCTAACGGTTCTCAGCCAAAACGCTACCAAGCACAGGTGCACCATGGAGATAGCTCTGGAGATGTCCCAGGTTGTTATTGAAAATAATAATTTACAAGAGGATTGGGAGATATTTTTATAACTTAGAGCAGAATTCATCCCTGGAGTAGCATCACTACCAAGTATTTGAATCCCAACCTGCTTTCTTGATTTGGGAATTGCTCACCCCCATAGCCTGACGTGTCTCTATCATGACCATCCCCAGTGGTCCTTCATCATTTCAGTGTGAATTGTAGCATCAGTGGGGTTGAGGTCTGCATAGGACCGTGGAGGGATGGGGTCCAACGAGCAACTAGGGTGCAGGTGTAGGTGCTAGAAGGTTTGTGTTGCAGCAAGGGGGCACCTATGGAGAGCCTCCATCGTCCTCAGTGAAGGCCGATCTTGGGTGGCCTCTGAGAGGTCCTCTGCTGGCCCTACCATGGCCCAGTGGACACTTCTCAGGGTTCAGGGTCAAGGGTGCTCCAGGGAAGAGGAAGCAGGAGGTGGGCGGTAGGGGGAGCGGTGACATGCTCTGCCCTCGCACTAACCTTGAAGATGTCTCCGTCTTCATCTTAATCATAACCAGCTCCACCACTTTTATGGAACTAAAACCAAAACTTCCAACACGAATAGAATCAGATGCTGCTACTTCCATAGGAAAGGGAAGGGGGGAGTGAAAGGAGGGAGGTTCTTGCCTGACACCCCCTCCACTGCTCAGCCCCTTGCCCCTCACTGCTCTTCCTGCTTCATTCTCAGCCCCTCCAGGCCACCCTCTCCAACGTGGCAAATGGGATGGCCTTCCCAAGGCACCAAGAGACCACATTGTCTCCCACTTTAAGTTCAGTCTCTACCACTAAGAGGAAAAATTCGGCCCTCTTTTGCTAGCTTTCAAGATCCTTTAGAGTCTGGCCCCGGGGGGCGGCTTCTCCATCACAGACCCCACGCTTCCCAGGACACCTTTCCCAAATACTGCATCCCACAGGGCCCCCGCGGGTGCTCTCCCCACCTCCTCACATTCCTTTACGTTCCTGCATCATCACCCCCCAATTTAGGTGGAGAAACAGAGGTCCAAAGAGACTGCGATGTTGTCCGAGGTCACACACTTGTGAGCCGAAGACCACACCTTTTCTCCCGAGGGAAAGGGGCAGATGTTTAGGCCTTGATGCATTTTCTCTGCCCTCTTGCAGCCAGGGTGGAGCGGAGACAGCATCGCCTGAGGGTCCCAGGCAGCTCCTGTTCTGCCCCAGCTTCCCCCTCTTCCCCCTGGGTGTCCTTTGATGGGTCACTGAACCTCTCTGGGCTCTAAATCTGTAAAGGGGAGCTAAAAACAAAGCCTGGGATGACTAGAAAGATTACTCTGGAGGACAAACGTCAATTCCAGGACCCCTTGTTAAATGTGTAATGACCACCGATAGCAGCATCCCGTCAGCCAGATGTCGCCCCTTGGGAGGTGGGAAGAAAGTGTGTAGGGGCTGGATCTGAGCCACCCCAGATTTCAGGGAGAGCTCTGATCTGGAAGCCCCTGGGACATCCTTGAGTCTCCACCCCATAAGATTAGAAAAAGCACATGCATGCCTGCTGGAAACCAGGAGATCTGTAATCAACGCGTGGGCTGGGGAGATGAGAGTGAAGGATGAGGCTGGGAAAGAGCAGAGAAACACCGCTGTGGGCCAGGTTCTCGCAGAGAAGTGCTGATTTGGAGAATCATTTGCTCATAGGAGAATCTGCCCATACCTTGCTGTGTGACATGGGTGAGTTCCTGAACCTCTCTGAACCTCAGCTCCTACGGCCATAAGACCAGTACATTGAGCTAGCCTCTTAGATCTTTCCAGTCATTAAAAGTCCATGAAGTATTCCCTCCGCTTCCCAACACCGTGCCATGAGACACCCTGGGGCATGTCATTGCTCCCATTTTCCAAGTGGACAAACATTTTCACGTGAGACTCCGTGACGCACATTGCTCCCAAGTTTGCAGAATGAGGGAGGGGCTGGGCCAGGGGCAGAACCGGCTCCATCTGCCTCCAGGGCGGGGCCCGGCCACGACCCCAGGGAGCCCTGCCCTCCCTCTGTGCAGGCACTGGCCTGAACCGGCTGGCTGGGCCCCCAAGCCTCCCATGCTGGTGGGACGGCCGCCAGGCACAGCCCGTGTGTCCTCCACGGCAGCGGCCCTTGCCAAGCGGCCCTGCCCAGACCGCACGAGGAGCTGGCCGCAGCCTGCCAGCCTGTTTCTCATTTAGAGCGAACCCCGGCTGCAGCCCAGACATTCCAGAGGGGACATCCAGACGCCAATCCTGCCCAGGGCTTGGGAAACCGGGCTGCAGGCAGCCCCGTGGTCAGAACGCATCACAATGTTTTTCCCTTCCCTGTCTGGCATTTTTTAAGTTGCTTAATCCCTCGAGGAGTCTGGTCCACTCTTTGGGGGCACTGACCTTGGCATTCGAGGCCAATAATGAAAATGACGAGGCAGACCAGGCTGGACTCCTCTTGTGTCCCGTGCTCTCCTGGGTCAGCCCTCCTCTGCATCTGTGCTCAGGCCGGTCTCCACCCCCTGAGACAGGCTTACCTCCAGCTGGGAGTCCAGAATCTTCCTGGGAGAGGAGGCCCTGGAACAATAGAACTGCCATTAATTACATGTCAGCTGCAGGCTGAAGAGACGTCCCCTCACCCCTTCCCGGGATGGTGCAGGTGGAATGGCTCTAGCTGTCCGTGGAAGAGTCCTACCCTTCAAAAAGCCTTGAGTGAGTTAATTATAGATGGCCTCCCAATGACGGCAGTAGCGCTCCTGAATTCCACCAAAGTGACAATTTGCCATCACCGTAGAGACGGCTGCCTGTGCTGCTGGCCAGCCGGACATCTGGGCGAGAGGCCCCTCCTTCTCTTGCTGCGTCCTCCACTCCTGCCCAGCTCCTGGATTATCCCTGCTTGGCTTGTTAGTCAAAATAAATTCTTTCTCCTGTGAGGGCTGCCATGTCAGCCCCAAAGGTAAGGCTTTTTCCTTTTCCCCTTATCTTTTTTTAACTCTGATTTATAAACCCCCCGCTAATGGGACCGGGGGCTTTAAAAAAAAAAAACAGTTCCCACAGTATAGTGGGTCCTCAAACACTCATAGGATCCAGTGATTCCACTTCTGGGTATGCACCCAGAGGAACTGAACGCAGGGACTCAAGTAGATATCTGTGCACCGTGTTCACAGCAGCGTTCTTCACACTAGCCAAAATGTGGAAGCAATCCGAGTGTCCACTGACAGATGAATGGTCTCTTCATACAATGGAATATTATTCAGCCTTAAAAAGGAAGGAAATTCTGAACACGCTGCAGCATGGATGAAACTTGAAGACATCATGCTAAATGAAATAACCCCGTCACAAGAAAACAAATACTGTAGGATTCCACTTATATGAGGTACCCAGAGCAGTCAGATTTGTAGAGACAGAAAGCAGACGGTGGGTACCAGGGGCTGGGGGGAGGGAACTGACCCCACCTGGGTCCTACATCCCTGCAGCCTGTGGCTGGGGGTGGGTGGGTTCCAGTGCTCCGATTGGCCAGTACTGGGTCCCGTGCCCACCCTCAGAGCTGGGGGTGGGGTCGGCCTCGGTCAACCCCCCTGGCCCAGAGGCAGTTAAGGGGAAGGGCAGCTGGGCTGATGAGAGCACATCCACATCACTGGGCCAGTTTCGGTGTACTCCCAGCATGCTCTGCGTGGGGGGAAGGGGGTGTGACTGAGGGGGGGGCATGACCCACGGCCCGGCCTCCTATACCGCCTGCCCCTGCATCTCTCCCAGCTGCCTCGCCCACGGGGCAGTCTCAGGGAGGGGCGTTATGTCCTCCTTTATGTACTCAGAGTGTCTCTCCATCCTGCAGAGAGGTACAGAAATGGATGCTCAGAAGGAATCCTTGCCAGCTTCCACTCACTGGTGTCCCCGTATCAGAGTGCGCTAGCTGCTATAACAGGTGACCTCAAAACCTCAGTGGGTTAACACAGTGAAGGTTTCTTTCTGATTCACATCCAGTCCACTGATGGGAAGGGGGCCTGGCCTGGCTCCAAGCAGCTATCTGCATTCCATCCATCAAGTGGGCCCATCACCTCCTCCCACTGCCCTGGGCCTCAGAGTGTACACTGGGGTCTGGGGTCTGTGTCTGCCGCCAGTGAACAAAGAGAAGACACGAGACACACCTGCTCAACCCAGAAGAGGCAGTCACATCTGCTCCTCCACCACTAGTGAGAGCCTGGCCCAGAAAGGAGGACCGTCTGTCCTACCTACCCCTCCCTGCTCCTTCTACGCTTGCCCTGCCCCCAGGCCAAAGCCCTTTGTCCTCACAGCTGGACTTGGTCTTTGCCTCTTCCCCACTCGCCTTCCCACCCTCCCCAACTCACTTACAGTTTCAACGTGATGGTCTGAAGGGCTTTTGCTGTCCCTAAAGGCCTGGCATGATTTGACCTCTAGCCCCCAGGACTGCAGGGCTGGTAACTGACCCACCCACTTTTGGAAAGGTTTGAGGGTGGAAGGTGATAAGGACCAGCAGAAGGATGGATGGATGCAAAATAATGCCCACAGCACCTGGGATGCCTGCTGTTACCCTGCTGGCCTCTGTCTCCCCTCCCCTCCCCCACCTCCTCCTCCAGCTTCTCTCTCCAACACTGCCCAGTCAGGACCCTCAAATGGGGACCCGGAAGATACTTACACAACGTGTGGATAATCCAGCTCATTTTGCAGACAGACAGTAAGTGGGTTATAGGGGTGGGCCCAGACTTGGTGTCCCCTCTCTGCCCTGGGCTGGTCCCCTGGACCAGTTCCCAAGCCCTGGTCCAGGAGAAGAGGCACAGACAGGAAAGAACCGGCATTCACGGATCACCTGCTAGGCACCCAAGCCTGTGGAAGTTGTGCTTTGCATCATTTCACTTAGTTTCCGACTCGACGTGACAGGTAATACAGCAGGTCCCTCTGGAGAAGGGAGACATTTAGGTTCAGAGAGGTGAAGAGGGCAGTCGGCTAGCTGTGAGGAACAGGGGCAGAGCCAGAGGGAGCCCAGAGCTGCTGTCACTCACCTCCGTCCCTGCTGTGGATCCAGGAGCACCAACGCCCCTGGACACCAGCTCCAGAGAGCACGTGAGCTGGGCTTATGCAGAGCAAAACAGGGGAAGGGAGAATGAGAGCCCATCACACAAAGGCTCAGCCTCCGAGAGAGAGGAACAGGAGAGAGAAAAGAGAAAGCAACGCGGCTAAAGCAAAGGCGCTGCGAAAGAAAAGCTAAGATCACTAGTTAAAAACCCATTTCACGGTAAACGTGAATCCATCTACTAAAGGTCAAGCCCCTCGGCTGGAGCTGCCACCTCGTGATTTCCACACCTCCCCTCGTTACTTAAGACAGACTCAGTGGCCTCAGAGCCTCCGTAATAATACCTTTCCCAAAACATCCCAGATGAACATTTCTGTTTGAAAGTTAAGGAGAATTCTACGACGGCTGCAACACATTATATAAAAGGCCAATGATCAGAGGCAAGGCCTTGGCTTCTGCTGCCCCCCACCCAGGGCTGAGGCTCCGGTGCCAGGACAAAGCCTGCGGAATGTGGCCACGTGTGGTCCGTGGCAGGATGAACACACGACCAACGTGGCCTGGACTTGAACTGTGGGATTCTGCTCACCCCCCGAGGCCTCCAGTCCACCTCCGGGAGCTCCAGCCTCCCCTCTGTGGCCACCCAGGTGGTGTCCGAGGACCCGTCCCCACCAGCAGGTGGACACGTGCCCCCGCTCTGATTCCAGCCCCCAAACTACTTCAGTAAGAGCAGAAAGGGCTCCTGCCTTAGGAAGACAGAGCCTGAAAAATAAAGGCTGCGCTTTGGCTAAAACTGACCTCCTTTTCCCAGGGCTGGGGTGTTCATCACCATGGTTTCTTTCATTTCTCTCAGCGGCTGTGAAGGCAGGTGATGTAACTGAATCCACCGCACCTCCGGGTTTGTTGAGGGCCCCATCATTGCTCACTATGGCCGTCATACTGATCCGCAGGGGGCTTGCTTACCGGCTGTCCCTCCCCTCCCATCCAAGTGACGTCGGGGTGACAGAGAGCCTTCTAAAATCCAGATCTGACCAGGTGACACCCCAGCTACAAACACCACCATACTTGCTCAGCCAGGTTCTTCAGCCAAGAGCCTAACACCCCACAAATGCTGGCCCATCCTGACCTTTACTGACTCTCAGCTCTCCTCCCTGCTCTGGCTGGACCGAGTGACTCATGGTTCCTTCCTTATACCTCAGGGCCTTTTCACATGCTACCTCATGGACAACCTCCCCACCCCACCCCACTCGCGGCCTTCCTCCTTCTCTGCCTAATTCCTGCTCCATCCTTCAGGCAGACTCTCCCCCAGGAAACCTCTGCTGATCTCCCACCCCTCCCCAGGCTGGCTCTGTGCCCCATGCAACCTCCGTGGTGACCTCTGCATTAGCACTGCCTGGTTCTGAGCCTGTCTCTCCCACCAGCCTGGCAGGTTCTTAGGGCCGGGACTGGACCCAAGTCATCTCTGTGTCGCCAGCACCTGGCACAGGCCTGGCACATAGTAGGTGCCCAAGAAAAATGCATTGAATAAATGAACTGTGCTGAACTAGACACACCAGTCTCCTGAATGGTTGAAGGCTAATGGGGGAGGGATTCGTCAGCTTGGCCAGGCAGGGCTCCATTTCCCAGAATTCACTCCCTGAAGGCTTCCAGGAGGAGGGGCCACAAGACACATCTTCATGTGACACGTGGAGGGCAGAGGTGACACAGCGGTCTGGGGAAGGGGCAGGCACTCTGCAGCCCACGCATGTTGTCTGGCCTCCACGCGGGGCAGCGGACGGGCCTGCGCCGGCTCCAGTCCCCGCATGATCCTTCAGCTCTCCACCTCATGGGCCATGTCTGCTTCATGATGAAGGGCACCTGTTTCTCCAGGCAGGACACCCTGGAGAACATCCCCAGGATTGGAGGCAGCAAAACGGGCACTGCTGCCCACGCATCCCGGTGCCTTCTGCACGGCTGGGATCCCATCTTCCTCCCGACCACCCTGCTTCTCACCTCACTGCCCTCTTCCCTTCCCAGCTCCCTGCTGAGCAGCCCAGAAGCTCCAGCATGGGAAGTGAAGCCAACAGATGCACAGGAACTGCTTACCTAGCCCCCATACTCGTGTGAGCTCAAGTCCCTGCGTCAGGGGCTTTCATACCTATACTCACATAACTTCCAATGGTTCTGCCTCTCTGTGACAGCCCCAACTGATACAGGAGACAGGCCCCCTACCGGCTCAACAATTAGACTCAAACAAACAAACGCTCACATGCTGGGAAAGCGAAAGCAGCATGGACCAGGGATGCGAGGGAAGGTGACCAAGAGGAGTGACTCAGCTCAGCCTTGAAGGGCCAGAGCATCTGATGGAGGAGGTGAAGGGTGCCCCCAAGCTGAGGAAGGGGACCCAAATGAGGACCGGTGGCCCTGCCATGCCCCATTGGGAACCAGCCCTCCACCCAAGGGTCTCAGTCCCCATCTCCTGCTCCCAGGCCTGAGGGGTGATGCCATCACAGACCTGGCGGTTTGGACTTCACCCAAGCCCGTGGTCCCCATCATCTGAGAATGAAGGTCAATCACAGGATAAAAATGCTTTGAGCCAAACATTAAATTGGAGAGTTAAGGGCTGGCATTTTTGATTGAGAAGACAGCCAGGTCCAGGGTGGTACAGGAGGTGGGGTTTGGCCAAATCTGAGAGCAGAGTGGAGCTCTGCCTTGCTTCTAGAAGAGCACAGGGAGATGGCCAGCTCATGGTGTTCCTTCTACTCAGCAGGGCTGTCCAGGGATAGTGATGTGGCCACAGCGGCATGAGGGTCTGTGATGCTACAGACGGTTCTTAGTGGCCTGGGAAGTGCCCCTGGGCCTCCCTGCGGGCCTAAAAGCAGCTGGGAGACCCTTGGGAAGGCAAGGAATTTTCCAAGGACCACAGGGAATCAGGAGATCTCAGACCTGCCAGTGTAGACAGGTGGACCGTGCACATTCGCCTCCATGAACCCCTTAGGATGTACACTCAACCCCAGGGTGAGGGGTCACCCTAAATTAACTGGGTTACATTTCTGTCACTTGGAATTAAGTCCGGTCATGAAACCTTCAAGGAGGTCCCTGGCACACCCCTAGGTAGAGGCCTGAGATTTGCACAGAGACAGACCTCCAAGTTCCTATTTCAAAACGACCCCCATGCATTCACCAACATTAGAAATACAGCCACCTCCAGGAGGGCCAACAGCAGTAGGGGAAGGATTTTCAGTAGCAGTGGAAAAAGCCAGGGCAGGATTTAAAACTAACCAGCAAAACCAACTGGAAACAGCAGGGGAACTCGCTGTGAATGTTGGTTTCAAACGCACCCCATCCATAATTACTCGTTCGGAAAGTCACGATTCCCCTGCCAAAATCGGACCTCCCTTCACTGATGAAACCCCCTTCACACCACTCCCTCTTTGCTCTGCAAAACTGAATTTCACTCAAAAAAGAAATTAGAAAAATAATTGATGTAATAACCATAACCTTGAAAATACTTCTGCCAGAATTTAAGAGCAGAAGGGAAAGGAGGCCCAAAATAAAGGCATGGCGCTGAAAATTGAAAACGTAAATTAGTTCTAAGCACTGACTGCACCCATTTCTCCGCCAACTCTCTGAAGGTGAACAGGAGTGGTCCCTGCTCCACAACTCGGGCAGCAGGACCAAACGCTGCTTCAGAAAGCCCAGTCCTCAGACCTCAGCTGCCACAGCTGGAGACAAAGGACCAGCTGGTCCTGCCTCTCATTTGTATAGATGGGGAAACTGAGGTGGAAGCTCAAAGCATCTCTGTACAATTCACCATACTCCCTTTTTGCTGTCTCAGTGATGATGAAGGCCCAAGCCAAAGTGATTCTGCATCAGCCTGAGTTTCTGAGCATCCATGAAAAACAGAGCCTTCCCACTGACCAGTATTAGACAAGTAGCAAGAGCCAAAATTAAGTCTGTGTTGTATTTAAGCCACTGCATGTGGGGACTGTTTGTTACTGCAGCGTAACCTATCTTACTCTGACTGATGCACACTTTTGTGGTGATGACACGGATTCATTGCTCTGGTTTTTCTTAGTAAGGTCCACAATGGCAGGATTCACATTTCATTTTGGCTATCATGACACCCAATGCCTAGCACATAGTTGGGCTCAGAAGACTTTTATTGAAGAAATGTATAAATAAAGACCCAATGGATAACCAACAAGGACGTACTGTATAGTACAGGGAACTATACTCAATATTTTGTAATAACCTATAAGGGAAAACAATCTGGAAAAGAATATATATACAACTGAATCACTTTGCTGTATACCTAAAACAAACACAACATTGTAAATCAACTATACTTCAATTTAAAAAAAAAAAAGACTCAGTGGATAATGAGCCAAAAAAAAACAAGACGATGTAAACTGACGTTTCCTGAATCAGCGAGAAAAATCTGACACGTGCAGAAAATGACAGCCCACGCTTCAGGGTTGGATGACCGTGGCACACAGGCTCTTAATTCTAACCAAAACCCACCTAAGTAATAATTAGCTATTGCCTTCTAAAGGGAAGGCAAAGAGATCCAGGCCACTTGGCGAAATCGCCCTAGGTCACAGCTGGCATCTGAGCAGCCAGCCCAACTCCAGAGCCAGGGCTGGTCCCCTGCCTGCCCAGCCACTCACCTTCCAAGGCAGGAATCCCAGGGTGAAGCTCTGGCCCTCGCTGTTCACCTGTCCCTCTCTGTCAGACCTGCACAGGTGAAAGCTCAGAGATGAAGTGAGCAAATACGTGTCAAATGTCAATCTCGTGTCAGCCTTCAGATGCCTTTTTTGAGGATACGGAGCCTGGAGAAGTCAGGGATTCTCTGGCCCAGAAAAAACGCTGAGCTGCCTCCCAGAGGTCCTGCATATTCTCTTGCCGGGGCCTCCATTTCTCCTGTTGGTATAGCAGACACACTGGACAAAACAAAGTCAGCCCTAGGACCCATTCCAGCTCTAAAGTTCTCCAGTTCCTGTGCACATACCTCTGACTGATGCAGGAAAGTCAAACCCTTTTAAGAAAATCACTAAAGCCCTAAAATTACGTGGAAGCCTTTTGAGATCCCTGAAAGAAAGGCATTTGCTAAATCCCCTCTATTATTTCCAAAGGATATTTTCTATTATTATTATTTACCAAAGGAATTTCTGGACAGAGTTGAAGTGCCCCAGAGCCTACAAAATAATCATCTCTTCGCAACATAACAAAAGGATCTGAATATTCTTGGCTGATGACTTTTTCTTTGAAACATGTTCTCCACTGAACAAAGGATTTTCTTTCTTTTTTTTTCCAATTTGTCCAAGTTCAAGTGAAACACACACACACACACACACACACATACATAAAACCTCATTATGATTACCAAGCTAGAAAATTTTTCACATCAGCAAATAGCCTAAGAACACGTTCCTAAGAGTGGTGATTCTCATTTCAAATATGGTCAGGGTCACCCACAATCCTGGGGACTGTTTATCAGGAACAAGACAAAAATGGTATCTATTTACTTAGAACTGTGAGCCAGAATTTGTGCCAAGACCTTACATGCACTAGTTCATTTAACCCCCTGCATAACCCAGTGAAATGATGTTTAGTCTATGCTGGCCTGAGATCACGAAGCTGGTAGGAGCTGGAATTGGGATTTGACCTTGGGTCTACACAGACTCTCAAGTCCTCGCTTTTAAGCATCACACCATGTCCTCTCCCAGGCACTATTTCATTTAACCCTCATCCTCCAGCCCACAAGGCGAGTTTCGGAGCCCCGCTGTACAAACAGGAAAACTGAGGACAAGCTGGATCAAGTCATTGGCGGAAGGACACACAGAGTGAGCGTCGGCTGGTGAAGCCCGAGGTTCTAACTGGTCCACAAACCGGAAAGCGTTTTCCCTCCTTCCACAGTACTTCCGAGCGATGCAGGCGTCAAGTCTCATGTTCCCCTGGTTTGGTCCTAGCTTGTGGTTCAATGCGCTGCTCGTGCCAGCTCCCCAAATTTCCAAGTCTTAAGTGAGTGAAAGAACAGAGGGTTCTTTGCGGTGCCAGTGAGCATGTGTGGCCAAAGGACAGATTCAATCCTGGAGTGAAGGCGGAAAGCTCTGCCTTTGGTGGGCATCGCAGGGATGCCTCCTCGTGTCCAGGGACCGGGGCCCAGGCAGTCGTTCCACTGCGGGCAGCTGTTTGCAAAGGTTAGTAACTCAGCCCATAAAAATGTGCGGCGAGTTGCAACTTGGCACCGTCTCCTTCAGACGGGGAGAGAAGCTGTCGTTTGCAAAATATGGTTCAAATAATCTCATCTCCTCCGCCCCCCACTTTTTTTTTTTTCCTTCCTTAGTTTTAAGAGTGTAAGAAACATAGAAGTTTTGTGGTTTCGCACTGGTCTTTTTATGGTTCGAAAGACTCCAAAATACAGTTGATTAAAAAAATGCTTCTGCATAATGCCGGCCATTGTGCGGGCATTTTCAAGCATGCCATCCCGCGCTGGGCCTTCGGGGACTTGGATGTTCTCTGTTGGCTTAAAGAAACGGTTTTGTTCTCAAACAAAAGAGACATCCTGACTCAACAACTGTTTGTGTCTTGACCTCTGCACTCAAATCCCAAATCTGCTCACATAAAGGAACTTGATACAAGAGAATAAACACGGAACTTGGATCCAGCCAGGAAAACCTAAAGCCTGGCTCTGCCTCTTCTCCGCTCTAAGACTCTGGGAATCATAGGAATCTCAGAGGAGCCCCACGATCCTCATCCCTGGAACAGGCACAGTAAGTTCTACTTGTAGGGTTGTTGAGAGACTTGAGATAATATAGGTTAAACATAGAGTCAATCATTTCTTTTTCCTTTCTTTTAAACATCTTTATTGGAGTATCATTGCTTTACAATGGTGTGTTAGTTTCTGCTTTATAACAAAGTAAATCAGCTATACATATACATATATCCCCATATCTCCTCCCTTGTGCGTCTCCCTCCCTCCCACCCTCCCTATCCCACCCCTCTAGGTGGTCACAAAGCACGGAGCTGATCTCCCTGTGCTATGCGGCTGCTTCCCACTTGCTATCTGTTTTACATTTAATAGTGTATGAAAGTCCATGCCACTCTCTCACTTCGTCCCAGCTTACCCTTCCCCCTCCCCATATCCTCAAGTCCATTCGCTACATCTGTGTCTTTATTCCTGTCCCACACCTAGTATTTTCAGAACCATTTTTATTTTTTAGATTCCATATATATGTGTTAGCATACGGTATTTGTTTTTCTCTTCCTGACTTACTTCACTCTGTATGACAGACTCTTGGTCCATCCACCTCACTACAAATAACTCAATTTCGTTTCTTTTTAAGGCTGAGTAATATTCCATTGTATATATGTGCCACATCTTCTTTATCCATTCATCCGATGATGGACACTTAGGTTGTTTCCATCTCCTGGCTATTGTAAATAGAGCTGCAGTGAACATTGTGGTACATGACTCTTTTTGAATTATGGTTTCCTCAGGGTATATGCCCAGTAGTGGGATTGCTGGGTCATATGGTAGTTCTATTTTTAGTTTTCTGAGGAACCTCCATACTGTTCTCCATAGTGGCTGTATCAGTTTACATTCCCACCAGCAGTGCAAGAGGGTTCCCTTTTCTCCACACCCTCTCCAGCATTTATTGTTTGTAGATTTTTTGATGATGGCCATTCTGACCAGTGTGAGGTGATACCTCATTGTAGTTTTGATTTGCATTTCCCTAATGATTAGTGATGTTGAGCATCCTTTCATGTGTTTGTTGGCAATCTGTATATCTTCTTTGGAGAAACGTCTGTTTAGGTCTTCTGCCCATTTTTGGATTGGGTTGTTTGTTTTCTTGATATTGAGCTCCATGAGTTGCTTGTATGTTTTGGAGATTAATCCTTTGTCAGTTGCTTCAGTTGCAAATATTTTCTCCCATTCTGAGGGTTGTCTTGTTTATGGTTTCCTCTGCTGTGCAAAAGCTTTAAGTTTCATTAGCTCCCATTTGTTTATTTTTGTTTTTATTTCCTTTACTCTAGGAGGTGGGTCAAAAAGGCTCTTGCTGTGATTTCTGTCATAGAGTGTTCTGCCTATGTTTTCCTCTAAGAGTTTGATAGTGTCTGGTCTTACATTTAGGTCTCTAATCCATTTTGAGTTTATTTTTGTGTGTGGTGTTAGGGAGTGCTCTAATTTCAGTCTTTTACGTGTAGCTGTCCAGTTTTCCCAGCACCACTTATTGAAGAGACTGTCTTTTCTCCATTGTGTATTCTTGCCTTGAGTCAATCATTTCTTCCAGAAATAATTGTTGAGTACCTACAAAATGCCAGGCTTTATTCTCAATAGTGGAAAATCAACAGTGAGCAAGCAGATCCCATCCCTGCCCTGGTAGAGCTCACATTCTTATTGGGGAGAGACCCTAAATGGGTAAAGACATAAGTGAGATCATATTTGATGACAAAGTCTTTTTTATTTTATTTAATTTATTTATTTATTTGGCTGCACTGGGTCTTAGTTGAGACATGCCAGATCTTTAGTTGCAGCATGCATACTCTTAGTTGTGTCACGTGGGATCTAGTTCCCTGACCAGGGATCAAACCCAGACCCCCTGCATTGGGAGCAAGGAATCTTAGCCGCTGGATCACCAGGGAAGTCCTGACAGTGTCCTGAAGAGTGGAGCAGAGTAATGGAAGAGAGAATGACTGACGGAGGTCCTGACAGTGTCTTGAAGAGTGGAGCAGAGTAATGGAAGAGAGAATGACTGAAGGAGGTAGCCATGGAGAGATGGCTGGGGCAAAGGGTCTGCAAGTGCAAAGGCCCTGGGGCAGAGTGAGAAGGCCAAGCTAGAGCATGTGAGCTATCAGGAGGAAGGAGGTGAGACTGCAGGGGAATGCAGGGACCAGATCAGAGGATGCCTTGAAGACCACGATAAGGGGTTGTATTGGGCTTTGTTCTATGGGCAACGGGAATCCATTGGTGGGTTTTAAACAGCGGAACTACATGATTAATTTGTGTCTGACCCTGCTAGATGGAGTCAGGATAATGGCAAGATAAGTTGGGAAACAAGGAGACCAGTTAAGAGAATTTCTCAGTCTAGCAAAAGATGATGGACTATCATGGCAGCAATGGGGCTGGAGAAAAGCATATGAATTTGGGGATACAGCTGGGAGGTGGGGCCATGGACCAGATGGCACCCAGGGAAGAGAAGAGAGCCTGGGGCACCCGATCTTTAGAAGCTGGGTAAAGGAGTGTGGGAACAGTGGCCAGGGAGGTGGGTAGAAGTCAGGCGAGTGCAGTATTCTGGAAGCGTTGCAAAGAAAAACTTGGGGGAAGGAAAGAGTAGTTAGCTGAGCCAAGTGAGCAAGATGAGAGCAGAGAACTGCCTGCTGGATGTGGCCAGATGGAGGTCATATCAGTGACCTTGACGCATACCCTTTCTGGGAGGGAGATAAGAAAGTGGAGCCTGCAAATGCAGGCAGCCATCTTCACAAGTTCAGTGCATACAAGGTAATTTAAGTCCCTCCTTTAGGAATGGAAATTGAGCATCTCTTACCTACCATTGTTAGAGAACTTTAAAGTTTAGAAACAGATTGTCATCCATTGTCTTATTCTGGTGACTTATGTAGCTCCTTTCATGATAATAAAAATATCCATAACAATAACTCTTGATCCTCAGATATCCAGCCAGTATGGTAGACTGAGGGGACCCTGCATGACTGTCCACCCCACTCAGTTCAAACTGTTAAAAATGTTGGATACGAGGTAACAACAAATGATTTCAATACAAAGCCAGTTTCAAAAGCAAAGAAAGGAAAATCTCCAGGAGCTCAAAATGAAGTTAAAACTCGAACTAGAGGAGTTGATAAAAGCTGAAGACAAACAACTCACAGGGTATTTGGACTGAAGTATAGAAGCCGGAGTCTAGGGGAAGAAAGGAAACTTCAGGCTTAAGTAAGAGCAGAGTATGTGTCTGACCCCCTTCCTAAAGCCAGGAACCATGAAGCATGGCCCATCCATGAAACTCCAAGCTAAAACATCATTATCAAATCCGTCCAGAGCTGATAAAACCCACAGGATCCTAGCAGTGAAGCATATGTGAAACTACCAGAAGGGGTACCTCTAAAACTCCAGAGAACAAGGCTCCTATGAAAAGCTGCCCCATTAAAGATGAGCTCACAATAAAAATTACAATCCACAGGAGCAAAAAATCCACCCTGAGGTCTAGTACAATCAAAAGACATAGCAAAATAGAGAAATTCACCCCAAGAACTAGAAATAAAAAGTTGAAACTTTAAAATAAGCATATGTAAAATCTTCAGAGAAAGATAGGAAGAAGTACATACAAAAACAAGATTGCATGGAAGAGTAAAGACACATCTGAAAAGAACTAAATGGAGAAGCTAAAAATGACAACTACAGTGAATAAAATAGAAAAGTTCAATAGACACAGGTTAAATAGAAAAATAGACGCATCGAAGCAAAGAGACTGAACTCCAAAAGAGACATGTGGAAATCACGCAGAATGTAGATTAAAAAAGAGATAAATAAATGGATAATATGAAAGCATAATTTCAGATCCGCATGGCAGAGAGAGAAGCGCCAATCTATTAAAATGAACTATTTTCATAGGTCAAAAATGGTTGACTATCAACAATTTCATACAGTTCTACTTACCATGCCTTCTAAAAGCGATGGAGAGGAAAATAAGAAAGAATGTGGAAGAGAGAGACAATGAAGGGCTGAGCGCCGGCAATTTTTCAGAATTGAAAAAACACGAGGCTCCATATCGACTCAAAGCCATGTAAATGGAGTATGGTGGACCTATCAAACAACAAAGACAAAGAGAAAAGCTGAAAGGTCACCAGAGAGAGAAGACAGGAAGGACTGAATAATAGCAGACCTCCTGTCATCACTCTTCAAGTGTAAAGACTTATGGGAGGTACTAGCAGCCCCCTGTTCAAGAGTGAGAACTGTAAAGGACATTTTCAGATGTACAAAGATGTATCACCCACAGACTCTTACTAAATACAAGTACCAGGGGGTAGAATGAAAAGATCCCTGACTTGGTGTTTTAAGTTTCACACCAGCTCTTCACTTCAACAAACATTAACAAGCACCAGTTATTCCAGGTCTTGAGCCAAATCCTAGGCATGGAAAGGGGAGATGCTCACGACTTAGTGAATAATCGGGTCCAGCTCCCTGATTAAGCAGATGTTGAGCACAAGACCCTGTACCAGTTGCTGGGACATAACCATGGAGAAATGACAGCTCACCTAAAATATATCCAGGTTAAGGCTGAATCACCTGGCATCCGTTGGTCCATCCCTGTATCCATTCATTCCACTTCTGGAGCACCTGCTCTGTGCTGTTCTAGGCTCTGAGGGTATATCAGAGAACAAGAGAGACAAGAACCTGCCCTGAGACGTGTGCATTGTGGCGTGGGGAGGACAGAGGGAGACAAAGCCATCCACGGGGGCAGCACGTCAGAATCACCAGAAGCCCGTTGGGGCCCAGCCTTCCATATTTGCATCTATATCCACAGAAGTTTCTCCAGGAGTTGGTCCCAAAGCAGTGTTTGGAAACACTCAAGGACAGAAAAGGAGGCTGGCCTGGGAGTGAGGAGTTTGGGGCGCCCCTCCAAGAGGAGGAGACCAGCCTCTGAGTCAGTATCAAATGTGGTCAGTCCCGCAAGCCTTCGTCGAGTTCCGAGGGGAGTGTGCACAGTCCTGTGAGGGAGAAAGACTCATGCAGAAAGAAATCCCCTATGTGATAGCACAGGGAACTATATTCAGTATCTTGTAAAAAAAAAACTATAATGGAAAAGAATCGGGGAAAACAGGAATATAGATATATACATATATATGTATAACCGAATCATTTTGCTGTACACCTGAAACTAACACAATATTGTAAATCAACTATACTTCAATTAAAAAAAAGAAAAGAAAAAGAAATCCCTGGTGTGCTCCCAATCAAGAGGGAAGAAAGGAGAGACCTGGGATCCCAGCACACACCGGGCTCTACCCCTGAGCCCTCCTCGCAGACCACAGTGAGGAGTGTCTAATAGCAGGTTGTAGAGGATGCGCTCAACTCGCCACTCGGCCTGAAAAATGAATCAACAGCTTCTGTTGCCGGAAAAGCCATAGCGACAAAACCCCCTGTGAGGTTTTAGGGCCGCACTTGCTTGAGGCTTCCAGTCCTTGGGAACCAGCGTGTTTGCATTTCCAGAGGGAGGGCCCTCCAGAAGCACTGGTTAAACGTGCTACAGTTGGCTGGCGTGTGGCTTTGGAGTCCCCAGCTGGCCCTCACCACCCCAGGGTGCCCTGAACCTGGGCTCAGGTGTGTATGGCAGGGAGATCACACTGGTGGATTTGGCGAAATCTCAGGGCATCACTCTGCTACATCGCTCCCCTTCCTAAACCCAGTTTTCTTATCAACAAAATGAAGATGATACTCACTCTCCCAGTCCTCGGGTTATTGTGACTTTTCTAAATGAGATACATAGATAAAGCTCAGAATTCAGCATACGCCACTGACTTATAATATTAATACCTGCTTACTGCAGCATCACTGGGTTCTTACCAGGAGCTGGGCACAGACACAGCTGTCTTCAAGCATCACACAGTTTAATCGCTTAACTGGATGGGTGGGCATTTTTATTTTTCCCGTTTCATAAATACCGAGACTCAGAGAGATTAACTGTGGGCACGTGGTTAGAAACAGGGCTTAAACCCAAGCGCTGAGTGTGTGTGAGCCTCTGGCTGATGGAGGCTACAGGAAGCAGCACTGGGCACACCTGGGGGCCTGGCCTGACTCTTGCCCTTGACCTCACCTTCCCTCCTTTTGTTTCAGCGGCCCAGGTCTCTTGCCTGGGCTGTCCCCAAACACCTTCTGTTCCCAAGGACACCAGAAGCGTGGGCTCCGAGACAGTGGGACCCCGAATCTGATGCGCCCAGGCCTGTCAAGGAAGAAGCATGAAAATGTATTAAGCAGAGTGGGAATGGATTTTTATGATTCCACCAAATGTCTGATAGTGGGAACATCGCCCACGACAAGTATGCATCAGCTTGAGAGAGAAGCAGAGAGCGTTTCAGGACACCTTGTGCTCATGGCCTGGTGACGGCAGCTTCCAGGTGGATGACAAAGCGGCCCGGAGGCCTCCCTCCCTCTCCTCGCCCTTCACACATCCCCATTCTATAGATGAGGAAACAGACTCAGAGAGGTGCCGTGACCTGGGGCCCATGGTTAATAAGCAGTGAAGCCAGGATTTGGTCCAGACACAGGCTCCAGGCTCATGCCTCTCACCCTGCCCACCCTCACTGTCCCCACAAGGCCTAAGCTGGGAGCCAGGCAACACGCAGGTCGGGGAACTGATCCCACTTAGTGGAGTTGCGGCAGGCTTGCTTGAATTGGGCTCCCGGGAGCTACGGCCGCTCTGCCACCCCCAGGCTGTGTGACCCTGCAGCAGGCATTGGCCCCGGCAAACCTCAGTGCCCGCGTCTGCAAAGGGGGCCCATGAGCTCATGGGAGGGTCAAGTAGGGCCGTGGCACTGACTCTGGCCTGCGGCATGCAGACAAATTTGGACTTCAGTTTGTGTCTCCAGAGCATGCACCCCGGGCCAGGAGCTATGTTAAGCCCTCTGCAAGCATTAGCTCATGTTCTTTGCCTTTATGGTGATGATTCTTCTCACCCACACAACAGCAAACCAGTTCTGGAAGATCTCCAGGGGAGCAGAGCCACCTCCAAAGGACAAACTCTTTCCTTGAAATAGTATTTCACTTGTTTGTGAAATTCACCATGTTCAACCTCACCAACTTCCAGACTTTGAAGTGTCTTTCGCCGGCACGTTCACACGCTAGGATGTCCAACAAAATTTGAAATGCTGACCAGAATGCAGACTCGGCAGAAGAGATGCTACCTCTCCCTCGGCCTCTTTATCCCCAGGGTTTGAGTAGGCCTGACGCATAGTAGATACTCAATAAATATTTCTTGAATGAACGAATGAACATAATAATAATAATGGACATTTGTATAAAACATTATAGGGCACACGCTAAAGCACATTTCCCAGCCATTTTTCAATCTTAATGGGAGGTGGTTGTTATGATCCCACTTTGCAGATGAAGAAATGAAGCCTGAGAGAGGGAAGAATAGGAATCTCCTCACTTTAATGGCAAATCAAATCCTCTTGGCTTATTGGATTCCTTTTCATTCATCAAGGCTTAGGTCACATGTCACCTCCTCCAGGAAGCCTTCCCAGTCTTCCCCACAATTCATCTTTTCCTATCCTATCTCCCAGAGCCCTTCACCAACTTCTGTTATTTTTCATTCATACCCAGGAGATATTGGGATTGGCTGTGTACATGCCCGCCTCCTCCTAATGACAGCGTCTTTTACTTCTCACAGCCTCAGAGCTAATGCAATTCCCAGCACACAGTAGGTCCTCAACCAATGCGTACTGCCTGAGATATGTCCTCAGTAATTTACTTGTGGCTAACATGTCAGAGCTGGAAAAGACTTTAAAGATCCTCTATCATTTCCTCATTTAATAGTCCCGTGCTATCCGGACAACCAGCAGCAAACGTGTCTCCTAAGTCCTAACTCAGGGCTCTCTCCAACCACCAGACCCCAACTGACACCTAGATTTACCCTCTTGTGCCAATTGCAATGCACTGGCGATGGTCGCCCCTGGCTGAAATGGAAAGAGTGCCATGATCAATTAGTAATGTCTGTCACTGATACAGGATGGAAGTGTGGCAGAAGGTTGTCAGCTGACCATGGCATCAGTTCAGGCTATTCACATCAATTAGAACTATTGTTGATTGATAGCTTCTGCAACCAGGATGGAATTCAAAGGTGACCCATCCTGTCCTCAGAGTTCCCCTATCCAGCCCTTCTCTCCTGCTCTGCCTGTGTTTGTCTCTCCAATTAGTTTAGGATGTTCCTTGAGGGCAAAGACTGTGTCTGATTAATTTCTGCACTCCTACTGCCTGCATGTAATACAAGGTCCTCTGTGAGTGTGGGGAGAAAAATAATTAAATTAAACTTAGTTCAACAATGATGGGTCCATAAGGTAAGTGGGTGGACATGCAAATGGACAGTGGAATCTCAGATAACACTCCCCCAAATGTCCTGTCTGTATCAGCCTCACAGAGATGGGAACAGGAGAGAACTTGGCTCCCCGGGATTCCTGGTTGCAGGATTCTCACCAGCATCCAGGAATGCCTACATGAGCTCGTATTTCAGGGGTGTGGAAAACGCACGCTCATCTTTCTAGCTGTGGGTCGGCACATTAGCAGAATATCCACAAAATATAGGTTAGGGGAAATCATCCTATAAAACGGAACGAACCATTTTCCAAAACAGAAAATTGCCCAATCATTAAACTGTTTTTTTTTTTTTAACCGTTCAAATATCCGTGGCCTTTATTCCCAACAGCCTGTTCCTGCTGTGTAATGAAGGGAGGAAAATGTGGATTTATTTGCATTTTATAATATCCCATTCTCTGTATGAGGCTCACATGCCAACTTTGTGTGAAGAGACATAAATATTCCAGTTCAGTTATAAAAGCATGGAGGTTTGGAATTCTGAACCTCCTGATTTCAATTGTTTACAAATTCTTTCTCTGTGCTGTGATTTGTTCAAGGTACTTAATAAGCAGACAGGTCTATAAAAAACAGAAGGCACATTGTTTTTCATTAAAGATGACCCTAGGATCTCAATCCTTCAAAAATAGATTCTGCCTTTACCTTTCCCGGAAGAATGGAAACCTTAAGCTCTTTAGAAGCAAGGAAGGGAAAAATGAGGCGCATAAATTATAAACAAACAGCCCCAAACAGAATTAAGTCTAAGTTACAGTTCCAGAAGGTGCCTCTTGCAGTTCCACTCCTGCACATATCTAAGAACCACAGAAAGGGTGGTATCTCACCCTGGGATACCAACCTTGTGTTAGTTGAATGGGGTGCTTGTAAGGATGTAGCTGGATGCTGCTGGGTGCCCATGCCCAGGTACTGGCTGCAGGTCTTCTCGTGATCAGCCTTATCTAGTTTGGGGAGATTCCTGTTTCTGTGTTCCCTGTGAGTGTCCTCGAACAAGCACTCATTCCTTATTCTAAATCGTGGACAAAGCATCTTTTTGGGACAAAGCACTGGGTGGGGCTCTGAGGACCCAGAAATGGATGAGATCAATTCTTGCTCTCCCAACCCCTATAGCCAAGAACAGAGTCCCCAACTCCACTGAGTGTAATGCAAGGGGGCTCAGTACCAGGCTGCGGTTGCCTGTGAGAGCTAGTGTGGGGATGATTTTGTGAGTTATAACAAGAAATATATATTTGGTCTTCCTCCCTGCTTCTGGCATAGATGTCCTAAAACCCTTTGCATCTCCTAAGTGATAAGAGAGATAAAGGTGTCTTGATATTCATGACAAACCCCTTTCAACTTCACCTGAGTTTATGGGAATGAAGTAATTTTTGGAAAGCACCTAAGGATGGTTGCCAGGGGAACCAATCATGTGATTGGAGGGCTGGAATTTTCAGTTCCGCCCCCCCTGACCTCCAGGTAGGGGGAAGGGACTGGAGGTCGGTGAACACTTGGAGATTCGAGGAGGGTGACAGGCTTGAAGAGGGTATAGAATCTCCACACCCCTTCCCCCATATCTTTCCCTATGCATCTCTTCCATCTGACTGTTCCTGAGTTATATCCTTTTCTAATAAACTGGTAATCTAGTAAGTAAAACGTTTCTCTACCTCTGTGAGCTGTTCTAGCAAATTAATTGAACGGGGGCGGGGGTGGGGGAACGTGGTCATTGAAATCTCCAATGCACAGTCAGTCAGAAGCACAGGTGACAACCTGAACTTGTGATTGATGTCTGAAGTGGGGGCAGTCTTGTAGGACAGAGCCTTTAACCTGTAGGATCTGACGCTATCTCCCAGTGGGTACCGTCAGAACTGAGTTGGATAGTAGGACACCCAGCTGGTGTCTGAGAACCACTTGATGTGGGGAAAAAATCCACACATGGTAATTGGTGATCAGAGTCGTAGGGGGTCTAGAGGCCCACGTGACACACACACAAGGAGTCATTCTCTTTCTCAGAAGCCTTTAAAGACTTCTTTGTACACCTGATTGTGATGTTTTTTTAAATTCATAGATTCAGTGACTACCACAGGGCAGGCACCCACTGGACACTCCTTGGATGTTAGCTTTCTTAATCACTGAGACTCACGGGACTGAGGCTAAAAGACAAGAGTAAATTCTCAAGACCAGGTGGCTGACCAGGATCCAACCCAGAGCTTCTGGCTACAAAGTCAGGGATGGTCTCTTCCCAGAACCACATTGTGCCTTCAGAGATGAATCCTGGGCATCTTTAAATGCCTAGCTGACTCCCAGACTTCAGATGAATGAACATGTCTGCAGAGTGTGTATTGGAGAGGATGCTGGCACCAGCTGAGTGATCCAATCACTTTATCTTACAAAAGAGGAAATGTGGCCCAGAGAGGGAGTTGACCTGCCCAAAGTCACACAGCACTAGGCCAAACCTAGAGTCCAGGTCTCCCGACTCAGTACTCTATGTACACGGCTCTGCACCACCTGCATGTCTCCCATCCTTCAGTGACACATGGATTCCAAGTCAAAAACCATCTCAAAGGAGTAGCTGTAAATATTTTCCACCTGGTTTGCAGGTTAGCAAAGTTCCTTTTCTGCCTTGCAGTTTTAGGCAATTTACGCTTCCATTCTCAAAACAGATTTCTATCCTAATAAAGGCTTTTATTACTATTATTCACCTGTCATTACAAGGCATTAGACAATTACAGAGTGCAGACTGGCTCTCCCACCACAAACCTTCCCCTCCTCTCTTGGCAGGGGGAGGGGTGCACATAAACAGAACATTTCATTAAAACATAGAGATGAATCTTTCATTTTTTTAAGCACTGCCAAGACGGTTACCTATGCTTTTGAAAACTTTGCTGTGAAAAGTCACTGGCATGAGCGAGAGGGGGATAAAAAAGAAGTGTGGGCTAGAAACCGTCTCCAGCCCCATTTTGATTGCCAGACGATTGACAAAATAATTTGTACCCGTCGATGCTCATGAAGGGAATTTTTACAATGGATTTGCCGAGCAGATTTTTAATTTTAATCAGTAATGAAAAAATGACAACCCCGATCACAACAAGACATCAGTTGCCGAACGGGCTTTGCAGTCTCTGTCAGGCAGCCTCCATCAGGGACCCGCACCTCCGTGAACATCAATCACTGGTTTCAAAATCCTGTACATCTTTGGGATTTAATTAGACATTTAAGTTCTTTACCCGCAATTTGCAAAACTGTCACTTACCAAAAGTGCAAGACACTAAAAAATGTTCTGTGTGAGTCCCAGGAGCTTGTTTATCTGCCTCCCAGGGGAGGGCTGGAAATTAACTTTCGGACACCCCCGATGCACCCTCACTCAGCTCTGGCCTCTGACCCACAGCTACAGATATTTTCAAAAAGAAAAAATTAAAGGTTGATGAGTGTGGTAAAAAACAGCCCTCAACTCTGTTGTGGAAAGACAGGGAGCGGAGGAATCGATGTGATGGAGTGTAGACTTATTTTGAGACCTTCTTGGGCATGATGGCTGGCCATGATACAGAAGACAGAAGGGCGTTAGAAGCAGGTTCATGTCCTGGCTCCATACCGTACCTGCTGTGTGACCTTGAGCCAATTACTTGGCCTCTCTGAGCCTTTGTTGCCTATAAACCTAGAAATCGATAAGTAAAAAAAAACCCTCATTAATGAATTGCAACGATTTATATAGAATTGCTGTAGAGTACTTTCATAGAGGTTGATTCCACCTTGCTTAGCGGGCACTTTAAGCTCATGCAGAGAACCAAGAAATGCCCCACCCATCTGAAGAGGGATATAGACAGACACTCATGGTTCACGAGAGCAAAAGACAGATCAGCATTGCAACCTATCCTGGCAGGAAGAAGGCTCCTGCCTGCCAGCCCGGCACAGTGACCGCCTGTCCTGGGATCGCTGGCCAGCAGCCGTGACACGCACAACATAGAGTATGCTACTGTCTGGGGTTTTCATGTTCACCTTCAAAAGCCCCTAAAGCTGTGTTTTCTTTGAAATCTTTGAGGCTTGGGTGTTTTCATTCTGTTTATTTTTTTGGTCTAGATGTCGCAGAAGTACATTTTCTCGATTTGATTTTTCACTGATGAAAGGGTGGTTGGAGGATTAGGCTCCCAAGGTTTACCCAGGCTCTTAGCTGGGCTGCACCACTCAGGAAATAAACAGGGCCTTCTCCTTTAAGAGAACCTTGGCTTGGCATGGCGCATATGAAATGAACATAAAAGGTGGATTGTGAAAATCCTATTACTCACAGATAAGAAATGCACCCCAGGCAAAGCTTAGGAGCATAAACTTCTCTTCTAGCTGAAGTTTCTTTCAAGTGATGGTTCCTCCCCACCCCTGAGAGTGGTGGTACCAGGGAATTACGGAGCCTGGAAGGGATGTTCTCACCTTGCACTACTGTCTACCGTACAATGGACAGGCACTATTGTTAAACCAATTCACTAGGCAAAATGACAACATGCATTTTGCAATTTCACCCCTGCCGAAACTACCTGTCCTCACCTGGGTGAATCCCCACTGCTTTCCTGCAGGAGACAGACAAGCCGCTGTCTCATTACCCACTAACCGTCCTGTCTTCCAAGTGACCACAAGACCCTTTCCCCGAAAAACGCAGCCCGTCCAGTCTGTGCTGCAGACTCACAGACCCAAATCTCAGGACGCAAGAGCTGACAGGCACTGAGACTTGGCAAGTCCAGGCTGGAGCTCTGAGGCCAGGGCTCTCAACCCCTGGTTGAGGTGCCAACCTCTGCTGTGTGATGGTGGCAAGCCATGTACCCTCTCTGGACCTCAGCTTCCAGAGGAGGTCATCTGGTTTATGAAGCCATGACCATGGAGAGAAAAATGTGAATCCAGAAAAAAAAAAACCACAAACACAGGTTTTAGAATCAGCAGAACCAGGTTTCAGTCTCAACGCTGCCACGAGTTTCCGCCTCTGTGTGTATATATGTGTGTGCACCTGTTTTTGTGCATCCACAGAGCCTGGCCCGTCACGTGCTCTCAACAAATACTGATTGACTGGAGGAACAAACGTGGTCCTCCTCTCTGCTGCCAACAAGTGCAGTGCCCTCCAGTTAACACCTACTCCATTATAAAGGAAACCCTGGGACCTGGCTTCCCACCCTGATGCTGAACAGAGCATAGGTATCCCTCCTTCCAGATTCCTCCCTCCCACCAGGGCTACAATCTGCGACCAGGACCACAGCAGAGATGCAGAACAGCTGGTCCCATCTCAGCAAGAGCGGGTTCAGGGTCCACACCCACAAAAGGCGCCCCTGGGCAGCATCACCCTCAGTGACCTCCCTGGCGCTACAGGAACAATCGCTGGGCAGAGCGATGCCAGCCCTCCGTGGGCCAGGGCGGGCTGGGGCGGCAGGTTCACGCACTTGAGACATGTATGTGAGTACCCTTCATAATAGGGCTTTGTCCTGGCCCTGGTGAGCCAGTGTCAGCAGAGCCCTGGGAGGGCAAAGGCGTCAGCCCACGTACACAATGCCACCTTTCAGCTCTGGGAGGTCCAGTCCAGAGCCCAGAAACACAAGGGCATCCAGGGAGGAGCAAGGCCGGTCCTAGGAGGCCACCTGCCAATGCCCCTCCCTGGGGTTAAAGAAGCACCAGGAAGTCAGCACTTATTCCCTGGCCGATTACAAAGAGGGATGTGATACGGAGAGCAAGGAAGGGGGAGGAAATCTCTATCCACTGAGAGCTTACTGTATATCAGGCCCTGTGCCAGGCACTTTAGATTCCTTATCTCACCTCTGGAAGGGTGCATCATCACACCCATTACACAGATGGACAGACTGAGGGTAGACTGAGGTTCTGAGTAGTAAAGTGACTTGCCCACTGTCCCGAGGACCCCAGATGTCTCTGCCTCCAAGGCCTGTGCCCTTTCCCCTCTTCCTCATAGAATCTCCCTCCCAAAATATCCATCTACCTCTCACCTCTGCCAGTACAGACCCAGCTGGATGGAATGGCATTTGGATCCCCGAGCACCCCTACCCCATCCCCTGCAGCTTCAACCTCGCTCAGCCTCTTGCTCTACCTGGGTCATTCAGAGCACGGGGAACTTGCTACAAAATCTTCTTTCCCTGGCCACCTGCCAACTGCCCTGCAACACTTTCTCTTCTCCCAGGATGGGGCAGGAAACGCACCAGAACCTGGCCTCTCCCCAAGGCTCCGTCACTCACCCTTCACCAGCTGGGCTGTGGCTCCCGGGGCAGACACTAGGTGCTTTCCCCAGACTAACTGAGGACCGGGCTGGACCGCCCTCCTGGGAGAGCTGTGGTTCACCACTCACTCTTCTGCCATGGGCTAAGCCTCAGCATCCACAGATGGAAGAGTAGAGGCTGAGAAGACCTGCCCAAGCCCATCGAGGCTGTCATCAGAGACAGGAATGTGAACTCCGGAAAACCGGTCCAATGTTTCAGTTCACTGACCACACCAGGCATTTCTCCATGTCCACGTGCACTTGGCAAGGCGTCCAAAACAGGACTTATGTTTTGTAGAAACCTGGGGACTAAAACTAGAGATTCTTTACCAACAAAAGGCAGCAGAAGACGTAATAGGAGAGCAGCAGTATAAGAGCTGGGTGGTGACCTGAGTTTTAGAAGCAGAAAGACCTGGGCTCAAGTGACAGATCCACCACTTCCAAGCTGTGTGACCTAGGGTGAGTGCCTTAACCTCTTTGAGCTTCTGTTCCATCATCTGTAGTTTGGGCAAAGCATCGGGCCCACCTTGTAAGTGTGTTGTGAGCATTATAAGAATACTCTTAGCACATGACAAACGCCCAAAGAAGGTTTTCTGTAAATGTTACTATTGACCGTCTTCATCATCATCCTCGTGGTTCCAAGCCGAGTTGTGTCTCTTATTGTCTGGGGAACTTAGGCAAATTGGATGTCCTTTTGTTCATCTCTATGGAAGGATCCAATGAGATAACCTACATTCATGTTTTGTGTGCCACCCAAAGGAAACAAGTACCAGCAAGTCATACCATCTGCTCTCTGATACCTGTTTGCTTGCTTGCTTCACTTGGCAAATCCACTCGGTATGTCCAGCCCTCAAAGATACTGATAACCATGCCCATCGCTGACTGCGAGCTGTCTCCCCGCCCCCCGGGCATCCGTGGCATGGGGAGCAGACTCACACCAGCTCACAGGAGTTGACGGTGCTCCTGTCTTCCCAGCTCGGTGCCCAGTGGCACCCTTCGGGAGAATTGGCCAGAAGTATTTACACCATGGAAGATGGCAAATGCTCCAGATAAGGAATTTTTGCCCCAGAAAGTCGGTTGTTACACATTCACAGCACACCATGATCAGAGCCTTCATTTCATTTCCTTCTACAACCTCGAGACCTGTGTGACAAGAGCCCAGGGACCACCCAGCCAGGTGCACGGGGGACTTAGACCACGGCTGAAATACCAGCCTTGGGTCGAGGAGCCCCATCTCACAGAGGAGTAAACGCAGAGCCGGACCCTGCCGCTCAACACACACTGGAGTCCTCCCGCCGAGTGACACCAGGTCATTAAAATGACGGGACCATCGGGAGGTGCCAAGCAAGGGGACACAGACCGCCACGGGCAGTGTCACAGCTCCTAAACTGGCAGAGGCAGAGCCATGCCAGCATCCAGAGGACACTCTGCCTCAGAGAGCAGCCAAATCCCAATGCAATTGAGCGCAGCCACGGGGACGGGTCAGTCTTCAAGCGACAGGTTATCTGCGGGAATGATCTGTGTGTCCACCCCGGAAATGTGGACACTGAGCCTGGGAAACAGACCCTCCCTCCTTCCATCCGTGCGGCTGTCTGCCGGCCACGGGTCAGGGAGCTCCTACAAGGGGAGGAAGGTCCAGACACTCAAGGCATCACTTGGGCACCACAGGACTCTCAGCTCTCCTGGCCTCGGCCCACCCCTGCACGTACCCCTGTCCCCACCGCAGGCTCCCCCAGGGCAGGGATGGGGTGGGTGCTCTGAGCCCAGGGCCCCCCTCGGTTTCTTCTCCATCCTTCCCCAGCACCTGCCTCTCCCCGCCCCTCCCCCCTCCTCTTCTCCCTCTTCTTTACATCTTTCTCTTCCTCCTACCCTTTCTCCTCCATCCTAGTAGCTAATATTTATGGACACTCAACTGTAGGACCGGCCCAAGGTAGTCAGTCCATGGTAATGTCTCCTTTTGCCAGCACCCCAGGAAGGAGGTGCTGGTGAGTCCTCACTCTACAGCTGGGAAACCAAGCCTCAGAGCGGTTAACTAACTTGGCCAAGGTCACTCTGTTGTGTGCCCTTGATAGACTCAATGACAGAATAACTGCAGAGTCCAAGGAAAGAACCACCCAGCAATTATTTAAGTGAGTGAATGAGAGACTGAAGGTATAAGTGAAAGCCCAAATCTGATTCTGTGCCTGCCCTGCATAAAACTCTTCTAGGCCTCCGTGACCTTCAGACACCAGCCCAAGTCCTTGCCCAGCATTCAAGGCCCAGCATCAGCCTCTGCCCACCCGCAGCATCCTCTCCCCGACAGCCCACTCGGCAAGAAGCCCTGTCCCTCATTATGGGCCGCCTCTCAGTCCAACACGTGGTCACCCAGAGAGCACCCTCCATGCACCCGCCTGGCGATCCAGCAAACGCCTGCTCCACCCTTCGCTCTCACCTATGTGCAGCCTCCTGTGAAGGCCTCCGGGTCCTCCCAAGCATAGTCAGCAACTATTTCCCTGTTTCTAAGCTTCCTTGGTCCAACACCTATGTAGTGGTCCATGGATCCTGCCTTCCCACAGATCCTCAGGGCCCTAATATCTGGGATTGGATTGCATCCTCCCCAAATTCACATGTTGGAGTCCTCATCTCCAGTGCCTCAGAATGTGGTCATGATTGGAGAGAAGGTCTTTACGAGGGTAATCAAGTTAAAATGGGGCCATGAGGGTGGACCCTGGTCTAGTATGACTGGTGTCCTTATAAGAAAGGGGAATTTGGGCACAAGAGAGACAGACATGTGAACATGAAGACGGCCATCAACAAGCCAAGGTGGGGGGCTGGGCTAGGTTCTCCCTCACAGCCCTCAGAAGGAGCTGACCCTCAGGGCACATTGATCCTGGACTTCCAAGACCATGAGACAATACATTTCTGTTAACTCACCCAGTTGGTGGTACTTTGTCATGGCAGCCCCAGGAAACTAACCCACCTGGGATCCAGAACTCACCTCCCATATTTGTACCCCGTGCCCGCCTCCATGCCTGCGGTCCCTGAGGAGTAGACTCTGGTGAGTAAACTGAAGGGTGATGGACAGGTGAGAACTGTTTTAGGGTCAAAACCTTAACAGATTTTTGCACTGAATTAATCTGATAATTGAGGCTTTTTTCCTCTGCTGGCTAGCAATTTTCAAATAATACACCCTGGTGAAGAGAAGTGGGGTGTGAAGCAGGGAGCTTCATTCAGTCTAACTCAAGAGCACTTATTGAGCACCTGCTGTGTACCTAGAATAGGCTTAGACAGGTTCCTAAAACTCTGGAGCAGAACCACGGTGAGTCACGGCAATAGAAGACTTTTTCCAACACACATGCTCACACACACATGCACACGCACACACGCATGCACACATATGCACACATGCTCACACACGTGCGCACACATGCTCACATGTACACACACACTCACGACATTAACGGGTAAAAATTGCTCCGTTTCAGGTTCTTCCTCTCCTAAATTTCTCTTAACCTTTTGACTTTTTGTGCTAGCATAAGATATCACCTAACATAGCTTCTAACTATATTTAGTGTATTTAGTCATTTTAGGCTTAAAATGCCAACAATGTTTCACGACATTCCACAGAGTGCATCACGACCCTTTCTTTTTTTAACTTGACAACCTCAGGAGTTTCCAAACTGCCGTCAAAAAAAAAAAAATTTTTTTTTGTTTGTTCTGAGGGGATAAGTAGGAGTTTACATAGCCATTCACCAATTCAAGCTCATTCACTAATTTAAGAGACACCACTTGAGTCCTACTATGCGCGGGGCTCACGTGGGCAGTGGGCACATGGAGCAGACGAGGCAGGAAGAGCAGGGATCGTTTCTCCACAAAGGCCTCCCAGGCCCATGGCACGTGGGGCCTGCACGGGCACCGAGGGGAGGGCAGCTAGATGAGACAGTCCTTGTCCTACACCCGCCTGGGCCCCCTGCGCATGGGGCCAGCACAGCCTCGGGTGCTGAGCGGTGGGGCAGCAGGTGATCGGCCGAGCCTTGGGACAAGGCTTAGCTGCCCTGTGCTGCCAAAACCACAGGAGCAAGCCTCGTATGAGGGCATCGGTCGGGAGGGGACCAGGGAACTCGGCCCAAAGCTTCCAAGCCCTGCCAGCTGGCGATCACAGCCCAGGAGATCGCAGAAGCTGCATCATGTATTTCCAAATCCCGTCTAACCTGCAATGCGTTATGTGCACATCTGCCCACCCGCTGTGGGCTGTTTGAGAACTCAGCCTGCATCCCTGCCCTAGCCCACCGCCCGCCCCAGGGGAGCGCTCAAGAAACACTGCTTACAGCCCTTTCACAGCAGAACTTCAAGGTGGGGTCTGATCTGCCCAAGCCCTTGGGGCTCTGCCTTTCCCGGTTCAGAACCCCTGCTGGCCCAGCACAGCGCCCGCCCCACTGTTCGCAGACAGGCCCCTCCCCCCAGGGCCCAGACCCAAACCTGAGTCATGAGAACTGATGGTTCCTGAGCAGCAGCTGTGTGCAGGCACGTTTCGGGCACCCACTGTCCGCTGGGAGGCCTGGGGTGATCCCACACACCCTGCGGGTGCCACTGTGAGCACATGCCCAGAGCAGCCACAGTCTCCACACCCGCAATTCTGTCCGGCTCCAGTCTGGACCCTGCATTGCACTAGCCTCCATCACTCACGGGACGTGAGGATCATGACCATGACAGTGATGACACGAGGCCTGAGATGGTGCACTTCCCACAAGCCGGCACTGTGCCAGGCCCGGACGCTCACTCTCTCGTGTATTCCTCACCAGCCAGCCCTGGAAGGAAGCGCTCTTGTGCCCATTTGACAGATGAGGACACTGAGGCATAGCGAGAAGGTCACACAGCCCATAGGGGGCTGAGCCAGCTTCCCGCAGACTCTGACCTGCTCTTGTAACCTCTGAGAGGACTTCCTCCCCATGCATGGGGGCTGTCAGGAGGTGGCCGGCTTTGCCCTGAGAGAGCCCTATAGGAGCTACACACACACAGGCCCGTCATCCCCACCTCATGGGGGTGCTGGGCCTCCCGGGGCCTGGGAAGGTGGCCGAGGGCCAGGAGGTGGTGGAAGGAGGTTCCCACCATGGGCAGAGCCAGGTTAGGGCAGTTGGAGGTCAAGGGGCCCTTGTCAGGAAGTTGGATCCACGATGGGGAAAAGCCACTGGGGTGCAGGGCCCGGAACCTGCTGGGAAGGGACAAGGGACAAAGACAGCTTTGTCTGACCTCCCGGCCAGCCAAGGGCCACAACTCTATGAGTCTGAGGATGATAACTAAATGCCTTCCACTCGCACCCAAGGGTGAAGTGAGCCTCCTGCACCCTTTCCTCGCTGAGGGAGAGTGCACTTTTGAGCCTGGCCCAAACCCAACTCCGGCCGTCTGTGAGCTGTGCGGCCCACAGAACATCAGGGAACCTCTTTGAGCCTCAAATACCTCCCTCAAAGAATGGAGACAGAAAATTCTCAAGACTTGTGTGTAATTTCAAAGCACGTTCTCCCACAGTGCCTGGCACTTAGTAGGAAAAGCAAATCCTCTTTTCTCCGGGAAGAAGCTAGAGTGTTCAACAAGTTCTCCTCCCAGCCCTGGCCCTTTGCCTCTTCACTGGGCCAGTCCCCCCAGCTAATCCGGCTGAACTGAGTCCATGGGGAAGAGGCTGCAACGGTAGCCTTCATCATGGTTTCCCAGGGCCCCCAGGAACCCCACCATCCCAGGCCCTGAGCTTCCCTTGGCCTCTGTGAGGGAAGGGAGGGAGCACAGGCCACCATCCCACACCTCATCTGGAGCCCTTACCTGCCTTGCCACATAGACCTGCCCGCCACCCAACTCTCCAAAGATACTGTTGTTCCCATTCTACAGATGAGAAAACCGAGGCTCAGGTGTTGGACTGACTCAGCCAAGTTCACAACTATGGGCATACCAGGATCCAAACTCAAGTCAGCTGAACCCCAACATCCAGCCATGTGTCCCGGAACCACGTGGGGCCCAACCTCACAGCAAGTTCATCGCACACACCCCAGCTCTGGAAATGCGAAACACTCCCCGGCTGGAAACAGGCAAGAGCGACCCTCACTGTGCCAATCATCCGGTGGAACATATGCATTTCAAGGATGGAACAGTTGTATGCTCTTTTCTACACAAACTTAATGTTTTGCATGTTTCTTTCTCAAACACCACAAGCTTTCCCATCGCCATGTTGCGTAAGCCCCAGAGATATTTTCTCTCTTCTGTTGTACCCCACACAGCGGCTGTCTTCTGAGAAAAGAAATCGACCAAGGGACAAAATCTTGTAGATATTCCAGCCGTTCACTTATCCAGCATAATTACCCTGCAAAGAGCAACATTTGGGCCTCAACTCACTAGCAGATAACTAACTGCATTATGCAATCAGTTGACGCGCAATTAGCAGAGTTTGCAACATGCACGAGCTCACGGGGTCATCGCAGGCTTCCAGGAGTCCCCGTGGGCCAGGATGGACATGGCACAGAGGCACCCACCCCAGGAAAGGTGCCTGGAGGAGGGCTTTTGGAAAAGTGAAGGTGAGCTCCTAAAATTGGGGAATTCATCCAATCTGCCTTCATGCGGGCCCAGTGACTTAGTCTGCTCAGGCTGCTATAACAAAACAGACAGGGTGATCTGACTCAGTCATTTATTTCTCATCATTCTGGAAGCGGGGACATCGAAGGTCAAGGTCGATTTGGTTCTTACTGGGACTCTCTTCCTGTAGACAGCCACCTTCTCACCATAACATTATATGGCAGGAGAGAGAGAGGGTTTGGTATCTCTTCCTCTTCTTATAAGGGTACCAGCCCTATGGAATTAAGGCACCACCCTTAGGACCTCATTTAGTCCTTTTCACCTCCTCACAGACCCTGTGTCCAAATATAGTCACCCTGGGACTTAGGGCTTCAACATATGAATTTGGTTGCAGGGGGTGAGGGGGTGGAGGGATACACAAACATTTAGTCTGTAACACCCAGGGTCAACATTCCTCCCCTAGGCCATTACAACAGCCTCTTACCTGGCCTCCCTGCCTCCATCCTCTACCCAGCAGCCAGTGAGGTCTTCCTAAAATCCAAATTCAGCCATGTCCCTTCTCTGACTCAGTGTCACCCTATCATCTTCAGGGGATACTCCCCCATGGCACAGAAGGTTTTCATGCTCTACAATCCCCACACATCCGACCAGCCTCTTGTTTTGACACAGCTGAGTACCCACCCATCCACTCACTCACCTCTCTGCATGCACACACACGCACATAGGCACACATACACGGGCACAATGCCATTTCCTCTGCTTGGGCTGCTTGTGTCTCCCTATTTCTACTCTTCCATCTGTTGAATGAACAACTACTGATCCTTCAAGTCCAAGGTCAAGAATCACTTCTTCCTAGAGGATTCTCGTATCCCTCCCTCCACCTCCAGGCTGGATCCCAGCATCACACAGAAGCTGCTTCTTTACAAAGAAGATGACTCTGTGTTCCAAAGAGTAACCATTACTATTATTTTTAATTTTCCTAATATAATGGGTAAAATACCAGGCATTGTTTTATTTTGCATGCTCTACCTTGTGAGGTTGGCCATTTTTCCACATGCTTGCCAATTGCATCCCATCCTGTTAGAATTATCTATTTAAACTGTTTACGACTTGGACATCTGCTAGTTTTCTTGTTAATTTTCAGGAGCTCATTACACAAACCAGGGACACAAAGATATTCACTTCCGTATTATTTATAATGGCCAAAGTAAAGATGCTCGATGAGGGAGTCCTTTAAACATTGATAGTGCAACAGCTCATAGACTATTAGGCAGCCGTCAAAAATGATAACAATACAAACAAATACAAACAATACAAACTTTGTAACCTGGACCAATGCTTATTGTATGATGAGAGGCCAAGGGGGCAGCCTACAAAATTGCTTTCATGTTCTGATTGCAACATTGCAAAATGTGTCAAGTGTTGGGTCCTAGAGCCAAAAGGATGAGCAAGACAGCCCAGTGCGTGAATACGCAGACAGCCTGCTTCAATGAAGTGTGAGAATATTTCAGGACAGAGGAACATAGAAGGTACTGGAAGCTCCAAGTAGAGGCCTAAGGAAGGCTCCTTGAGGGCAGGAAGGAAGACTTCCTGCCTGAGTCCCAAAGGACTGAATTATCACTGATGTAGCCGGTGTCTGCCAGACTTGGAGCCCCAATCACTTGATGTTTGGGCATCACTAACCAGTCTTCCACTTGGGGGCTGAGTCTACTCCTTACAAGCTACAAACGCAAAACTGAAGCAGCTTTATGCACGTGATCCCACATTCCTCCAGCAACCCTCCAAAGTGGACATGCGGGAAGTAAAGGTCGAAAGGAAGTAAAGGTTAGGTCTCTTGGGTTGGGTCACAGCAGCTTCAAACCCACAACAGAAAAGCACCAGGTCACGCACTCATCCTCCTGTGTACACATTTCTCAAACCTCCTGCACAAGAACCCCCTGGAATGACTGTTAACAATCAAGGTTCCAGGACCCACCCCACAGGACTGAGTCAGAATCTCTGGGGGTTCGGTCAGAGAATCTGGATTTCGTTAAACAGGCCTCCTAGATGACTTGGACATTGCAGTTTGGGAACCACTGAACGACATGCCACCGGCTGAGTTATTCTGAGAGATATCTGCACCTGCCTGGTTTGAAGGACTCCACTCCCCTGGCCTAACACTCCACGTCTATGGTCGTCATTGCTGGTGCTTTGCCTGCCATTCAGGACAAGATGCACTCCATCATCTCTAAAAGCCAGCCCATGCCCTCAGCTCACGCCTCTCCCAGGAACGCTTTCCCCTCCAGGTCCTGTTGGACTCATTGTTCTGTTTGGAGCTACTATGCAAGCTGCTTTCCTTTCTCTCTCTTTTTTTTTTTTTTTTTTGACGTCGGCAGCAATTAGGCATCTTCTATACCAAATGATTTATGTCCGTCATCACTAAAAAAAATCCCCTTAGCCCCGTTAAGTCTGGCACGTTGATGTAGAAGCCCACATCTCACACCCACATCAGCTACAGAAGCCAAATGCTGGAAGCGGGCAGAGGAGGAGAGACCAACACCATCACATGTCATTGGCTGGACCCAGGACTTGACCTCATCAGCCAAGGTTGAGGAAACAACCCAGAGTCACGTAAACCTGGGTTCAAGTCCTATCTGCCCTCTGCAAGCCCTGTGACCTTGACCACCTCTTTCACCTCTATTGGCCTCAGTTTCCTCTTCCACTCCATGGGCGTAATAACACTGCCTTGTAGGGCTGCTGTGAGGGTTATTCGACCTGATGTACAGAGTGGAAAATGAGATACATACACTGCTTCTCAACATGCCAGTTAGATGCAAGGATGTGGATTTATTTCACACTCCAGAGTAGATTTTCTCTGTTCTTAGAGGAAGAGGGGAAGCTGCAAAGAAGGTGAAAAAAAGAAAGAAGAGATATTTACAAACAATGTGCCTTCTTTCCATGTGTATTAAAGGGTCATCAAATGCTAAGAGAAAGGCGTGGAGGACAGGAGAAGACAGGGCATTTCCCGTTCACCTCCCATCTCACTCTGATCTAAGACTGACTTATTTATGGTGACCATCAAGGTCATGTCCGTCTGGCCCGTTCCTCCCCCTCCAGTCCAGCCCCAGCCTCCTATCTAGTCTCCCAGTGAGGAAAGGCCATGCTGTTCCCTCTGCCCTGATGCTCTCTTCCCACAAAGAGCCACGCGTTCACTCCCCCCTCCCTCCAGGCTCTGCTCAAAGCCCACCTCATCAGCCCAGTCCTTCTAGAAAAACACTGCCCCCCGCACAGTCTCCACCCCCCACACACACACATGCACGGGTCACCGTCTGACGGTAGCAGCCTAACTCGTTTACTTGGTTGTATCTGCTTCTGCTCCCTAATCACCGGGACGTTGTCTATTCACACCCCCAACAACGTGAATACGGCCTGAACGCTCAACAAACACAGGATCAACACTGCTTAATTCATTAATTAATCACACTGGCTTTATCTCATTGAATCCACACATCCAGCCTGACCGGTAGGAGTCATTGTACCCATTTTGTAGATAACAAAAACAAGACTCAGCTGTCCAGGCCGGCGAGTGTTGGTACAAGTGCTGGGAATTCAAAGCCAGGTTTGTGTGGAGGCCAGGCGTAAACCTAACCATTTCACCTGCTGGCCTTGAAGGGGAAGGACGGAATAGTTGAACCAGGTCGCTGAGGAGGGACATGCTGGACCAATCACAACACCAAAGCACCCCCCGACCCCGCGCAGCCTTATGAAAGGCCCACGCGACCTTTCAATCTGAATGTGAACCACAGCGAGGGAGCCTTTGGCTTCATGCCTCTCTCCTTAAAGCAAGTGCCCCTTTCCCAGGACTGCGGGGTGCGAGGGACCAGGACGCTGCCCCTCCAGGAGGAGCTGGGTGGTGCTGTTTGGGTACAACAGGACCCAGAAGGACCCAGATAAGATGGAAACCTCACTGCTCCCACCGAGGGTCCGGGGGAGGGAGGGCAGGGAGAGCCAGCAGCCTTCGCTGAGTCTCCTGTGCCCAGGCTCACGCGAGCCCTTCCCTTCCGTGCCCGCACACCTCCAGGGGGCACGATCCACACAGACTAGGCTGTGAGAGGTGCCCCTTGTACTTACACAACATGGTAACCCTGGGCATCGTCCCATCTTAGAGCTATGAAGACAGAGGCTCAGAGACCGAACCTGCCTTCTCCAAGGTCCCCAGGTGATGAACCAGGATCCAAACCCAAGTGCTTCAGGTCCCAAGGTCCACACTTAGCCCACACGCCACTACCTCCTACACTCCCAGTTTCCTGCACATTATTCCATTTAGTCTTTGCCGTGATCCAGGAAGAGAGGTATTACCAATGATCTAACTCCTCCGTCTGCCCAAATCAAAGGGCCGTGAAAGGGACAGCCTCCAATGTGACTTGCCATCTAATAAACCCACAATCTTTCCTTACAATCATAATGATCTGAAAGAACAAGGAAGGCCTTGAACACTGGACAAATCGGCCGCAGCCGATGAGACACACCAGCAAAGGAAAACAGGAGAAATACCTGGAGTCAATGAAGGACCGCCCACTCTTCCTCCCTTGTCAGCCCGGCCCCAAGTGGCCAGACACCCCGGAGTGTGGTTGGCTTGTCCCACGGCTGGTAAGTGGTAAAACCAGAATAAGAATCAGAAACCCAGACCTCACTGCCTATCAATGTTGTTCCGTTTACACTCACGGTGACCCAGACACCAATTCTTACTGTACTTTCCAGAAGTGGCCACAGTACATCTCAGAGCCTTGCCTCTCCCCCCAACAAGAGCTGCTCCTGGGGGGCTTGGTGAGTGTCCAACAGCAGAGGACAGCCGACGTGGAGCTGCATGACTTCTGAAGCTCGGTCACAGATGGCAAAGCAGCTTCCTCTTGCCTCACAGGACACTCGCTCCTGAAACCCAGCCGCCATGCCATGCGGGGGCCCAAGGGCCACGGGAAGGCCACGTGTGGATGTCCTGACCCACAGCCCCTCTGAGATCCCAGCCAACGGTCCAGAGCACCCACCTGACACGTGCACGAGGATGCGTTCAAACGTCTCCAGTCCAGCCAACATCTGACCACAACCCCCTGAGTGATGCTGAGCAAGGACCACCCAGCTGAGCCCAGTCACCCCCTGAAGCAGGAGAGATAATAATAATAAGCGAGTGTTGGTTTATCCCACCATGTGGGCTGGTCTGCTACACAGCCGCAGACAACCAGAACCTCACCTTATGAATGTGTAACGAGCTCAGAGTCATGAAGTGACATATCCAAAGGGGAAAGTTGAATCTCCTCACTGCACGTCTGATCCTCTGCTGCTTCCCGGGAGCAGGTGGAAGGAGGCAGAGGCCACTGCTTCACACCTTCCTCATCCCATTGCCTGGGTTCCTTTCAGCTTATCAAACTTCAAAGTCTTCTTTGACTCAGGGAAATAAAGGAGGGATGTTTGCTAGCATCATTTCTGCACAGTTAGATACATACAATGTAATCATGTTCTGTAATGACTACTCCTATAAAAACTGAGTTCTTCCCAAAGAACCTCTCTCCCCCAAATCCACCCAAACCGCAAGAACTATGAAAAGTACAGCCTCCAAGCTGATATTCAATCTGTCAGATTTGCAGTTCTTCATTATAAGCATAATCACAATAAATAAAAGATAAGACTTAGTGTGGCAAAGTTCATTGTTAAAGGGGCAAACTCTCCAGCCCTTCTTCCCGTGATAATTGCCAGACCATGTGGCTGAGGTGGGGGAAAATAAAACCTGGGGGAAGGAGGTGCTTAAATGCCCCCATCAGCAGGGGACACCGGGAGTCAGAGCCCACCAGAGCTTACCAGAGCCGCTGCGGCCGCCCAGGCTGAGGCTGAACGAGTTCCTTCCCACACACTTTCTGGTTTCTTCTCAAACTTCTCCAAGGCAACAGATTTTCACTTCCTTTTAAGATTTCTTTTTGCTCAGAGAAAGAAAGAAGATGGCATAGACCGAGTTCTGACGTGCCAGGTACTGCGCTGGCCACGCACGTGGTCTCTCCAAGCTTTGTAACCACCCTGGGAGGTGGATATTATTATCAGTGGCAGGAGCATGGGCTCAGAATCGAGACAGAATCAGGTCCAGATCCCCTTTCTGACTCTCAAGTCGTGCTCAATAAAGGAGTACTGGTTTGTTTTGTTCTGTGGTTTGATTGTTTGTTTTTGGCTGCACTGCACAGCATGCAGAACTTCCCTGACCAGGGATCGAACCCGGGCTGCCTGCATGGCAAGTGCGGAGTCAACCACTGGACCACCAGGGAACTCCTAAAGGAGTGCTCATTGGATGAAAAGAATAAAAGGTCTGCCCTCGTTCTCTCCCTCATCCTCATCCCTCTCACCACCACACGTCCCCATGTGTAAATGCACATAAAAAGTTTCATCCTGTTTACAGACTGAGCTGACAGTTCCCAAGGTGGAGCCAAGGCAGGTGGCTGCTTCTAAGCCCTGGACCTTCATGCACCACTGTCCATAAGCCTGATGCCTCAGTCTGTCTTCCCCAGACTGAGGGGACCTGCAAGAGAGGGTCTGACTCCCAGGCGCAGGTCTCACCATCCCAACAGACTGTGGGACCCAGAATGTGGAGTAGGTGGGGGTGGTCTCATAGCAACCTGAAGGCCCCTGGAAGAGCTGGGTGTGACGAGGAATCATAGAAGATTCCAGTAGGTGACCAGCAGTAACCAGAATGCTGCACACTTCCTGTCGCCCCAGCCAGCTCTTGGAGAGAACCGGAGGGCCCGAGACTCATAGCCCTGCTCTCACCAAGAGCACCTGTTATGTATGAGACAGGCTGCACACACTCAGGAGCCCATTCCCTTCTAATGATATTACTAATGCCTAAATACCAACAGCACATCATAACTTGCACACTCCAGCTGCCCCTTAACTCAAAGTTGCATCACAGTGCTTAAAACTCAGGGCTCCCCAGCTCCATCTAATTTATAGGAGCATGGTTATTCCTAGGGGCCATTGGCTTAGAGGGTCTGAGCCCACCTTGAAGAAGATTCTATCCAGAACCCTTCTAATGCAAACACTACAGCGGCACTCAGTAAGTATCTGTTGAAAGAATGAATGAATTAGGCACTATCATATATTTTATATCATTTAATAAGAATGCTGTTCATTATCATCTCTGATCTTCAGTTTCCTAGACTATAAAATAAGGAGAATATTACCTACCTAACAGCATTACAAGATTAAGGGAGGTAATATATGTACAGTGTCTATGCATCTTTAACAATCAAAGCATGTTCAATTAAGTTCAGCAAATATTTAATCACCATCATGATTGTTATTAGTGATCATTTATTTAGCATCTGCTAAATGTTGGAGGCTTTCTAGGCTTTCTAATCCTCATAATAATACTTCAAGGTAGAAAGGAGGATTGCCTTTATTATGCAATATTTATGAGAGCTGAGGGAGTAAAAATGTTAGTACAGTATAATAGAATAACTCCCACTCTGGGAGTATGGCAGACCAAGTCTTCCAAGGCACCCTCTCATGTCAAAAAAAAAAAGAAAAAAGGCTATCCTGATAAACATTCACTTTTGACATATTACTAGGTTGGCAAATGCATGTGGAAGTTTCCAAATTCCCCACCCTATTCCTCCCCAAAATATGAGCTAGACCTGGATCTGGGACAAGCTAGCAGTGCACAGAAAGCAGGAGTTTGCTTGTCTTGAGGGTGAGCACCAATAAATACATTGCCATTGGGATCGTGACCCTACAGTCAAGAGCAAGGTGGAGGAGCTGAACCTGGGCATCTTGCAGATCTGGGATGCTCAAAGGTAGTACATGTGTCTCCAGGTCTTTGGTGGTCCTGACTCACAGCAGAACCAGGTAGAAATCTCTGGAAGAAGGGCTTCCCTGGTGGTGCAGTGGTTGGGAGTCCGCCTGCCAATGCAGGGGACACGGGTTCGTGCCCTGGTCCGAGAAGATCCCACATGCCGCGAAGCAGCTGGGCCCGTGAGCCATGGCCGCTGAGCCTGCAAGTCCAGAGCCTGTGCTCTGCAATGGGAGAGGCCACAACAGTGAGAGGCCCACATACTACAAAAAAAAAAAAAAAAGAAATCTCTGGAAGAAAGCATCCCCAATTTAGGCTCACAAGTGTCCCAGGGATTAGGGCTAAGCATTGACCTCACAATGAAAGGTCACAGAAACAGAAGGAGGCAAGTACCCATGAGTGGCAGTGAGAACAAACTTTAAACGCCCAAAGATTGCAGACATTGAATAGTCTGACACACGATATATAACAACAGTATATAACAATGTTTGAAGTGCATCAAGAAAGAAAGGTTGGAATCACAAAGATGAACGATCAACAAAAGATTATCAGCAATGACCAAACAGATTTGAAAACTAGTTGGAACTTCTAAAAATAAAAAATTTAATTAACTTTGAAAATAACTCAATGAGTGGTGGATTATACACAACTAAAATTAAAATTTGTGGTCCCAAGAGTCTGATTGAATTACCAAAATAATGTACTAAGAAACAAGGAACTAGAAAATATAAAGGGAAATGTAAGAGTTATGAAGAATAGAATGAGAAGCTCTAACATAGACCTAATCAGAGTCCCAGAGGACAGTGTAGAGATATTAGATGAGAGATTGTATTTGAAGAGATAATAGCTGAGAACTTTCTAGAACAAATGGGAGATGGAAATCCAAGACTCAGGAATCACAATATATTCCAAGTAAGATTAAATGTCTTAAATCCTCTCTGACATCCTATAGTGAATCTTTAAAATACCAAAAACAAAAATAATATTTTAAAAGCGGCCACAAAAAGAAGAGATAATATTCAAAGGAATTACAGTAAGGCTGAGAACAAACTTTTCAACTCCAACAATGGCAGCCAGAAGTCATAGAATAGAGCCTTCCACACGTGGAGATGCATTTGCTGCAGATCCAGAATTGTGTACTTCACAAGACTGTGTGTCCAGAAACAGCAAACACGAAACAAAGTTATATTCAGATATACACAGTTGGTGGTAAACCAGCAGACCTTCCCTAAGGAAGGAAAGAAAATGATCCAAAAAAGGACAGCATGAGATGCAAGAAGAAATAGTGAGCTAAGAAGCTGGTAAACATGTATGAAAACTAGCAAAGCAATGTGTGTCTAAAATAACAATTGTCTTATTTATAAAGTTACAGAAAATAACAGAAGTAAGATATTAAACAACAGTAACATGTAAGTTGAGAGGGTGTTGATTTGATCCTGGGTATTCTAAGGTCCTTTTATTATCCAAAGGACTTGAAGATATTAATTTAGTATGCTGTCAAGTTAAACGTGCATGGTAAAATGTCCAGGACAATCAGAAAAACAATAGGAAAAAAAGGAATAAATTTCAAAACTATAGAGGGAGAGTAAAAGTGAAATAAGGAAAAAGAACAAATGGATAATTTTTTTAAGACAATCAAAAAGCAAGAAAAGAAGACAAGAGAATCATAGAAAAAGTGGAAAAAGGGAAATCACAAACTAAGACAACAGAAACAGTCAAAATAAATCAATAATATAAATAAACATAAGTGCGCTAAACTAACCAATTCAAGACAAGATTGCCCAAAAGACTTCAAAACACAGGAAACCCAGGTATTACCACCACCTAGCTTGAGAAGTAAACTATTATCAGCAAAATTGAATAATCTATGTACTCCTTTCTAATCTCAACTCCAACTCCCTCCTCCCAGAAGAAAGAAAATGACTAACTCAATATCTATTATAAACCATCCATTCCCATATATTTTACCACAAATGTATGTATCACTTCACACACACACACATATTTTTTTTCTGCACATCACATTTTTACTCAATATCATGTTCACATGGTTTTCCATTTTGATAGATGTAACTTCAGTTCATTAATTTTCACTGCTGTATTATTTTTGTAAGACTATGCCACAATTGATTTATCCACTCCCCCTGTTGGTTGGCATCACTATTATAAAACCTTTATTTTGCAAAAGTTTGTCTCTAAGGTAAATATTCTTAGGTGTGGAATTTCTGGGTCATGGAATGCAAAAATCTTCAATTCCCCTAGATAGTAACAAATTGAAAGTAGTTGTACAAGATTACCACATTTTTGGCAATGGCAGACTAGGTAATTAGGACCAACTTCCCACTGCAAACCAGGAAAATATAGATAAACTTTTAAATGAAAAATTAAATGCCAGAAGGCATTGAGAGTTTTCAAGACAATAAAGAATTGTAACCAAGATCCAGGAGAAGAAGGAAACTCAAGGAGACAAGCTTAGCATTTTGGACAGTTTTTCTCCTAACGGTGCTCACTTGTTCTGGAGGAGGAAGCAGAAAGGCTGAAATTTTGACAAATTCGTAGAACTAAAGAGACAGAATTAAAGTTCAGAGATGATTAATAAGGGGATTTATGGAACCACCAACACCAAGAGTGGTACCCATTTTTTCTATGCTTCTCTCTTTTTTCTTTCTTACCTCCTGTGGAGGAATTGATAGTGTTTTGTTTATTAACTGACTCTAAAAGGATATGCTCTAGGACTAAGGGCAAGCCAGAAATATGCTGTCCTTCAAAGGGACTGAAGCCCAGGCTAAAACTTCTCCATCACTAATTAGATTAAGGAGAGCTGGCACTGCTAGATCACCTAGCTAGCCTGTGTCAGAATCAAATATTAAACCTAGTCACCAGTTTATCTCTACAATATTTCCCAGTACTCAGTCAAAACCACGAATACATGGAAACAAAATAATATGTCTAAAAACAAAGAGACACCAACATAATATGGAAACTTCCCATAGGACCCCCAGATAATAGAGTATCAGACCCAGACTTTAAAATCAACTAGCTTATTATGTTCAAGGAAATAAAAGAAAAATTAAGAATTACATCAGAGAACCAGAAACTATAACAATGAATCAAATACAATTCTAGGACAGAAAAATAGAATAACGGAAATTAAAAATTCAATGGATAGGTTTTAAAGCAAATAAGATACAGCTGATTAAATAATTTGTAAACTGAAAGATCCTCAGAAGAAAATATCTAGAATGATGTGTGGAAGACAATGAGGATAGGGGAAAGTATTAGAGGCATATGAGATACTGCAAAAAGGTCTAAACATATATGTAATTGGAGTCCCAGAAGACAGGACAAAGAGTGAGACAGAAACAATATCTAAAGAGATAAAGATAGAAAAATGATCAATTATATTTAGAAAGATCAAGAAGCAGTATGAACCACCAAGCAAAATAAATACAAAGGGAATCCCACCAGGAAACATTATACTAATGCTATTGAGAACCAAGGAGGAAATCTTAAAATCAGAGAGAGAAAGGGAAAAAAGAGGCATTACCTACAAAAGAACAATAGCAACTGACATCTGATTCCCCAATAAAGCAAGAACCAGAAGACAATAGAATGTTATCTACAAAGTACAGGAAATGAAATTCTCCAGCCTAGAATTCCCCAGCAAAAATATCCTTCAACAATATAGATGAAACAAAGACATTTTCAGATTGGGAGAAATATATATTTAGGCTGAGAAAATTCACACCAGCAGTCCCACACAAAAGGAAATGCTGAAAGGTATTCTTCAGAGAGAAGCTTGGAAATGTAAGAAGGAATAAAAAGATGACAGAAAGGCAATGTGTAGATAATGTGAAATGAATATCAACTGCATAAAATAATAATGACTTGTGGGGTATGGAATAGATAGATAGATAAATACAATACATGAAAACTGTAACATATAAGTAGGAGTAAATGAAGATGAAGCCTTTAAGGCTCTTGCATTATTCAAGAAATGGGGCAGGTACTGATTTATATTAGACCGTTAAAAAAAATTAAAGATGCTTGTTGTTTTGGGGTGGGGGGAGGATAAATTGGGAGATTGAGATTGACATATACACACTACTATATATAAAATAGATAACTAATAAGAACCTACTGTATAGCCCAGGGAACTCTACTCTGTATGACCATATGGGGAAGAGAACCTAAAAAAGTGGATATATGTATATGTATAACTAATTCACTTTGCTGTACAGCAGAAACTAACACAACATTGTGAATCAACTATACTCCAATAAAAATTAATTTTAAAAAAGGAAAACAAAAGAAAGTAATAAATATAAAAGCATTCATTAATGAAATATAAAATAAACATATAATAAAGATGATCAATTAAAAAAAAAAAAAAAGATGCTTGTTGTGATCTCTGTGCAGCAGTTCTCAAAATGTGGTTCAGAGACCCCTAGGAGTCCAGAGGGGACTGCAAGTTCAAAACTACTTTCATAGCAATGCTAAGGCATTATTTGATTCTTTTTATTCTGTTGACATCTGCATTGATAGTGCAAAATTACAGTGGGTAAAACTACAAATGCTGGTGCATTAACACAAACCATGGCCATGGCAAGAAAACACACTCCTTCTATTCATTGCCATCTTCACTGTCATGCACCTGCAGGAGAAAACCAAAAGGAGCCCATTTCATTTGACTCTCCTTGATGGAACAGTTAAAAAAAAAAAAAAAAGTATTAATTTTTATTAAATTATGACCCTTGACTACACATTTTTAATACTCTATGTGACAAAATGGGACGTGGGCATAAAGCAGACATAAAAAGTTATGTCAAGGAAAAGCACTGAGCAATTAAGTCACAAGGTGAACTAACCACTTTTTAATCCAACACCATTTTTACTGGAAAGAGCAACTGTTAGACAAACTATGATTATTCCAACTTGGATACTGGGTCGGCATCCTCTCAAACAAAATTAACAAAGTTACTGTCACTTTAAGGAAAACGGCTTACGTTATATGTCACCAATGATACAATTTGAGCTTTCAAAGAAAAATTAGAATTTTGCAAAATCTGATTTGGCCATCATGAGCTTAATGTCTCCCCAAAACCTAAAGACTTTTCTGATAAGATCAATGATGATATAAACAAATGTAATTTTTTTGATCTTATATAATCAAATGTGTCAACATGTGGAAGACCTACATAACCCAATGAAGTAATATTTTCCAAATGACCAATGCATAGTGCTATGTTTGGAAATTATGTATAAGTGAAAGATCTATTCAAATTCCAAGACAGACTAATGGATTTTAAATAAACAGAATATGAAAAGTTCATTGATATGGTTTCAGATTCCAAATTGTAAATAACATTTAAGAAACCTCCACTTATTAATTTTGGTGTAGGATCAAAGAAGAATACCCACAGTACTCTGAAAAAGCTATTAAAATACTCCTCTTTTTGAACCACGTAACTGAAAGAGGCTAGATTTTCTTTACGTATTTTACCCAAAGCAACATATCACAACAAATTGAAGGCAGAAGCCGGTATGAGGTTATAGCTGTCTTCTATTAAGCTATACGTTAAAAAAAAAATGCCAAAATAGAAAACAATACCAGCTCCTCAATTATTGTTTCAGAAAAGATACCTATCTTCCATAAAAGTAAGTTATTTCTAATAGCTAGTAATAATTATTATAACTTCTAATAAATATTTTTAATTTTTATTAATTTTAAATTATTATACAATAAAATATCAGTAGGTGTAACCCAGAGGCATAAAATCATTTTGGAGTTCTCAACAGTTTTGTTTGTTTGTTTTTTTAAGTTTTTGGGGTTTTTTTTAACATCTTTATTGGGGTATAATTGCTTTACAATGGTGTGTTAGTTTCTGCTTTATAACAAAGTGAATCAGTTATGCATATACATATGTTCCCATATCTCTTCCCTCTTGTATCTCCCTCCCTCCCACCCTCCCTATCCCACCCCTCCAGGTGGTCACAAAGCACCGAGCTGATCTCCCTGTGCCGTGGTGGCTGCTTCCCACTAGCTATCTACCCTCAACAGTTTTTAAGAGTGTCAAGGAGTCCTGAGACAAAAGACTGAGGATCACTATTCTAGGGTAACTATTAAAAGAATAGCAAGCGAATGTATAAATACTACTAAGAGAAGTTGGGGGAATAATAATAATAAAAGACTCAGTGAATCCAAAAGAAGGCAAGACAGTAGAAAAAAATGACATAGATCAGAAAATACCATATGATCCAAGAATTCCACTCCTGGGTACATATCCAGAAAAAATGAAAACACTAGTTTGAAAAGATATGTGCACCTCAATGTTCATAGCAGCACTATTTACAATAGCTAAGATATGGAAGCAACTCAAGTATTCATCAACAGATGAATGGATAAGGAAGATGTGATATGTTTATACATACAATGAAATATTAGTCAGCCATAAAAAAGAATGAAATTCTACCATTGCAGCAGCATGGATGGACCTAGAGAATATTATTCTCAGTGAAATAAGTCAGACAGAGAAAGACATCACTTAAGTGTACCATATCATTTATATGTGGAATCTAAAAAATAAAACAAACAAATGTATATAGCAAAATAGAAACAAACTCACAGATATGGAAAACAAACTAGTGGTTATCAAGGGGAGAGGGAAAAGGGGAGGGGCAAGACAGGGGCCTGAGATTAAGAGATACAAACTACTATGAATACAATAGATAAGCAAAAAGGATATATTATACAGCACAGGGAGTTATAGCCATTATTTTGCAATAACTTTGAATGAAGCATAATCTGTAAAAATACTGAATCACTATGCTGTACACCTGAAACTAATATAATATTATAAATAAACCATACTTCAATTTTTCTAAAAGACCCAAAAAGTGTTTTGAGTTCATTGCAGCACTGCTAGTAACTGTAAAATACTGGAAACAACCTGATCGTCCACAAGTAGGAAAACAGTTGAATCAACTATGGTACATCCACGCAATGGGGTACTAAAAAGGATGAGGAAAAATCTCTACAAACTGATATGGTAGAATTTCTAGGACATATTGTTAAGTGAAAAAACAAAATATTATAGAGTACCTATAAAAAGATACCTTTTTATAGAAAGGAAGGAGAGATATGAAAATATACCCTTGTGTGCTCATTCATTCAAAAAGAAACAGAGATGATAAGCCAGAGGCTGTTGGGATTAAGCACAAGAAGGAGAAGAGAACAGGAGAAAATAATAGAAGAACTTGGTGGGGTGGAAATGTTACTACTCTGAGAATACCTTTTCATACAGTTTTGTCTTTTGGAACCACATAAATGTTTCATATGCTCCCAAGAAAAAAGGAAGAAAATGAATTAAAGTAACAAATATGGAAAAGGGAAGCTAAAAAAAAAAAAAGGAAAACCTATATCAGTCATTACATTAAGTATAAATTGACAAAGACTGTCAGACGTGATTTAAGAAAAACGTGATCCAATCATGTGCTGTTTAGAAGAAACACACTTAAAATATCAGGATACAGAAAGGTTGAATGTAAAAGAATAGAAATACATCTCAATGCAAACGCTAACCAAGAGAGAGCTGGTATAACTATATTAGTATCAGAAAATGTACACGTCAGAGAAGAAATGTGACTAAATGTGAAGAGGGGAATTTATAAAATGCAAGGTCAAGTTTATCAGAAAGATAATAATTCTAAATATGCATGCACCTAATAATATAGCCTCAGAATATACAAAGCAAAAACTGACAAAACTAAAAGGAGAAATAGACAAACCCACTAGCACAGTGAACTCTCAGTAACTGATAAAACAAGTTGACCAAAAACATTAGCAAAGATTTAGAAGTTTTGAATAACACTATTAACCAACTCGACTTAATTGACATTTATAGAACATGGCACCCAACAACTGCTGAGTATACCTTTTAAACATTTAACAGAATTGACCATATGCTGAGCCATAAAGCAAGTTTCAACACATTTGAAAGGATTAAAATCCCTCCGATCGCGACCTCTGACCAGAGTGGAATTCAGCAAAGCATCAATAGTAAGTTTAAGTAGAATATTTTGGGACATTAAGAATTCTTGGGGGTTAAGAGAAACTGTTCTAAGGAATATACTGCATCAAACAAAAAAATCACAACAAAAATCAGAAAATATTTTGACTAAATAATAACTACATTATATGATGACTCAGAAGCCATGCTGACTGACAGGGAAATTGGTATAACCTTAGATGTGTATATTGAAGAAGAAATGCTGAAAGACAGTGATCCAAACTCCCATCTCAAGAATTGGGAGAGGAAAATAGAAAGTAAAACCCAAAGAAGATGACAGAAGTCGTGGCTGTTGAAGGCTCTGGGGTCTACCCTCTCCTGGAGTCTGCAGAGGGATGCTGCTCTGGGGAGGCTGTGATGGGCTGGAGGGGGCAGGTTGTCAGCCCCAGAGTCCAGCTCCCCCAAGATCAGCTCTAACCACTTCCTGTTTATTATCTTTCTCTGGTAGATATCTCTGCTAATCTAGTACCTATGGTTTTAATTCACATTTCCCTGATGACTAAGAAAGTTGAGAATCTCTTCATACGTTTGGAGCCTCACGTAGTTTCTCTTCTGTGATTTGTCAGTTCAGATCTTTTGCCCAAATTTTCTATTCATTTTCTTATTTTTATTTGCAGAAGTTCTCCTATACTTTGGATACAGATCCTTTGTGTGTTAGGTGTACTGCAAATAGCTTCTTCCAGTTTGTAGCCTGCCTTTGCACGAGGGTACCTTTCATTGAATAGGAGGTTTTAATTTTAAGGTGATCAAATATATGAATAGTTCCTTCGGTTTTTATTTTGAGTTTGTTTCAAAAGTTCTCTTCTATACCCCCAAAGTCAGGAAGATATTCTATTCTATTTTCTTCTGAATGTGTTAAAATTTCTCTTTTCCCACATAGGTCATAATTCACCTGAAAGTTCTTTTGGGTGTCACGTGAGGCTGATTCCCTTCTTACAGCAGGTGAAATTGAGGTTCAGACTGGTGACCGGGCTTCTCAGGCTGTAAATGTCAGAGCCTGGAATCAAACCCAGATCTGCCTGGTCCAAACCGCATGGTCTTTTCCTGCAACCCATTGCATCTGTCCAGAGGCTTCTAATCTGATCTGTGCTAGGCTCCTAGCCCTGTGGACACATACATCAGTTGGACCCAGGCCTGCTATGGAGGGGCTCAGTCTGCTGGGGCCCAGATATGCACTCTGACGGGGAATTCTTGGATTATACATTCCTGAAATGCTCAGGCAAATGCAGGACCAATTCAAGGCCAAGAGGCGAGGCTGGGGAAACCCTGCCCCAAAGCCAAGACAGCACAAAAAAAGTGCTTATTTCCTAGTTACCAAACAGCACTCAGAAAGTTGAAGTAAGCAGCCCAAAATTATTCCTAGAGGAAAGCAGCAGAAGTGAACCTAGAAGTCAGGCTATGGAAATCTAGTCTCTCTTGCTCTTTCAGCACTGCTTTGCAGAGAGAAAGAGAACGGCAGGGGGATGGGGCAGCAGCTGCGGGCAGCCCCCTACCCCAGCTGCCTGACCCCTGTCCCCAGCCCTGGGACCTCTGCAGTGGGAGCTTCCGGGTTCCACGGTGCCCTGCAGCCATGTCGGGGTTCTCATGTTTCCCAGCAACAACCGGCCTCGCCAGCTGCAGCCAGGTGTTCCCAGCAGCCCACTCCCAACACACACACACACACACACACACACACACACACACACACACACTGCCCTGATACCTTGTGCCAGAGCCACACTCCTCCAGCCCTAAAGCCCAAGCTCAAATTTCTGACTCTTCACCCATCAGTTCCCCCTTCTGTCCAGCTGTCCAAGCTGCTCCATGGTCAGTGTTGGGTGACACCAGAGGCAGACCAGGCACGTGCCTAGGGCCACAGAGACACACACACAAAGTTCAAGTTCAGGGGGCTTATCAGAAGTTTGCAATCAGAAAACCTAAGCGGAAGTCATTTTAAATCTCACCGTATGTGTAAGGTGTGTGTCAATACAAAAAATACACTGTGAACTTGAATCACACGGGGCTCTAGGAAGGATTTTCTCTTCTCGGCTTGGATCTTCTAAAGCAGCGGTCCCCGAACTTTTTGACACCAGGGACCAGTTTGTGGAAGACAATTTTTCCACTGACCGGGGATGGGGGGTAGGTGTGGTTCAGGTGGGAATGCAAGTGATGGGAGGTGGCAGGTGAAGCTTCATTCACTCGCCCACCTACCGCTCCCCTCCTGCTGTGTGGCTTGGTTCCTAATAGGCTGCGGACCAGTACTGGTCCCCGGCCCCGGGACTGGGGACCCGTGTTCTAAAGGGCTGAATTTTGCCCTGATGATGCCTCAAGCCACGAGGATATTTTCCCAACTTGATTCTGAATTGTTGCCTTTCTCTGTTTCTCTGACCCTCCTTTCTGTACCTTCCTTCCCCTCTCTCCTCTCTCTCATTGCTTTCACTCTGAACTACACGTAATCATTTCCAACCTTAAAGCACTTCACCTTTGGCGAAAAGTACTTCAGTTTCAAAGTGATTAGAGGTTGAAGATCCGTCGTTTAAAATTTAAATTAAACCAATTTAAATTACAGGAGCACTTCATGGGTTTTAAGCAAATAATTATTTTTTACACAGATCAGAGAGGTTGGCCCAAACCAGGTACTAAACAGGAGTGAGAAAGTGGTGAGAGACCTCTGGGGAAGCCAGGCTCCTGGGCTGAACGGGCCAGGCAAGCCCTGCTCAAATGGCCAGTGGCAGCTGCACTACGTCCTGGGAGAGGGCAGACCCCAGCCCACGGCAGTGTTCCTTCTGATCCCAGAAACCAGTCAGGACCCTGGGCATTGCCTCTAAGGTCCCTCAAAGAGTAAGACTTCAAGCACCTATTGGGGACTTCCAATGCAATGGGGGGCAGGCCTCAGTCACGGAAGAAAAAGGAGGTTTCCCTTAGTTCTCGTGGTCCCTGCCCAGGATTCCATGCCCTATGTTCCCATGCTATTCCCATGTGCCCCAGCAGAGGGGAGGTAGACCTCAGGGTCACCAGAATGCAAAGAGGACCCCATGTTTATTGAGCACGTTTTGTATCCTGGACTCAAGAATGAATCAGCAAAGTCCCCACCCTCTAAAAGCTTAGCCCAGCTTTTAGAAGAAAAGCTGTGAGTAATACAGAAAACTGTCTGACTTTTAATACAGAACAAAGATGGGACTGATTAACTTCTGGGATCCTCTAGGTTGGCCTCAAGGAGAAAAGGCTTTGTAAGCAGGGGTTTGCAGGGTGAATAGGAGTTTTCAGGTAGACAAAGAGATATCAAAAGACCATGACATCGTGTTCCTGTTACAGAAGGAAGGTAGGATGAGATGCTTGAGTTGTCTTCTCTTACCACGTTGGAAACTGAGTCTCGATGGTTTGATGTTCCTGTCTGAGATGACGCAGCTAGAAAGTTGAAAGCTCAAATTTAGGTCTGATTCCAACGTTCCAAGTACTTTTCTTTCCTCCTTTGTTGATATCTGAAGCCAGAAACTGGTGTTTCAAGTCTTTTCGTCTTTTTCTTCTTCTCCTTCTCCTTCTCCGTCATCTTCTTCTTCACTTTTGGCCAAACTGCAGCCTAGGATCAAGACCATGAAACTAACCTACCCCACAGCTCTGCTTCCCACCACCCCATATCTGTGCCCATCTCTTGGGACAGGGAGCTTGTTGTTGGACCTGGAAGGCGGCTGGAACAGAGAGCAAAAAAAATAGTTCACTGTCTGCATGGCCTAGGGAGACAGGCAGCCCAGCCGCGTCCAGGAGAGCCAGGAGGCCAAGCCCAGTGCAGACATTTCAAAAACAAACCTTTGTCCAGGCTTCCATCTCCTCGGGCAAGCCCCACCCTCCAGGAGGAAGGTAACTAATTTCAAGCTGCCCAGGTTCCTTTCCTTTGGAATCTTTGTTTTGTTGTTTTCCCTTTTCCCTAATTAGGTTTCAGAGACCAGAATAATCTAGGCAGCTTCCTGTGCTCAGCGTGGTTGGATGTATGCTGTGGTGTTTATTTACAAATCTATTCCCAAAGAGGGACAGTGGTGGAAGGGCCGGGAGGGAGGCACCTAAATAAGAATTAGCCCTGGGGCTGGGTGTGGGGATGGAGGGTAGCTATTATTCATGGGTACTGAGTTTCTGTTGGGGATGATGAAGATTTGGGTAGAGATAGTGGTGAGAGTTACACAACAGCGTGAACGTATTTAAGGCTCCTGAACTGTGTACTTAAGAATGGTTAAAATGACGCCTACTACATTGTGGGTATTCTACCATAATAATAAGTGGCCCCTTGATGTCTTGTGAATGGGTGAGAAATTAAGAAGTCTTCAGTGATAATTATTACACCAGCAGCGACAGAGGCATGCTGTTGGAAGGTTATTGACTGATTGGCCCGTTGGGGAATGGAAGCCTCCAGCTGTCTGGACAGTCGGGTGTGGCTGTGAAGCACAGCATGCCTGAAACACCTTCACGCTCTGGGGACTCGCACTTAACCTGGAAGTCAGTGAAGCCAGTTCTCTTCTTTCAAGGAGCAAACGGCTATCTCTGTCCACTGGGAAGGACCTCAGCTCCTGGGCCCTTCCCTTGAGCCGTGTTCCTGCCTGCAGAGTGAGGTGGGAGGTTGAGGAAGCCCTGCTTCATTACGGTGTGCAGGGCAGTGGAAAAGGGCTTGGCAGACGACAGCCCTCCTTCCAGGCCCAGCACCATGATAGCATGACCTTGAAGAGGTCACTTTGTGTCCCTGAACCACACTCAGCATCTTGGTCTTTTGAATGTGACAAGAATCCTTGAACAGACTGAGTCCACACGTATGTGTGCGCCTGGCACATAGTAGGTGTTGGACAAGGGCTGCTCCTCCCCCACTGTCGCTCGAAAGCGGAGCCTTGTGCCTGACGGAACCACAGCTCATTCTTGGGGACCAAGAGTGAGCCCTGTGGAAGCGTGGCTGGCAGGAGTCACAGGCAGGATTCAGAAGCCTTGTTCTCGCCATTCAGTGATCCGTGTGATTCTGAGTCCGGGGTGGGGTGACGTGGGAGGAGAGGGAGACATGAAATCAGGAGCAGGACCACTGCTGTTGGGCTTGGGCTTCCAGTAGCGAAGGGCTGGCACAACTGCTTGGAGGGAGAGAGGCCTTGGGTAAAGCTTCAGCAGTGTGGAGGCCCCTGAAAGCTCAGCCCTGAAATCAGAGTGAGACAGGGAAGGTCGACCAGCAGGCCAGCTGACTCCCCTCCTGCAGCCCCTTCTCCTTGCAGAGGAGGTGCTACAGGCCCAGAAGGAGGGCCAGATCTGTCCTGCCCAGTTCAGGATGTGCTAGAGTGGGGGGGTCACAGTGCCAGAAAGACCTCCCGCCTACCCCCACCCCAAAACAAGCCAGCTCTTTCTCAGCCAAGACCACTCCCCTCGCTTAAAGGACAGGGGACAGGGACCATGTTGGAAGTCCACCCAGAGGCCTTCGCAGACAGTGTCACCTGCTGCCTCTCTGCACAGCAGTGTCCATGGTGAGTCTTCTGGAGAGTCCCAGGAGAGGCTACCCCTGCAAGGTGTTTCTCAAGCTCATTTGGCCTAGGAGTCTCTTCACCTACAGGGTCTCAAGTCCTGAAGACCTATTTTGGGAAATGTGGCCTTTATAGTTCTTAACTATAGCTTAATGTGGTGGAAATTTTCCTAAATTCTTCCTGTAGATGTGAGCAGCCTTGACAACTGGAGTTCTTGCAGCCTTGGTTTTGACATCTGTAAAATGGGTATTGTATACGTATGGTATCCACAGAGACGACTGTTGCAGGAATAAAGGAAAACATTTCACAGAATGCACAAGCCAGGGTTGCCTGCAACTGCCTGGGAAATAACTAAGCACCACATTTGTTACCCGTCGCATACTGCTCCTATTTATTTACACATTCAACATACATTTACTGCCTGACGGAGCGAGAAAGGTGTAGTTGCCCCTTTTTTTGCCATTGCTATTTGGTTTGGGATGCAGACGCTGAGGTGGAGGTTGGAGCTGAACTTGCATGGGGTCCCACAGCTATAAATTCTAGTGCCAGGATCAGGATCCTGGTTCGTCTGAGCCCAAATGTAGATGTTCTCCACCACGCCAGCCAGCCTGGGCTCCTGCAACTGGCCATGCAGCTACTGTGAGGAATACAGCAAGGGAGAAGTCAATGGCCCTTCTCCAAGGAGGCCACAGCTTCACAGAGACATAGAAGTCACTGTGGGAGCCTGGGAAGGACCAAGCCAGGTGGACAGACAGGTTTGGACAGCCCAGAAGTGGAGGGGAGGGCTCCTTCGGAGAGAAAAATGTGAGTAAAGGAGGGTGATCTAAGAGGAGGATTACTTAAGGAGGTAGAGGGAGACAGGGCTTGGGGGCTCTGGCCATACCCACATGATCTAGGAGCAAGGGATGGGACCTGATGCAGCGGGTGCTTTGGGGAGCTTTGGGGATTCCTGTTTCGGGTCGTCAGATGTTGCAGGGGTGCAGAAAGACTTAACCTGAAAACTCTGTGGAGAGTCATCCTGTGTAGCTGGTAGGAATATAAAATGGCACAACTGCTTTGGAAAACAGCCTGGTAGTTCTTCAAATGCTTACACAAAGACTTACCATATGACCCAGCAATTCCATTCCTAAGTATATAACCAAGAGAAATAAAAACGCATATCCAAAAACACGTGTACACAGATTTTCAGAGAGGTATTATTCATAATAGCCAAAAAATGGAAACAACCCAAATGTCCATCAACTGATCGATGAATAAACAAAATGTGGTCTATCTCTACCATAGAATATTATCCAGCCACACAAAGGTGTGGAGTACTGACACATGCTGCAACATGGATGAACTTTGAAAAAATTACACTGGTAAAAGAAACCAGTCGCAAAAGACCGCATATATGATTCCATTCATGTGAAAATGGTCAGAGTAGGGAAATCGATCAAGATAGAAAGTAGATTAGTGGTTGCCAAGGGCTAGGAGAATAGGATGACGGGAGAGAGTGATAGCTAACTGGTTTCTTTTAGAGGTGGTGAAAGTGCTCTAAAATTCACTGGGGTGATGGTTGTACATACCTGTGAATATATCAAAAGCCATTAAATTGGAAACCTTAAATGGATGAATTGTAAGCTATGTGAATTATATCTCAGTAAGGCTGTTTAAAACAATTTATGGAGCCACCAAATAGTTTATGTGTTAGCTTAGTTAAACCTGACCTCTGCATGGGCAGGTTTATTATTTTGTTTACCATTTTACAGACGAGAAAAAAGAAGATTCAGAGAGGTCAAGCGACTTGTCCAAAGTCAGAGCTAGTGAATGGTCACTCATTCCCCAAAGTCCAAACTCTTCCCAAGACAGTCATTTCAGTCCCTTGGGGCTGCTTCTCCATTTGCATAAGGCCAAGGTCAGCAGCACTTCACCACATCCCCCCAGATAAGCTCAGTCGCTCAATCTGCCAGGAGGCTCCCCTGTCTTGCTCTTCACCAACCCCCAGGAGATGGACCGGGGTGGGCTTTGCTTCTAGCCCAATTCTTTATCTTCAGACGCGATTTCTGCTCCATGTATATTTATGGCAAAATACAGAGCAAGACTTCTTTCACTGGGGCCCACATTGGAAGCAGTTTTCCCAGCCTGCGTATATTTGATGGTCAGATCTCTCTGAGGGCACATTAAGATCTCTTGGCTGCTGGTGCACTGCCCTGGTACCCCCACCACCACCCGCAAGTCATTAAGTGCCCCAGCCATGTTCAAGTGGGGACACTTCCATGAGCTTCTAAGATGCCATGCCCGGTGTGTTCCACCTCTGACTCTGTCCATTGGGTCCAGTGGACCTAAGGTCAGTTTCCAGCCAAGGTGTCCTCCCCATGGTGGGCACTCATCACCCGTGAGACACAGACTCTGGGGCAGCTGGTGGAAATCCAGCTCCGCCATTTACGAGGGGTGTGACCGCCGTGAGCAAAGCACCTCACCCCACTAAGCTCATTCCTTTAACAGGAAAGTGGGGACCACAGTAGTAACTTCAGGATTTACAAGATCACTTCAGGATTTTACGGGATCATTTTGTAAAGGGCTTAGAGCTTAGGCTGGCCCATAGTAAGAACTCAAGAAATGATAGCTATGATCATTTTCTCCTCTTCCTCATCCCCCGCCTTCTCCTTCCTTCCTTCCTTCCTTTTCATTATTAAGCACAGAATTCTGCAAATAAAAATAGCCACACATTTTTAATACATGCCCAGCCATTCACATAAAGGTCCCTACTTCTCAGAGGACTCTGCAGCATAGGTCTCTTTAGGGCCCTCATTAAAGAGAGGAAACAGGCTCAGAAAGGGACAGTGTATTGCCCAAGGTGTAGTCTGAAGTCAGGGAACCTGATTCCTCCAGCTCCATTTTTCACTCTCAACATTGCTTTGCCTATTCGGGGTCTTTTGTGTTTCCATACAAATTGTGAAATTTTTTGTTCTAGTTCTGTGCAAAATGCCAGTGGTAGTTTGATAGGGATTGCACTGAATCTGTAGATTGCTTTGGGTAGTAGAGTCATTTTCACAATGTTGATTCTTCCAATCCAAGAACATGGTATATCTCTCCATCTCTTTGTATCATCTTTAATTTCTTTCATCAGTGTCTTATAATTTTCTGCATACAGGTCTTTTGCCTCCTTAGGTAGGTTTATTCCTAGATATTTTATTCTTTTTGTTGCAATAGTAAATGGGAGTGTTTTCTTAATTTCACTTTCAGATTTTTCATCATTAGTATATACGAATGCCAGAGATTTCTGTGCATTAATTTTGTATCCGACCACTTTACCAAATTCAATGATTAGCTCTAGTAGTTCTCTGGTAGCATCTTTAGGATTCTCTATGTAGAGTATCATGTCGTCTGCAAAAAGTGACATCTTTACTTCTTCTTTTCCAATTTGGATTCCTTTTATTTCTTTTTCTTCTCTGATTGCTGTGGCTAAAACTTCCAAAACTATGTTGAATAATAGTGGTGAGAGTGGGCAACCTTGTCTTGTTCCTGATCTTAGAGGAAATGGTTTCAGTTTTCCACCACTGAGGACAATGTTGGCTGTGGGTTTGTCCTATATGGCCTTTATTATGTTGAGGAAAGTTCCCTCTATGCCTACTTTCTGCAGGGTTTTTATCATAAATGGGTGTTGAATTTTGTCAAAAGCTTTCTCTGCATCTATTGAGATTATCATATGCTTTTTTTTTCCTTCAATTTGTTCATATGGTGTATCACGTTGATTGATTTGCATATATTGAAGAATCCTTGCATTCCTGGAATAAACCCCACTTGATCATGGTGTATGATCCTTTTAATGTGCTGTTGAATTCTGTTTGCTAGTATTTGGTTGAGGATTTTTGCATCTATGTTCATCAGTGATATTAGCCTGTAGTTTTCTTTCTTTGTAACAACTTTGTCTGGTTTTGGAAAGCTACAGTAATCAAGACAGTATGGTACCGACACAAAAACAGAAATATAGATCAATGGAACAGGATAGAAAGCCCAGAGATAAATCCATGCACATATGGTCACCTTATCTTCGATAAAGGAAGCAAGAATATACAATGGAGGAAAGACAGCCTCTTCAGTAAGTGGTGCTGGGAAAATTGGACCACTTCATGCAAAAGAATGAAATTAGAACACACCCTAACACCATACACAAAAATAAACTCAAAATGGATTAAAGACCTACATGTAAGGCCAGACACTATCAAACTCTTAGAGTAAAACATAGGCAGAACACTCTATGACATAAATCACAGCAAGATCCTTTTTGACCCACCTCCTAGAGAAATGGGAATAAAAACAAAAATAAACAAAGGGAACCTAATGAAACTTAAAAGCTTTTGCACAGCAAAGGAAACCATAAACAAGACCAAAAGACAACCCTCAGAATGGGAGAAAATATTTGCAAATGAAGCAACTGACAAAGGATTAATCTCCAAGATTTACAAGCAGCTCATGCAGCTCAATAACAAAAAAACAAACAACCCAATCCAAAAATGGGCAGAAGACCTAAATAGACATTTATCCAAAGAAGAAATACAGATTGCCAACAAACACATGAAAGAATGCTCAACATCATTAATCATTAGAGAAATGCAAATCAAAACTACAATGAGATATCTCACACCAGTCAGAATGGCCATCATCAAAAAATCTAGAAACAATAAATGCTGGAGAGGGTGTGGAGAAAAGGGAACCCTCTTGCACTGTTGGTGGGAATGTAAATTGATACAGCCACTACAGAGAACAGTATGGAGGTTCCTTAAAAAACTAAAAGTAGACCTACCATATGACCCAGCAATCCCACTACTGGGCATATACCCTGAGAAAACCATAATTCAAAAAGAGTCATGTACCACAATGTTCATTGCAGCTCTATTTACAATAGCCAGGGCATGGAAGCAACCAAAGTGTCCATCAACAGATGAATGGATAAAGAAGATGTGGCACATATATACAATGGAATATTACTCAGCCATAAAAAGAAACGAAATTGAGTTATTTGTAGTGAGGTGGATGGACATAGAGTCTGTCATACAGAGTGAAGTAAGTCAGAAAGAGAAAAATAAATACCGTATGCTAACACATGTATATGGAATCTAAGAAAAAAAATGTCATGAAATACCTAGGGGTAAGACGGGAATAAAGACACAGACCTACTAGAGCATGGACCTGAGGACACGGGGATGGGGAAGGGTAAGCTGTAAGAGAGTGGCATGGACATATGTACACTACCAAACGTAAGGTAGGTAGCTAGTGGGAAGCAGCCGCATAGCACAGGGAGATCAGCTCAGTGGTTTGTGACCACCTAGAGGGGTGGGATAAGGAGGGTGGGGGGGAGGGAGATGCAAGAGGGAAGAGATATAGGAACATATGTATATGTATAACTGATTCACTTTGTTATAAAGCAGAAACTAACACACCATTGTAAAGCAATTATACTCCAATAAAGATGTTAAAAAATAATTTTTTTTAAATTGCCCAAGGTCACACAGCTGGTCGTGGGTCAGCTGACTCAGAAGCCCAAGCTCATTCACTATGGCCCTCACTGTCCACTTCTTTCTCAAGGGCGACCATAGTAGGCCCGCTTAGAAATAGCCACGGTACACGAAGGATCGATTGTTCTTCTGAGTCTTGGCACATATTTAAATTGTGAATTGCCGATGAAGGTTTGGGGGATGAGAAAATAGAGCAGTCAGCACATTCCTGCGATGGGAGAAGTCAGCCCCCGTGGATGACACAGCCGAGCACGGTCGCACCCTGGTCCCCACCCACCCCACCCCACCGCGGTGGCCAGGCCAGGCCAGGTGGACCAGGCCGGTGTCTCAGAGGTCCCCGGCGGGAGGAGCCAGACCCAAAAGAGTCTTCAGAACAGGTGGCCCGGGTCCAAGGAATTGACCAAGGGCTCCACCCCAGCCTCCGCTCAGCCAAGATTGCATTTCTGAGGACTGGTCAGGACAAGGTTGGGGAAGCAGTGCCAGTTCTCCTTGGGCTTTCGGAATGCAATGGAAAGGAAGCTCTCAGGCCCTGGAGGGCAGGGGTGGGACCTCTCATTTATGCAGAAGATTCCCAGCACCCAGCCGGGCGGTGAGCTCTACAGGTGTGCTGTTCAGGCAGGAAGCCAGCCCGTCCTTCCACCAGGGCCAAGCCCTGAGGACAAGGGCTCCAAAGGGGACAGCAGAACATCCCAGAAAAGAGAAGCAATCACGCGATCTGGACCCACCTTGCTTTGGACTTGGCTCGCAGGAGCGCTGAGGCAAGTTGACCTTGAGACTCAGTCCCCTCCCTGGTAGGAAGAGGCCAGTGACGACCGTCTACCACCCACCCACCTACCCCAGGCTTGTTGTGAAGACTGGGGACTATCCCCAAGCCTCTACCCTACGCTCACACAGTCATTGAAAACCTGGTCTAAGAACCACCTACTCTGCCCAGCTCACTTGCCCCTCCGTCTAAAATTCCCTCGTTCAGAAGGTTACTCATGCTTTCATTTTCGACATTTCCTGAAATGCCCAGGCCCAGTGTGACTCCCACTCCCCCCACACACCACTCACTCATTCACTTATTTGTTTATTCATTCACTCAACAGACATATTAATTATCCAAATGTTTAAGGCAATAGCATCTCTTAGCCTGGAATTTCCCTATGAATGAGCGAATTTCAAGCTAAGGGAAAACTAGAACTACGGTTTTTCCTACATTTATCTCGGCTACGAAACAGTAGCATGCCAAGGTGTGTGAATTTTGAACTCATAAATTCTGGCTTTAAGGGGCCTTCTGGTAAAATATTCTGCTACGATTATGCCTCTTGACCTGGATTGCTGCCTTGTCTTCCCAAGCAGGAATCCATATAAGAAATATGCTTGAACTGGAAACAGACTTCAGAATCTCCCTTGTACAGGTACAACATTTATGAAGACATAGACAGGGACTTTGCTCTTGAAGTGTTTCCCCAAAGCAACTTAATGGCTGCAAAAATGTGAGCAAACAAGATCCCCGTATCTTTAAAAAAAATCATCATAATCGCATTCGGCACCTGTATCTGAGTCAGCATGCCCAATTTTAAAGTCAGAATGCCGTGGCCTGAAGGCTCAAGCGTCCAATTCTATAAATACAGACAGAAGTTGCAAAGTCAAAAGGCCAGACCATGCCAATCTGTCACCCTTTCCGCATTGATAAATTATGTACACCCCTTGGATGGATACGCCCCGAGGCCTGAGGTCCTGTCTGACAGAGTCAGATCTTCAATCCGGGCCCCAGTCCCCCCGCCATCCGCTCCCCCGACACGCTCAGCCTGCCACTCCCACCCTCCATGCTGTCTCCTCTGGGCAGACCAGGTGTGCTCCGTGATGGATTGCCCGACCGGCCCCTCCATCCTGGAGGCGGCCAAGCCCGGGTGGCAGGAAGCAACCTCCGGGTCTTTTTGATGGACGGCAGGCACGTCAAAACTGGAAAGGAGCCTGTCTCGGGGGGACATGCGTTTTATTTGAGTTGCGGGGGCCCCTTCCCAGCTTCTTCCTGACCACACCCTGTCCCCCTGCCTCTCATTCCCCCTCAGCCCTCTTTATCCCTCCTTAGGGCCCTGAATGCACTTGGTGTGTGTCTGAGAGCCACATTTTAGCCAAAGAGCGAGGAAAAGGAGCCAAGTTTCCTCCCATTTTAGGAGACTTTTTTCTGTGATCTGAAGACGAAATCAGAAGGGTGCCGTGTCTCCAACGAGCTCCTTAGAATTCAGAAAGACGGTTGCAAGTCATTTAAAAAGAGACTCAGCATCTTTAATAAATTTAATCCACGTCTGATTACAGAGGAAGAAAGCTTTCTTTCTCTCTCTCTTTTTCATCTTCTAGGGATGGAATATCGCAATAACTGTTCCCTCTGATTTTTAAAAAAATAAGATTTGCTAAAGGTCGATGTATCTCCTGGCCACATATGCAGCAACATTCAAATTTCCCTGGCCCAAGAATAAAAAGATTCTATCATTAAAAATAAAAGCATAAGGACATCTCTCGTGCCCATGGGGGATTTTTAGAAAGAGGAGACATTTCGTTATCTAGGCGCGATCATGAGATTTTTAAGCAGTATCTCTAATCTGCTTTCCCCCTCCTGCCCCCCGCAACCCATCCACCCCCTACTCCCCTCACATCCCCCCTCCTTCTTTTCACATCAAGGTCTTTTTATCTTCCAATTTTGCATCTAAAGATGAGGTGAATACCATTAGCTCAATTCAACCTCAAGTGTAGTCAGATGGGCCTGTGATTTCTGAAAAGCACTCGCTAAGGTCACATTAAAATGTATAAGAGCATTTCGATTCCTGAGAAGGGGGCTTATTATCCACCCGTGGTGTAAAAGAGGAATGTCAGTGGCCACAGACTTGGGTGAAAACAAAAGAGATACCAGGATTTCAGTCTTTTGTCAGCAAGCTTCTCTCCTTTCTTTGCACAGCTCTCCCGCCAGCCCTGCAGATAGCTCTGCAGACTGCAAACTTAGGCCTCTTGCAAAAAAAAAAAAAAAGAAAAGAAAGAAAGAAAGAAAAACAAGTTTAACTGGCTCTCCTTGCCAGTTTTTGTTTTAACCCTTCCAGTTAGAATCAGCCATGTCACTTGCTTTCAAATTATAAACGTGTATTTCCTTGAGAGAGTAAGAGAATTTGGTGTGGCCTGTTCTTGTGGCTTTTTTTTTTTTTTCAGTCTGTCCTTTTCAGTAGACGGGAGTCAGCATGCAGTTAGAAAAGCATGGACTTTGAAGTGAGACAGACCTGGGTAAGAAGCCCAGTTTTGCCACTCACGAGCCATGTGACCCTGGGTACTCACTCATTCACTTATTCAACAGATCATCTGCTATAGGCCAGACATGGTTCTGGGTTCCAGGAACACACAGGTAAACGAGACAGGCACGAGAGTTTGCATTCTTACCTGGGCAGGGCTTCTGTACAGAGGTAAAGCAACAAGGCAGGAGGAGATGAGCATTTTTGAGGAAATACACAGAATTCTTTAAAAGAGGGAGCTTGAAGAAGGCCAACTTTAGGTAGGGTAATTGAGGAAAGCCCTTCTGGGGAAATGGAATTCGAGGTAAGACCTGGGAGTTGAGCTTATGCCAGCAATTCAAAGGGCATCCCAGGCACTGGGTACAGGAAGAAAAAGAATTTGCATTGTGGGCTTCTGTTATTTTGCCCATCAAGCACTCACTCCTCCTCCTTCCCATCAGCTGTGCCCTGACCTCATCCAGCAAAGAAAAGGGTACATGACCCAAGACAGGCCGTCAGACCCTCACCTGGGGGTGTGCCTGTCAAGCAGAGGCACATAAGATGGAGACCAGTGGCAGCTGGTTCCTCTCCTTGGTGGTGCTCTAATGAGAAGGCTACTTGGTTCTGCCTCTTACATCCCTAAAATTTGTCTAGTTCTTTATTGTTCCCAATGTTGATTCTTCAGCTTTCCCTTAGATTCTGTGAGCCCGTCAGCCTTCCAATAAATGCTCTTTTTGCTCAAGTGAGTCAGAATCTGATATATGATTTGAAAGCAAAAACCCATAACCAACATAGAAATCAATAGCAGAGAGCGAATCTTCAGGTAAAAGAACCTCAGGTAAAGGTAGGGTATATTGACATGGCTATCTGGCCAAGAGGATTCTGATTTATAGTGAGAGTGGGAACTTAATAGCCAATGGCACACAGAGGTGAAACAGGTAATTAAGTTATCAGCTTCCGGACTCTCAAAGAGAAGCCAGGAGAGTGAAGGTCTGAAACAGATGGGATTAGAATTGGAACTGTTGCTCTTAATTTATGGTTTTCAATATATAGAGAGAGAGCTATAACTATAGACCTGAACATGGGTTTGTATGTGTCCACTAAGAGGACCTGAGAGCAGTGACACCCAGTAGCAATGAGCACACTTAGCACCCAGATCTTGGTTTCTAAATACCATTCTCTATTCAAAGGAACAAGGGCTCCTTAGAGAAATGCATGATTCCAGGGATGGGACAGGGAAAATACAGAAGGCACCTGGAGCATCTTGTGTCAGAAAGTGAGGAAGTGTTCAAGGAAGAAGGGGAACAGGTAAGAACAGAGACTAACTTAAAGAGGCAAGCACTGACCAAATTTAAGTATTAAAAAAAAATTTTACTCAAATTTATTCTGATATAATTTACATACAATAGAATGCACCTATTTTTAATTATAGTTCAATGATTTTTGTCAAATACATAACTATATACAAGTATGTGGCCACCACTTTAATCAAGATATAAAACATACCCATCTCCCCAAAAATTCTCTCAGACCCTTTCTTAACTCATCCCTCCCCAGAGGCAACCACTGACCTGATTTTAGTCACTCTAGGTTAATTTTGATTTTTTTAGAACTTCATACAAATGGAATCATACAGTATATTTTTTTGGTGTCTGCATTCTTTGACTAACATAATGTATTTGAAATGTATCCATATTGCTGTTCATATCAGGAGTATGCTCATTTTTAGTGTTGATAGTTTTCTAATTTATGAAAAATACAGCTGCTTTATTCAATCACTTTTTGATAGACATTTATGTTGTTTCTAGTTTCTGGATATTATGAATAAAGCTTGTTTGAATATTCATATATATGTTCTTGTACTATATGTATTCATTTTCCTAAGGTAATACCTATGAGTGAAATTCCTATGTTCTATGATAAGATTATATTTAACTTTATAATAAATTTTTGCACTGCTTTCCAAAATGACTGTACCATTTCACATTCCCACCAGCAATGTTTGAGTGTCCCAGTTGTTTCATATCCTCACCTATGTTTGTTATATTTAGCTTTTTTTATTTTAGCCATTCTAGTAAACATATAGTGGCATCTCATTGCAGTTTTAATTTGAATTTCCTAATGGCTGTTGGCCATTCATACAGCTTTTTTTGTATAGTGCTTGTTCAAATTTTTGCATGTATTTATTGGGTTGTTCATGTTATTATTGAGTTGTAAGAATCTTTCTGGATACAAGTTCTTTGCCATATATATGTATTGCAAATATTTTCTGCCAGTTGTAACATGCTTTCCATTTCCTTAGTGGTGTCTTTGAAGAGCAGAAGTTTCTCATCTTGTTGAAGTCCATTTTACAAATTTTATTTTATGATTTGCGCTGTTTGTGTCCTAAGTACTTATTGCATACTCCAAGGTCAGAAATACATGTCCTATGTTTTCTTCAGAAGTTTATCATTTAAGTCTTTGTGCTAAAGCATATAATCAAATTGGAGTTCAATATTATAAATGTTGTGAGACAGAGTCAAACTTTATTTTTTCCATGTGGATATTCAGTTGTCCCAGAATCATTTGCTGGAAACATTATCATCTCTCCATGAAATTACCTTTGCCTCTTTGTTAAAAAACAATTAATCATATATGTATGATTGCTCTCCATTAATCTATATGTTTACTCATTCACTGACTTGAATATTGTAGTTTTGTATTATAAATGTTAAAATTAGGTTGTACAGGCCCTCCAAATTTTTTCTCCTTTTTGAAAATTATTTTGGTTACACTAGGTCTTTTGTATTTCCATATAAACTTTATAATGTCTATCAATTTCTCCCAGAAATATACTGATACATTGACTGAAATTACATTAAATCTATTAATTCTTTGTGTAGAAACTATATTGTGGTACATTAAGAAATATATTTGGTTTTTGTCACTGATTCCTGACACAGAGCTCCTAAAATTATTGGAATTTCCTGGGTGATAGGAGTGCCTTTTGTTTGATCACTCCAAAGTTTATGCTAATGAGGTAATTTAGGGTGGACCAGGATGGGCTGGTCTAAGTGATTAGAAAGTTGGAAATTTCAGCCCCACTCACCACCTTCTAACCTTAGAAATGAAAAGAGGGGGAGCTGGAAATTGAGCTTTATAAAACCTCTTCAACAAAACGATTTGGTGGGCTTCCAGGTTGATGAACACATCAGTGTGATAGGTGGGCTGTGCACATGGGAAGGACATGGAAGGTCCACACCCCTCCCTCATATTTTGCCCTATGCATCTCTTCCATCTGACTGTTCTTGCAATATATCCTTTATAATAAACCAGTAAATATAAAAATGTGTTTTCCTGAGTTATGTGAGCCATTCTTGCAAATTATCAAACCTGAGGAAGGGTTGTGGGAAGATCCAAATTTGCAGATGGCTGGGCAGAATGTGGGTAGCATGGGTAACAGTTTTGCCGCTGGCATCTGAAGTGCAGGCAGTCTTATGGGACTGAGCCTTTAACCTGTGGGGTCTCTACTAACTCCAGGAGTTGGGGTCAGAATTGAGTTGAAGTGTTGGACACCAGCTGGTGTCAGAGAATTGGAAAGTTGCTATGGAAAACCCACATACATTTAATATCAGATGTGTTGAGGAAAAAAATCTTTCAGATATCTTAACAACATTGAGTCTTGCGATATATCTCTCCATCATTTAGTATATCTCTCCATATATTGGGGCTTTCCTTAACTTCCTCCAAAAATGTTTTGTAGTTTTCAGTATCACTTTTGTTAAATTTATTCCTAAATATTTTGTTTCCAAGTATTCTTTTTTATTTTTAATTTTTTATTGAAGTATAGTGGATTTACAGTAGTACATTAGTTTCAGATGTATAGTATAGTGATTCAGTATTTTTACATGTTAAGCACCATTGAAAGTTATTACAGGTTAAGGGCTATAATTCCATGTGCTATACAAAATATCCTTGTTGCTTATCTATTTTATACATAATAGTTTGTGTCTCTTGATCCGGTACCCCCAATTTGCCCTTCCCCCCTTGCCTCCTCCCTTTGATAACCACATCTTATTTTTTGTATTTTTGAGTTGGTTTCTGTTTTGCATATACACTCATTTGTGTTATTTTTTAGATTACACATGTAAGTAATATCAGAGTATTTGTCTTTCTCTGTCTGACTTTTTTCACTAAGCATAACATTCTCTAGGATCATCCATGTTGCTGCAAAAGACATAATTTCATTCTTTTTTATAACTGAGTAATATTCCATCGTATATATATACCACATCTTTATCCATTCATCTATTGATAGGCACTTGGGTTGCTTCCATAGATTGCTAGTATGTAGAAATACAGTAGACTTTTATGTATTGACCTTGTATCAAGAAGCTTTGCAAAATTATTCACCTTGTAGCATTTCTGCAGATTCCTTATGATTTTCTATGCACATAATTATCATCTATAAATAAAGATGACTTTTTTCCTTTGTTTCCTATCTCTATACCTTTTATTTTTCTTCCTTTATTGCATTGGCTAGGACCTCTAGGCAGTGAAAAGTAGTGGTGAGAATCATCATCCTTGTATTTTGTGGTGTTAGCTGTATGTTATTCATAGATGTCTTTTATAATGTTGAGGAAGCTTCCTTCTATTCCTACCTTTCTGATAGTTTTTGTAATATTTGTATGTCAAATATTGTCAAATGATTTTTATGCATTTACTGAGATAACCATACAATTTTCCAACTTTTTACTGGTAAGATTGTGATTTACACTTATTGTTTTTTGAATGTCAAACCAAACTTGCATATTAACAGTATCCTGTTAATAGTTCTGGATTTGATTTGATAATGTGCTGTTAAGGACTTTTCCCCTCAATATTCATGAGGTAAATTAGTCTGTACTTTTCTTATATTGTTTTTGTATCATGGCATCACAACATCAGTTAAGATATAATACCTTTTCCTCTATTTTCTGAAAAAGTTAGCATAATATTGGTATTATTCTTCGTTAGATGTTTGATAGAATTGACCAGTTAAACCATCTGGGCATAAAGTTCCACTGTGGGAAGGTCTTCAACTATTTATTAAATTTTAATAGATATAAGATTATTAATATTTTCTATTGTTTCTTGCATCTATTTTGATAAGTTGTGTCTTTCAAGGAATTTGTCCACTCTATCTGTTACTGCAATTATTGGAATAAATATTTTCATGACAGTTCCTTAGTATCCCTTAATGTCTGCAGAATTTGTGGTAATATCCCCTATTTTATTCTTGATACTGCATTGATAAATATTCATAGATGACCTTTTTTGATCAGTCAATCCAGAAATTTATCAAACTATCTAAATGTTTGAAGAATAAACTTTGGGTTTCATTGATTTCATTTTTTTTCCATTTGTTATCTCATTGATTGCTATTCTTATCTTTTCACTTTCCTCTTTCTACACTTTTTGGATGCTAATTGCTCTTCTTTTTCTAATTTCTTAAGATGGAACCTTAGGTCATTTATTTTAAATCTCTCCTTTTTTCTTATATAAGCATTTTTAAAACTTTTCCCTCTAAAAAACATGAACGTCACAAATTTTGATATGTTTTTATTTTATTTCCATGTAAAAATATTTTCTAATACTTCCTTTGATTTTTTTTTGACCCATATGCTATTTAAAAGTTTGTTGTTTCATTTCCAAATATTTGACAATGTTCCATATTTATTTGTATAATTGTGTTCTCATTTAGTGTCATTGTGGTCAGAGAATATACTCTATTGATTGCAATCTTTTTAGATTTACTGATACTTATTTTATGGTACATCATATGGGCTAACATAATGAGTGAGTCACTTTAAAGAAGAGTGTATTTTCTTTTCTCCAGTTGTGTGGAGTAGTCAGTCTATAGATGTCAACTAGGTCAAGTAGGTTGATGATGTTGTTCAAGTCTTTTTTTGCTTACTGATTTATTTTCTGTTCTATTAATTACTGAGAGAAGAGTGTTCAAAATCATCAACTAAAGTTATAGATTTGTCTATTTCTCATTTGAATTCTGTCCATTTTTTTCTTCATATACTTGGAAGTTCTGTTATTAGGTGAGTACACATTTAGAACTGTCATGTCTACCTGATGAACTGGCCATTTATAATTTGCAAATGTCCTCCCTTGTCTTTGGCAATATCCCTTTTATTGAAGTCTACTTTGATATTGATATAACTCCTCCAGTTTTCCCAGTACTAGTCTTTGCCTTGTAACACGTTTTACATCCTTTGACCTTTGCCTATTTTTTTTTATATTTAAAGTGCATTTCTTGTACACAGCATATAGTTGGATGCTATTTTGTAATCCACTGTAAAATATCTATCTATTAATTGGAGTGTCTAGTACATTTATGACTCCATAATTAATGACGTGGTTGGATTTAAATTGTTATTTCTTTCATGTGTGTCCCATTTGTTCTTTGTTCCTTTTCACCATTTTCTTTGGGATTAATTGAGTATTTTTGGTATTCAATTTCATCATCTCAATAGGCTTATTATCTAAACCTCTTTGATTATTTTTATTGGTTTCTCTAGAGTTTTACAATATGCTTATTTACCCTATCACAGTCTACCTTCAGGGGTATCATATAACTTTACATGTACTGTAAGAACATTACACCTATATGTGTCCATTTTCCTCCCCATATCCTTTGTGCTATTGTTGCCATACATTTCACTTATGTATATGATACAAGTCGATGACATATTGCTATTTTTATTTAAACAGTCAATTATCTTTGCTTAAAAATGTAAACGAGAACAAATGTCTTTCTATATATTGTACATTTCTGACACTCTTTATTCTTTTCTATAGATTTGCATTTTCATATAGACTCATTTTTCTTCAGACTGAAAATTTTGGTTTAACATTTAGTATAGTTAGTACAGGTCTGCTGGTGACAAATTTTCTCAGATTATGTCTGCTTGAAAATGTCTTTTTTCACCTTCACTTTTGAAGGATATTTGAGCTGGATATAAAATTCTAGATGGCCAGGGTTTTGTGGATTTTATTTTTTCCTTTCAACACTAAAGAAGTTATTATAGTGTCATCTGGCTTGTATTTTTTCTGAGAGAAACCAGGGATCATATTTAATTTCTGTTTTCCTATTTGTAATATGTCTTTCTTCTCTGGAGGCTTTTAGGATTTTTCTCTTTGCCATTGGTTTTGAGAAATTTGATTATAAAGTGTCTTGATGCAGTTTTTAATTTATCTTGCTTGGGATTCATTGAGATTCATGGATATGTAGTTTCATATTTTTCACCAAATTCGGGGAAATTTTGAACATTATTTCCACAAATATTTTTTTCTGCCCCATTGCCTCCCTCCTCTCTTTTGGGGGCTTCAGTTTACACGTATATTAGAGAGCATGTTACTGTGCATGGGTCACTGAGACTCTGTTCATTTTTTCAGCCCTTTACTTTCTGTTTTTCATTTTGGATAGTTTATATGACTATGTCTTCAATCATTTTTTCTGCGGTTTCTAATATATTTTCAAGCTGATCTGATGGATTTTTAAAAATTCACAGATTGTACTTTTCAGCTCTAGAAGATCCAATTGCTTCATTTTTATAGTTTCCATTTCTCTTCTCAGTATGTTCACGTTTCCTTTAAATTCTTGAACATATATTTATAAGAGCTCTTATCTAGTCCTTGCCTGTTAATTCTACTGCTTCTCTCATTTTGAATGTGTCTCTATTGATTTTTTTCCTCCAGATTATGGACCAATTTTTCCTGCTTTCTCACATGTCTAGTAATTTTTTACTGGAGGCTGGACACTTTGGCTGTTACATTGTAGAGTGGCTGGATTTGTTTTTTGTTTGTTTGTTTTGTTTTGCTTTTGTTGGTTTGTTTTCTCATCAAAGTGTTGAGCTTTGTTCTGACAGGCAGTTAATTTATTCGTAGATCAGCATTACACTTTTGAAGCTTGTTAGAAAGACTTGTTAGAGTGAGTCTAGAGTTGATTTTATGCTATGGCCCACATAACACTACTCTTAAGGTATGGCTTTTCTGGAATCTCTACTGAATTCCCCTTTACTGACCAAGGTCCCTCCACTCTGGTTGGTTGAAATGTGAACGATTCACAACTCTGTGTGTGTTCTGACAGCTTTTGGCTTCCCTCTCCACAGTAACTTTTTTTCTCCCAAGATTTTCTTTGCCCAGTCTCACGGAGTCTCACCTTGTGTATATGTAGGTCAATGTTCAGTCAAAGACTCTTAAGACTCCTGAAGACCTCTCAAGATTGCTCTCTATGTAGCTACCTTTTTTCTGGTACTCTGTTCTACAAATTCTAATCATCTCAGTCATCTTTAAACTCTGATTTTTGTGGCCTCATCTCACCAACTTGGCTTTTCTCCACTTGAGCTCCCTTTTCCTGAATTAGGATTATAAAATTCCTCCAGGAAGAAGGCTGGGGTCGTTATAGAGCTTGTAATGTTTGTTCCACTTCTTCCAATTTGTCTAGTGTTATAGTTGTTTAAGGTGGGAGAGTTAGTCCAGTACCAATTATTCCTTCATGAGAAGACCATATAAGGGACAGCTGAGAATCAATAAAATAATACTACTAACAGATTATATCCACCAAATAAAATAGAATTCATGGGTCTCTTCTGATGTGAATTTTTTTTTAATGGGGAGAAAAGAAAGCTTCTCTTTAAAGTAGGATGTCTACTAATAAATGTATAAATAATGATAAAATTAGAAAATCGCCATTTGGCAGCCATGATATTAATACTTAATTCAGCCAAGAAACATCAGTAAATGATAAAACTTGTGATAAATATCTGATGAAGCATAGGATATTTACATAGTTTCCAAGTACTCCCTTCCCCCAAATACCTATTAATTACAAAAGAAGAGGAAGGAACTTTACAATGGAGAAACTTGACAGTAACAGCAGTGATAAGTTTACAAAGCCGGTAATGAGACACATCAAATCATATACTACCTGGTAATACGTGTTATGGACTGCTGGGTAAAGGACAGAGGCAGGGAAGTCAAGTAAGAACCTATTGCAATAGTCTAGGCGGAGGGCTTCCCTGGTGGCGCAGTGGTTGCGAGTCCGCCTGCCGATGCAGGGCACACGGGTTCGTGCCCTGGTCCGGGAAGATCCCACATGCCGCGGAGCGGCTGCGCCTGTGAGTCATGGCCGCTGAGCCTGCGCGTCTGGAGCCTGTTGCTGTGCAGCGGGAGAGGCCACCACAGTGAGAGGCCCACGTACCGCAAAAAAAAAAAAAAAAGTCTAGGGGAAAATGTTGAAGCTGGATGTTATGGATTGAATTTCTGTGTCCCCCCACCAAAATTCACATGTTGAAGCCCTAACTTTTGTATAGGGAGATAGGAAGTGATAAAAGTTAAATGAGGTCATAAAGTTGAGGCCTTAATTCAGTATGACTGGTGTCCTCATAAGAAAAGGAAGAGACACCAGAGCTCTTTCTCTCCACCTTGTGAGGACACAGTGAGGAAGTAACCATTTGAAAGCCAGGAAGAGAGATCTCACTAGGAACCATATTGGCTAGAAGCATAATCCTGGACTTCTAAACTTTGAAACTGTGAGAAATAAATGTCTTTTAAGTCTACAGTATCTTGTCATAGCAGCCCAAGTAAACTAATACAGTATGAAAACAGATGAACAGAGCATCACTTATATGACATTCCTGACAAAGATGCTTATCCTTAATCTAATCATCAGGAAATATCAGACAAATCCAAATTGGTAAACATTTTACAAAATAATCGGTCTATAATCTTCTAAAACATCAAGGTCATGAAAGTCAAGGAAAAACTGAGAAACTGTTCCAGTCTTAAGAAAATTAAAGAGACATGACAACTAAGTAGAACACATGATCATGGATGCTTTTGCTATATAGGACATTATTGGGACAATTGGAAAACGGGAATGGGGTAATTTTCTGATTCTGATAGTTATATTGTTATTATATACAAACATATCTTTTTCTTTCTTTAGGAAATACACGTGAAAATGTTCATCAGAGATGGGACATAGTGTCAGCAACCTATTTGCAAATGGTTCAGGAGGTAGTTCTTTGTACTATCTTGCAAAATTACAGAAGTAAGTTTGAAATTATTTCAAAATTAAAAGATAAAAATAAATACCACATCCCTGGGAGAATTTTAATCATCAAATACTTAATAGATGCTGATGAATTTGGAAAGCACTGCAGATTTAGGTAAGCTTAATTAGATAATGAATCCAGTTGCATTGACTAGACCATTGTTACATCTTTCAGAAGACTATTTGGGGGAGGGGTATTTTTTTTTTCCTTCTATTTCTTTTGTGAGATTGATCAAGTTTTCTATATTTCTTTCATTTTCCACTACTGATTCAGAAGTTATACATTCTATCATTCTGGTATTTAGTCTTTAATCTTAATATTGTTTATCTTGCATCACATTCCTTCCTTCTGGAATTATTTTTTTTCTTTTTTTCCCACAAAGCCTCAACCAAACCCAAAGGGAGAAATAAAAGGTGAGGCCCTGGCAGAAAATGGTAAACATCTGGACACAGATCCTGGCCCCAGGCCTTGACACCCACCAGTGTGCGACCATGGGCATGGTTCTTGACCCTTCTCTGCCTCAGTTTCCTCATCTGGTTTAGCACAGTGCCTGGAGTCTAGGAGGTTCTCCGTGTGTCAGTTTATCTGGAATTGCATTTTTATATATGTAAAATTGATTTTGTATGTCAAAAACTACACTTTTAACAAAATGAACTACATACAACAGAACATAAAACGTGAGAGTATGTAGCGGCAACTAAGGGTTCTAAGACAGCACTATACAATAGAACTGTAGTATGAGCCACATACCTAATTTTAAATTTCTTAGTAGCCTCCTTTAAAAATGTAAAGAGAAACAGGAGAAACTAATTTAATTTAATTTTTTAATAAGTTTAATGAACATCCATCATCTCATATAGATACAAGATTAAAGAAATAGAAAAGGAATATTTTTCCTTATGAGAACTTTTAGAATTTATCTTCTTAAATATAACATATATATATATATATAAAACATAGAACAATGTTAATTGTATTTATGTTGTACATTACATCACTAGTAGCTTCTTATCTTACACCTGGAAGTTTGTACCTTTTGACCACTTTCATTCAATTTCCCCTCCTCCCAACCCCCCGCCTCTGGTCACCACAAATCTGATATCGTTTTCTGAGTTTGTTCATTTGTTTTTGAAGGATAATTGACCTACAGCACTGTTAGTTCCTGATAAACAACATAGTGATTTGATATTTCTATACATTTCAAAAAGATCACCACAATAAGTCTAGTTATTATATGTCGCCATACAAAGATATTACATAGTTCTTGACTATATTCCCTACACTGTACATTTCATATCCATGACTCATTTATTTTGAGCTGAAAGTTTGTACCTCTTAATCTCCCTCAACTATTTCTTTCCTCCTCCCTAGCCTCCTCCCCTCTGGCAACCATCTGTTCATTCTCTGTATCTATAATTCTGTTTCTGTTTTGTTATATTTGTTCATTTGTTTTGTTTAGATTTCACATAAAAGTGAAATCATTCAGTATTTGTCTTTGTCCGACTTATTTCACTTAGCATAATACCCTCTAGGTCCATCCATGTTGTTGCAAATGGCAAGATTTCATTCCTTTTATGGATGAGTAATATTCCATTGTGTATGTGTGTGTATATATATATATATATATATATATATATATATATATATATATCTCACATCTTCTTTATCCATTCACCTATTGATGGGCATTTCTGTTGCTTCCATATCTTGGCAATTCTAAATAATGCTGCAATGAACATAGGGGCATATATATCTTTTCTAATTAGTGTTTTCATTTTCTTCAGATAAATACCCAAGAGTAGAATTGTTGGATCATATGGTAGTTCTTTTTTAATTTTTTTGAGGAATCTCCATACTGTTTTCCATAGTGGCTGCTCCAATTTACATTCCCACCAACAGTGCACTAGGGTTCCCTTTTCTCCACATCCTCGCCAACACTTGTTATATGTTGTCTTTTTGATTAAAAACCATTCTGACAGGTGTGAGGTGATAGATCACTGTGGTTTTGATTTGCATTTCCCTGATGATTAGTGACACTGAGCACCTTTTCATGTGCCTGTTGGCCATCTGCATGTCTTCTTTGGAAAAATGTCTACTCAGGTCCTCTGCCCATTTTTTAATTGTATGGGTTTTTTTATGTTGAATTGTACGAGTTCTTTGTGTATATTGGATATTAACACCTTATTGGATATATAGTTTGCATATAACCTCTCCCATTCAGTAGATGGCCTTTTTGTTTTTTGGGTTTTGTTTTTAATTTTTATTGGAGTATAGTTGATTTACAATGTTGTGTTAGTTTCAGGTGTACAGCAAAGTGAGTCAGTTATCCATATACATATATCCTCTCTTTTTTTAGATTCTTTTCCCATATAGTGGTGTTTTTGTTTGTTTGTTTGTTTGTTTGTGGTATGCGGGCCTCTCACTGTTGTGGCCTCTCCCATTGCAGAGCACAGGCTCTGGACGTGCAGGCTCAGCGGCCATGGCTCACGGGCCCAGCCGCTCCGCGGCATGTGGGATCTTCCCGAACCGGGGCATGAACCCACGTCCCCTGCATCAGCAGACGGACTCTCAACCACTGTGCCACCAGGGAAGCCCGCGTTTTTGTTTTGTTGATAGTTTCCTTCACTGTGCAAAAGCTTTTTAGTTTGATGTAGCCCCATTTGTTTATTTTTGCTTTTTTTTCCCTTGCCTGAGGAGACATATCCACAAAAAGTATTACTAAGACCTATGTCAAAGAGCATACTGTCTATGTTTTCTTCTAGAAGTTTTATGGCTTCAGATCTCACATTTAAGTCTTTAATCCATTTTGAACTTATTTTTGTGCATGATGTGAGAGAGTAGTCCAGTCTGATTCTTTTGTAACTGTCCAGTTTTCCCAACACCCTTTACTGAAGAGGCTGTATTTTCCCCATTGTACACTCTAGCCTTCTTATTTTTGTCTTGTTTAAGTAATTCAATTAATAATCATGTTAGAGAGTATCTGCATGTAGTTTCTATTCTGTGTTCTGGTTTATCTAAAAATATCTTTGTCATCCTTGCCCCTAAAGTATAGTTTGGTTAGGTATAAAATTATAGGTTCACAATTATTTTGTTTCAACTTCAAAGACATTATTTCATTTCTTTCTGGCATATGTTGTTGTTTGTGACAATTTGGCTAATCTGCTTGGTGTTCTGTTGAAACTAATTTATGTTTTATTCTCTGGTGGCCTTCAGGATTTTCTCTGTCTTTGATATTATGAAGTTACACTATAAAGGCTCCAAGCGTGAAGCTTAATGGGTCTTTCTGCAGTTCTGAAAATTTTTCAGCTCTTATTTTTTAAAATATCACCTTGCTGTCTTTCACCCCAGTATCTCTATCTTGACATTTGATGGAGCTTCATTTTCTATCTTCCATAAGTCTTAAGTTCTCTTTTATATTTTCTATTTTCATGATTTTCATCCTATTAGATTTATGTTGAAGCTTCTCATTCTATATTCCTTACCTCTTTATTTCTCTCATAATTGCTATTTCTTTCATATTTTCCATCTCTTCAATATTTTCCATGCTATTAGTCATATGGTGAAGTGCTTCATTCTGTCTTCAAATTTTCTTAAGTTCTCATTTACATCTCCTGTGCCTTTAATAATTTTTAGCTCTAATTCCATGGGCTGGGTTCTGAAAGACTTAATCAGTTCAGTCTTCTAATTCATTTGTTCTTTTCTCAGCAGTGTCTGGTTGATCCTTTATCCATCTACTGAGAAGCTTTGTTTTTAATTCCAATAAATATTTTTATTTTTCACCCAGATGCAGAGAGCTGTGTCAGCAGTGATCCTCATTTGAAAGCAGGTTGCTATCATATGATTTTTACAAGGCCCTTACTTTATTTTTTCCCTTCATTCCTGATCTCAAGTACCGTTCCATTCCCATGGACAATCATTGTGCAATATATAATACGTAGAATATAATTTGGGTGCCTTATGATTATGGACAAATAGCCTGCAGCAGAGACTGGCTAGATGCTCTTTAATCTCATTTCCACATCTTGAGCACTTCATTCCCCAGCCCCCTTTGCAGTTAAGTCAAGGTCCTACAACTACTTCTGGTCAATGAAATTTGGGTGGAAGTGGTACAAGGTAAAATTGTAGGCATGTGGAAGGGGGTGTGTGGGGATGCTGGGCTGACAAGATATGGATTACGATGAACACCCATTGCCTTTGCCTACATGTCTGTCTGCCTGGCATTCAGCCCCCTTCATAAGTTGGAATCCCCCCAGTAATGCTTTAGAAGACTACCTGATCGCCAAGCCCATCAATCAAAGCATCTGGCATTCAGCCCCCTTCATAAGGTGGAATCCCCCCAGTAATGCTTTAGAAGACTACCTGATCGCCAAGCCCATCAATCAAAGCATCTTGCATTCACTGGAACAAAGCATTACTGGCTACCTAATTTGTAAGGCCTCTTGTTCAAAACTTATTAAGAATTTCTATATGGCAACAACAGAGAGTCGAACCAAATGCAGGGCTCTTCTAAGGGCAGGGCTGTATGAGACTTCCCAGGCTGTCCACTCAGGAAAGTCACCCCCAAACGATCAGACTCTCCCTTCCAAAAATGTAAATCTTGACCACAATGACATAGGTTCAGGAAAAACCTGTAACTAATTTCCCCTAGAGGACTCCATTGGTTTCTGCTACTTACATCCCCAGGGAGTTCCTGATTCCTATCTTTTCCAAATCAGATTCATTTGCTTCTCTTCAATGCTATCAGCGCTATGCCATTTCCTTCCCTTTGGCTTAATTTAACTCTGGTCAATTTCTGACGATTAAAGGAAACAGTGAGTAATTCCACTTGAGTCCTCTGATCCTTGGTGCTCCACCTGAAAAGTAGGAGTAATGGCATACACCTCCAAGGACTCTAGTTATAATTAGAAAACGACAAACGACTGTGATGTGGACAGTACAATCCCTTGCATACATCAGGAGTTTATTAAATACAAGTGTTCTTTCTTCATCTTCACTCCCTACCAGAAGCAACTAAATGCCCGTCTCTCTGCTATTCAGATGGAAGCATTATCCATCTCAGACCTAGGTCGAGAAGTCAAGTGTTTCATACCCGTCAGTTATTATGAGAACTTCTCTTGGGTAGACCAAGAAGGGAGTTGGCTAGGGCCCCTGCCAAGGAGTAGAAAGGAAAAAGATCCAAGGGTGAGTGTGGTGGATTTGCAAGAAATTCGGTTGCCCCGTAACTAAGCCCGCTCCCTAAGAACACGTCAGATTTCTTTGGGGAAACCAGCTCTTCCTCCATGTGTGTTCTCTGAGAGGGATTCCAGAACAAGCCTCCCACTCTGGAAGCCTAAGGACCAGATTCTAGCTCTCCCTGCCCTGCTCAGCCAATCAGAGCCTGTCTTCCAGGATCTGAATCTTAAATCATCACATCAGAGTGATGTGAGTAGAGAAGTGGGGGCTTCATTGTAGCTCCAGCACCTTAAGGGGGTGATGGTGGCCTCTTGGCCAGGCTGCCTCAATTGTAAAAATGCATCTGTTCTTCCTGCTTCCTCTGCTTCACCCTGAGTTGTCCTGGTTTCCACCCATTCCCAAGGCTGGTTGTAGGGCTTCCCATCCATTTCAGGAGCTCCTCCACCCCCCAACAAACACCCCATGATATCAAAGCTCCCTTTGCTTAGGACGACCAAGTAAGTTTCTATTTCTTGCAAGAAAGACCCCAGATTACTACAGAGAACCAACTCTCTGTCCTCCAGAAGACCCAATCTTGCATAGTCAAGATTATGCGAAGATCCAAAAGGATAAAGTCCAGGAATAGGGAATGGAGCCCAGGAGCAGCTGCTGAGCAGAATCAGACCCCAAGTAGGAGGAATCCACGGCCCCACCTGGCCTTCTGCAGAGGTGAGCTCACAGCCTCCCACTGGAGTAGACATTAAGATCCCTATTTTTCAGAAAAGGAAACTAGACTTCATGGACTTAGGTGATATGCCAAGAGGTAGGAAAGCTAGAACTCGAACCAAAATCCCTGTAAGATGTTCTTATGCCCATTTTGACAGCTGAAGGGCCCATATGTCCACATGAAAGGTAACTCAGACTTTTTCAGCAACAGCCAAGTACCAGGTGCTGCCCTCGGGCAAGTGTTTCTCACGTGTTACGTCATTTAATCCAAATAACTCAAGTTCTGTTTTTCTGTCTTTCCAAGCATTATGATGTTGTTTTTATATTTTCAATCTACTGTTTAAATATGGGAATATATGGTACCAGAGGGTGCCCAGAGTAAGCTCAAATGGTTCTGTGCTGTTAGGAAACCATCCTCCAAAGGAAGGCATGTTGTTGAGTCCATGCATCACATCTTAGGGGCCAACAGTGTCACCTCCATATGGAATGCAATATATATCGAAGGACAAGTCATAAAAACATGTGAACTTGAAGCTGAAAGAGATCGTATTCAGACTCACCATAAAATGCAGCAATTGTTTAAAAACTTAGACCCAAAAAAGAACATTTCAGGGAGGAGTATTCTATCACTGACATTGTTTGGAATTGTCAATGCATAGTGATAATTAAAAGCAAATTCCAGGGCTTCCCTGGTGGCACAGTGGTTGAGAATCCGCCTGCCGATGCAGGGGACGCGGGTTCGTGCCCCAGTCCAGGAAGATCCCACGTGCCGCGGAGCGGCTGGGCCCGTGAGCCATGGCCGCTGAGCCTGTGTTTCCGGAGCCTGTGCTCTGCAATAGGAGAGGCCACAACAGTGAGAGGCCCGCGTACCGCAAAAAAAAAAAAAGCCAACTCCAGTTTGAGTTGATTTTATTTGTTTGCTGAAATTCCCTGAAGACAATGCATCCCCTTCTTGCCTGCTCCCTCAAGCCCTGCCCCTAGTACATCATTTCCATTTTACAGATGAAGAAAGTAGGCCTAGGAGAGGCTCAGCGTGTGAAGTCACTAGTCCAGAGGGAAGGCAGAATCCAAAGGCAAGTGTGTACGGATGCCAAGCTGGCCTTCTTTCCACTCTGCCCGGCAGCGGGCAGGCCTGGAAGTGCCAAAGCAGAGATTTCTTCCTTCCGACGTGAGATGAACACCCTGCCTCTCCCCATCTCCCACCCTCTCCCTGCTGCCTTTGAGAGGGGTGCTCAGTGGAATCCTCCCAAGAAGGCACACTCTTTCTGGAAGGGGGACATGCTTCAGGAACACAGCCGCCCAAGAGCTGCGTTCGAGTCCCAGGCCCACCTTGGCGTCATTTCGAGGGTCCCCCTGCAGGGAACCTATCTCCCAGGTTGTGCCATGAGGCCACGGATGGGAGAGCAAGTAGTCAGTGGTGGCCCCGCGAGGGTCCGTGGGACCGACCTGTCTCTAACATGAGCGTCCGCATCTGCAACCCGCATCTGCATCCCGCGTCTTGAAGGATTCTCGTGCCTGCTATCTGGAGGGAGAAAGCCGGACCCGGGGCGCCAGGCCAAGAAAAGCGTCGACGCCGGAGCCTCCCGGGAGCCAAGCGGCACCATGTGTCTGAGCACTATCATTTACACTGAGGAAGCGGGTATTTAGAAAACAGGGCTGGTCCCAAGCACGCCATCTGTGGCCAAGCTTTCCCGGCCCACCGCACCATATTGTGGAAGGCACAGGCGGAAGGAAACAGCGGCCGTGGTGCGCAGTGTTTGTTTGGTTTGGGGCTTTTGTTGTTTTTTGTTTTTTGTTTTTCTAACAAATTCAAATGTGGCTTCCTCACTTCGCAAAGCAGGCTGAATGGCCCCGCAAGTCAGAGTCGCTGGAGGGAGAGAAGGATCGAGGCGGCGTGGGATTGTACACTGGCTCGGGAAGGTAAAGAAGCGTCCTGCCCAGCGCACACTGAGGGCTTGGTCCCCGTCGGGCTCTTGGCTAAGGGCGCTACGTACATGTGTAGATATATTTTATGTGTACATCTGATTTCTTTCATCTGCACAACAGCCTTAAGTGCTAGATACTGTTACTTACTCCATTATGTAGACATGGAAAGGAGAGCCCAGAGAGGTTGAGTAACTTGCCCGTGGCCACACAGCTAGAGAAGGTGGAGCCCAAGCTGGGAGTCAGGTTTAATCCGCATCCACCCTGGCCATCCTCTGGGGCTCTTCTATCCTTAAGATACACAGAGCTCTTTTCCAGCCCTTTCTGGCAAATTGTACACCTCACTGGGTCACTCTCTTTCATGTGGTCCTGCGGTATTTTGCTTAGGGCACTGATCGAACGTGAAATCATCTTCCTTATGAATTTGTTGTCTTCTGTTGCCCTCACCTGACCATCCGTTTGTTGCAGCCCAGGCTGTGTTCCTCATCGCTGTATTCCCTGTAATGGGGGTGCAGGGCAGGCCACCCCATTACTCCAAGCACCGCTTTCTAGCCCTCATTCCCTCTTTCTTCCCTCAGCCTCAGTTTCCCCATATGTAACATGGCCCACTGGTCTCTAAGGCTCTGTCCGGCTCTGACCCCCTCCCAACTCCTCCAGCCCTGCAAGAGCCGTGGGCAAAGGGGTGATGAGAAAGCTGTTCGCTGTTCACTAATACAGGCCCCAAGGTGCCGCCTTCCCCTGCCCCTGACCCCGCCCTGCCCCACACTTGCCAGGCAGCCACCCTTGGGAGGACCCGGCCCATTAAGGCACAATTATCTCACCACTGTTAAGTGGCTGCAGGAGCAACTGGTTTTGGGGAGTGGCAGGCAGGCTCTGCTTCTGGAGCACATGGTAAAATTTGGTGCAATTAGCAGCGAGGGAACACACATTACTACTATTATTATGTTTTTCTGGCACTCTGGCCCTGTTGCGGGCTGTCTCCTTTCTTTAATTTCTTTTTTAAGGAAGGAAAAAAATGCTCTTTGGGAACTGAAGCAAAATAAAATGCCAAGAATTAAAAATGCAAATTCATCCAAGATGTTTTCTGCCCAAGACAGCAATGGCCACATGGCTCGATAACATTTTAAATGTTAAAAAATGGGTAATTTTCAGTAAAAATCAAATTTGCCAGAGCCCGAGTTTAAACGAATCCCATATAGCACTCGGGCACCCGGCCAATATTCATGAACAACGAGTCCCTTCAGAAGGTTACGTACTATTAAAATGAGGAGAAAACACAAACTTCACAGATGCACCGCTGGTCCTCGGGTATCTGCAGAGCACGGGTGGCTGGATCCAGCTCAGGCTTGGTGATTTCTCTCCCTGCTCTGGGTTGCCCCATCTGTAAAATGGACATAAATAAAATCCAACTTTGGGCTGTGAGTAAGAATAGTAAGACTGTTGTAAAACCCCAATGTTTTCTTAATAAGTGTTGAACGAATACCTCACTTAGCGGAAGCGTCTAAGGACGAGGATGGGAAATCTCAGTTGTACTCCTGCCCACCCCCCTGTGACTGCACTGCCCAGCCAGGGGTCTGGCTCCTAATTAATGGTCCGCAAGTGCATTGAGAGAGGTGGAGGCCCTCGTGTGCCCAGTGCCCTGAGCCATGGTTCAGAGAGCCCCCGTCTAGCCAGAGGGGTCAGGGCTCAAGACAAAAACGAATGCCTCCCCCACCATCATCCTCCCGTATTTCATGGCTCAGTTAGTTTCACCCACCGGGCAGGACGTGATTGGGAGAACTGGTCTTACCACTGGGCACGCCTGGGCTCAAATCCCCCTCTGTCTTTTACTGCCCATGGGACCTTGGGTAAGGCAGTAAAGCTCCGCAGGCCTCAGGGTCCCCAACTGTAAAATGGGGACCACAGCGGACCCCACCTGCCAGCGCTGCTGTAAGAATGACTCACAAATCTTTGAACCTCTGCATGGCCTGTGGTAAGTGCGCAGGTCAGGAGGCTGTTCTAGTCTCTGTATTAATGTCAAAGAAGCTGCCACCCTGGGGTCCCTTGATCTAAGACGAATCCTGCATCTAACCGAGATGCTCTCCCTTAGACAGCCTGGTCAGGACCCAGCTGGAGACACAACAGGAGCCTCTCCATCTGCCTCGGTTCTTCTTTCCCCCAAAGTCAGATTTGCTCCCTCTTCTGTCTGGAACCCGCCACCTATCAGGTCGACTCGCCCAGAGCCAAAACCGGCTCTAACCTTGGCCTTCAAGGTCATACATGTTGTACCCACCATACCCCTCCCCCTCCCATGACACCCTGACCTCATCTCCGCCCACCTCCCCACACAGGCCCTCTGCCCCGTTTCCAGCACATCAGTCACCACCCAGGCCTTTGCTCTGCATCCTTTTCCAGAACCCTCTGCCCCAGGTATCCGCAGGACTCACCTGTCACTGCCTCCAGGTCACCTCCTCCAAGAGGTTTCCCTCACCCACCTGGTTGAGACCGCAGTCGTACCTGCTCACAGCGCTTGTCAACAGTCGCCCTGGAACAACACCTATTTGGGGTCCAGTTCCTTCCTCTCCCGCTGCAGTGTGCGTTGCATGCGGGCAGGGTCTTGGTCACCTAAGTTTCTTTGAAGACCGGGGCTCTCAGGGGAAAACGGAAGTGATCTGCCCCAAGGTGGGGGCTGGAGCCCTCGGGGCGAAGGGACCCACCTCATCTCACAGATGGGGAAATGCAGGCACAGAGAGGGGAAGGGACCTGCAAGGCCACGCGACGAGTCAGAGTCTGCCTCTGTCTTCAGTTTGTTTATGAGCTAGTGCATAAGACAGACAAGGATGCAGGATTCACGGGGTGAAACCACGGGGGAGCTTGATTTTGCCTCCAATCGCCCCTTTAAGATGCATTCGGGGGTAAAGCTCTTCTCCTGTTCCTGGATGGTCCTCAGAAGGCTCATGACTTTGCAGGTCACTCAGGCAATAAACGTGCTGTCGTTGCTTTAAGTCACAAAACACTGTGTCACTTAGGCAATTAAAAGTGTCTTGTCGTCATCAAAACTTCAGATGTGATTGAAAGTTAAATCTGGTCTCCTCCCTGGGCCTGCTGCGCCCTTGCTTCTCTCTCCCCTCTCACTCACGCCCCCCGCCTTGCGGGCTCCTTCTTCAGACCCCGCCCTGCAGGATCCGGCACACGAGAGGAGTGTAGGAGGAAAAGAAATGGAGTGGAAAAGTCTAACCTGTTCGGCACTGTCTTTCGTAAGCTGGCTTGTCACTCTCTCCGCCTGGGACACGTGCAAAGCCAGCTCTTGCCACTTCTTCCTGCAGAGGTCACCCCCCCACCCCCGGCAGTCCCCTCGACCATCCGGCTGCATCCCTCTGATGCTGGTCACTTCTCTTCCCGGGCCCTGGGAATCCCGGGTGCACCAGCTTCTCCCTGCTGAGTCTGCTTTAGCTGCCCTGGATGTTCTCTGGGGCAGCCCCTGGCCACTCAAGGCTGACCCCCCTGCTGTGTGTACACACACCCCACTGGGTCCGTGGGACACACCAGTGTGTCCTTGGCTCTGGTCTCTGGGAGTGCAGGCCGATGTCACTACAGCAGCTCATCCTGGCTCCTCCCAGAGCTATAGCTAACCAGCTTTCCTTGCCTCAGACGGGAGTCAGACCTTCTCAGAGAAGGTCTCTCCCCAACAAGGTGGTAGGCTATCTGGCTGGTTGGTTGGTTGGTTGGTAGAGTGGTTGGTTTTCTTTGAATCACCATCATTTAGCAGAGTACCATGTACATAGTAAGCCTACAATAAGCACCTGTTGAGTTCTCTCACCTCCCTATTGTCCCATTTGATTCTCACAATATCTCAGTGCTCTCGGCACCAGAGGAAGTGATAACTTCCAAGTTACGGATGTGCGGGCGGTGGATCCAGCCAGACCAACCTGGGGTCAAAACCAGAAAGTCCAAGGCAGAGCCAGGCCCTGTGGAGGTCTGACTGTCAAAGGACTCTTACGGCTGATGAATGAGAGGAAACCCTTCATGGCACAGTCAAGGAAAAAAATGAGGGAAAATAGCATGTTTCTTCCTTATTACTAATCGTGCGGCCTTTGGGTTTTCTTAGTCTGTATTTTTGGTCCACTGGTTTTACATAAGCGCATTACCCTCACACCACTTTGCAAATTCAGTCAGCTGGCCCTCTGTCCTGTGTCCTCACCACACACCACTACCCTCCCGGCCCGAGTGTCAGTGAGTGAATCCACCTATCCATTGATTACCTGCTGCCACCGGGAGCTCCCTACCGCCGCTGCCAGCTGGAAGCAGGGCCCTCGGCACCTGCCTTCCACTCACACGAAGGCTGAGAGCCTCACAGCCCCTGAGCACCGTGTCCCCTTGGGCTGCAATGTGGAGGTAGTGAACACTCCCACAGACCCTGCAGGAAGGGACACCAGCTCCCCTCCCCCAGGGGACCCCACTGGCTTCAGTGAGGTCCATTGTCTGCAACTCCGCCAACTAGTTGGATGTCCTTGAGCAAAGCACCAACTCGCATCGTCTTCGTGGGAGTAATGAGAGCGCCTCCGCAGCATCTCGTGGAGAGAGCGCCAGGGAATAGTTTCGCACAGAACCGCGCATGTGGTGATGATCACAGCCGTCACTTTCTAGACCTGATCGAGCACCAGGTGCTTCTCTAAGGACTGTCCATCCTTCTCTAGCATGGTCCTTGCCATATTCTTACGTAGACAGCTCTAATGCCACCATCCCTACCTTTCAGAGGAGGAAACTGAGATGAGATGCACGGTAACTTGCCCCGGATTTTGCAGCTGGTGAGTGAAGGATCAGAGCTGGTGCTGAGGTCCAGGTTCACAGCCACTGCGCTGCAGACCCAGAAGAGAGAGACCCTGTGTACAGCCACCGTCGTTACCCCTAAGTGTGGTCCAGTGCAGACGTGGTAGCTGCCGCTATCGCTCTAATATCCTGAGTGGGATTTGTTGATGGTGTTCGGCTCTCTCCCCATGAGTCTTCCTCTGGCACGCTGCCTTGTAAGCTGAGCTTACAAAATCAACCTTAAGAACACTGTTTCCCAAAGTGGAAATGATCAACAAAGACCTCCAGTGATGCGCTGCCTCGGCCCGGTCCCTGCCAAGCGCAGCCACCCAGCTTGCGAGCACACATGCTCACTGTTGCAACTTGCCCTCCAGTTTCCCTCCCGTCTGCCCCATTAGAGGATCGGAGACTAATCCTGCGCCCTTCCTTCTAGCACGCGGGTTCCCAGTGCCGGGGCCGCTCAAGGAGGGGAGAATTCGCTAACGCGAGCTGGTTCCAAGACAAACAGAAAGCTCCCGCCTGGCCATCTCCCACGGCCTGTGAAAATGAGCATCCTGTGTGTGTGTGGGTGTGTGCGTGAGAACGTGAGTGGCATGGCGGGGTGTGGTGAAAAGTCAGGAAACCAGGTGTGAACCCGGACACCCTGAAGAAACGCTTGTCTGAGTACATTCCCTGGGAAATTCCCTCTCCTCTCTCACTTCTTTCCATCCATTCCCAAATCCCTTGGTGCCAAAAATCCTGAATCCCTCCCAGCTTATTTGTGCTAAAGTAGAATTTTAATTTTTTTTGCAGTACGTGGGCCTCTCACTGCTGCGGCCTCTCCCGTTGCGGAGCACAGGCTCCGGACGCGCAAGCTCAGCGGCCATGGCTCACGGACTCAGTCTCTCCGCGGCATGTGGGATCTTCCCGGACCGGGGCACGAACCCGTGTGCCCTGCATCGGCAGGCGGACTCTCAACCACTGCGCCACCAGGGAAACCCGTAAAGTAGAATTTTGAAGGGCAGAGATACAGGAGAAGAAATCTCTGCGTGAGGTTGAAGACAATGCCCTCGGCCCACCAGCTGGATCGGCCCAGCAAACCCTTTGGGGTCAATCACATCACTCAGAGCCAGAAGGAGCCCATGCAGTCAAGCTGCCCCATGTTACAAACGAGGACACTGAGGGGGGAGAGGAAAAGGAAAGCCCGGCCAGACTGGGGACCCGCCAAGTGCCTTGGCACCTTGCTGTCTTCCTGAATCCTTTGACAGTCCTTTAAGACAAAAGTCTACTGTGCAAAGGAGGAAACCTAGGCTCCAGGAGCGACTTTACTTGCCTTTAAGGTCACAGAGCCGAGAAGTGGCAGATGCGAAGCCTGGTCCTCTGAATGCAGGCCTGTCTGTCCACTGTTCCTCATGGCCTGGGAGGCCTGGGCCGGGGAAAGGAGAGCCTGCTGACACCCAGGCCACTGCTGTTCTCACTCAGCTTCTAGCAGCTCAAGACTTGACTTCTCCTTCCATTGGTGGCACAGTGGGGTGTTTTGACTGGGGCTTGGGTGTGGTGGGGAGAGGGAATGTTTTTGGTTTGGAGGTTTTTATTGCTGGTTAGCTGTCTATTCAGATTCACCCTGGGCACTGAAGACTGCCCAAAAGTCTATCGTCGTCCCGTCTCCCTCCGAAGGGCCCTTTGGCTGAACGTCCTGGCCAGTGGAAGCCGAGTGGCTGTAGCATGTGGGGAGGCATGTTCCCATGTGCAGCCCTGGGCCCGGCTTCCCAGGACCCAACCTCCCTGGCTGCCCCTCCAGCTCCTATTCCTGGAAAAATCCCCTCCAGGAGGCCCCTGTGCATGGAGCTTGGGGTCCTTTGAAGGACCAGGGACTGCTGCAGAGGAGTGGGCCAGGGCTGACCAAAGGGTGCAGGCCCTTCTCTGAGATGGTCCCTGGTCCGCATTCTCCCTTCTCAGGCCCTGCGCTGCTCAGGACTCCCTGCCTCTCTCTCTCCTTCCTTATCCCTTTTCCTCTATCTTAGCATCTCTCTCTCTCTCTCTCTCTCTCTCTCTCTCTCTGTGTGTGTGTGTGTGTGTGTGTGTGTGTGTGTGTGTGTGTGTGTGTGTCTCCATTCTCGCTGTCTGTCTTCTCTCTTCCCTCAGTTTCTCTCTGCCTCAGTCTCTGGCTTCATCTCCATCTGACTCCATCTTTACCTCTCTAGGCCTCTCTTTCCCGTGGTAATCTCTCATTCGCTCCTTTCTTCATTTCTACGACCACAGGACAGGCTTGAGTTCAAATCCAGGCTCCACCCCTTCCTAGCTATTTGACTGAAGGTGAATCATTTTACCCCTGAGGCCCTCCGTGTCCTAATCTGTAAGATGGAGATAGTAACATCAGTCTCCCTGGACTCTTTTTTTTTTTTTTTCTATATCTCTTCCCGCTTGCGTCTCCCTCCCTCCCACCCTCCCTATCCCACCCCTCTAGGTGGTCACAAAGCACCGAGCTGATCTCCCTGTGCTATGTGGCTGCTTCCCACTAGCTATCTACCTTATGTTTGGTAGTGTATATATGTCCATGCCTCTCTCTCGCTTTGTCACAGTTTACCCTTCCCCCTCCCCATAGCCTCAAGTCTATTCTCTAGTAAGTCTGTGTCTTTATTCCTGTTTCACCCCTAGGTTTTTCATGACATTTTTTTTTCTTAAATTCCATTTATATGTGTTAGCATACGGTATTTGTCTCTCTCTTTCTGACTTACTTCACCCTGTATGACAGACTCTAGGTCTATCCACCTCATTACAAATAGCTCAATTTCGTTTCTTTTTATGGCTGAGTAATATTCCATTGTATATATGTGCCACATCTTCTTTACCCATTCATCTGATGATGGACACTTAGGTTGCATCCATCTCTGGGCTATTGTAAATAGAGCTGCAATGAACATCTTGGTACATGACTCTTTTTGAATTATGGTTTTCTCAGGGTATATACCCAGTAGTGGAATTGCTGGGTCATATGGTAGTTTTACTTTTAGTTTCTTAAGGAACCTCCATACTGTTCTCCATAGTGGCTGTATCAATTTACATTCCCACCAACAGTGCAAGAGGGTTCCCTTTTCTCCACACCCTCTCCAGCATTTATTGTTTCTAGATTTTTTGATGATGGCCATTCTGACTGGTGTGAGATGATATCTCATTGTAGTTTTTTTTTTTTTTTTTTATGCGTTACGCGGGCCTCTCACTGTTGTGGCCTCTCCCGTTGCGGAGGACAGGCTCCGGACGCGCAGGCTCAGCGGCCATGGCTCACGGGCCCAGCTGCTCCGCGGCATGTGGGATCCTCCCAGACCGGGGCACGAACCCGTGTCCCCTGCATCGGCAGGCGGACTCTCAACCACTGCGCCACCAGGGAAGCCCCCTCATTGTAGTTTTGATTTGCATTTCTCTAATGATTAGTGATGTTGAGCATTCTTTCATGTGTTTGAGGAGGGTTTGAGAGGTAACAGAGGTAAAATACCAAGGAAACAGGTTGCAGTTATGACAGGGTGAGGGGAGGACAACTGCTGAGGGAGGCCCGGAGCTGAAATGAGACATGTCCTTCCCTTGGCTTGGAGCCCCACACGCTGCCCTCTCGTCTCTGGCTCTGCCTCTGGTCTCCTCTGGCTTCTCTCTCACCGTCTGTGTCTTCACTCCAGGAGGAGCTCCGTAAATGCCAGGCTGTCGTCCCTTTGCTCATCGCCCTTGTCCCCAAAGTAGAGCCATGCCTGGAGCCCATTCAGCATAAAGCTAAGCCAGTGGGGATTTCTAGAAATAACTCCTTTGCCCCGTGGAAGGAGATGGTCCTTTATACCTATAAAGTTGGCAAAATTAAAGAAGACATTGTTAGCACTCAGCCTAAGGAAGGGAGCAGGGAGCGTGCAGGCTCCCGTGTTGCTGGCGGGACAAAAGGGCAGAGATGATGTTTTATACCCTACTGTATGCTTTGTGCTGCGCTTGTTAGTGAGTGAATGGGATAATAGCGGCGAATGAATATCACAATAATAGTTTGATAAGGGAGTATCAAAACAAGGCTTTTTTCAATTCTTATCAAAATAAATATTATAAAAAGATTTTTTCAATTTTATTAAAAATCTTGTGTTATACTTACTGTGTCAGTAACTGCCCTAAGCACAGAAAGGTTAAGTACTTCTTCCAGACACACACAGCTCGTAAGGAGCAGAGCTGGGATTCAAGCATATAAAACTATAATAGTACCGTATATAAAATATATAAAGCATATATCTAATTTTACATATTAACATATCGAATAAACATACATAAAAACACATAGAGCATATATCGAATAATTGATATTTTATATACAATATATAATTTGCATATAATTTATATACATTTTTATATGAACATATATAGTTTTATATGTATAATTTATAGCTATTTATGTATAAGATATATAAAACATACAAAAATTTGCAAGTGAGAACTTTGTAACAGTATAAACTGGCTGGAAATACCACCTTGGAAAGTAGTGAGTTCCCCATCATGGGAAGTGTGCAGGCAGAGGCTAAAGTGCTGCCCAGGGGAGCTGCTTGAAACGGAAGTCTTGTGTGGGGAGGGAGGCGCAGAGACTGTGTGCTCAGTGACCCTTGATCCTCAGTCTTGGCAGTTAGCCTGCTGGCATGGGCTGGGGAGGTGCCTGTCTCCAGCGTCCCCTTGAACGATGGGTGGGTCTGAGCCCAGGGCAGGCAGAAGAGCATCAAGAGCTACCAGCCTGGACTTCTACGTCGGGGGTTTCAGGCTACCTGGGAACCCAGACAGTGTGGGGATGGTCAGCCTTGCTGCAGCATCCTCCCTGCAGGGGAGGAAACCGCTGACCATGACACCAGATAGGAACCCTCTGCCTCAAGGGCAACCCCACGCCAAGCTGGGGGAACTGGAGTCACGGAAATGAAACTGACACCAGCGTAGGGCAGGCTCTGCTCGGTACCAGGGCTTGTGGGAAAAGATGCTGGGAACTGCTGCTTCCTGGTTCTCTATGCCGCCCAGGGAGTCAGAGCCAGAAAGACCTGGTTCTAAATCCCAGCCCTGCACTCGTTGGTCTACATAAGCCACTTGCTCTATCTGAGCCTTACTTTTCTCCTTTATAAAATGGGATAACACTAAGCCCTACCTCGCAGTGTCGTCGAGAATGTTCAAGGAAACGATGATTAGAAAATGGCCCCCTCAGAGCCCGACACTGCAGGTGCCCAGCAGATGTGAGCTTCCTTCCCCAGCTCCTGTGTGAAGAGGTATGAGATGCCTGAATAGGGTGGTCCCCGTACGGACTAGAGTCAGTTGTGTTTCTGATCCTAGGCCCGCCTCTGTCTGCCTGGTGGAGTCGAGTCACTTCTATCGAGGCCCTTCACCTCTCTGGGCTTCGCTTCCCCTCTGAGACTTAGACCTCAGAGCTTTCCACGGACCGCCCCGTCAGAAGGAGCCTACGGTGAAAGAAGAAATCTTTGGAATCAGTGCTTAAAAAGCAGTACAGGGGAGCTGGCTCCCAGCGACAGCTGAGACCCACTGCGTGAGATGACAGCCTGCGTAATGATCTTTTTCTTTTATCCTGACCTGATAGCAATTCTGAGAGGCAAGGGGGCATGGGGCCTATCCCATTAAAGATGGGGAAGCAGAGGCCCAGGGAGGCTGCATCACTCCAGGTGGTTGGGAACTCCCTTCTCTTGGCCCCCAGCTCAGTGCATTCCCCAACCCCCTTCTTCTTTTCCCCAGAGAGATAAAATAAAATCATCATCGTAAAGCCGTGATTCCGACACCTCTCTCATCCCCAGCCACAGGTCCCACTGCCTCTCGAATTTGTCAGCTCAGCTCTGTAGCCTCATCCCCGCAGTCCTATGGCCACAGCCCTCACTCCACTCTGGGTGTTTCTGAGAGTGACAGAGGAAGACAGAGCTCCCGTAACATTGGAGTCCTCCCTCCCTTGCCCGCAGTCAGAAATAAAAGTCCTTACTCATTTTTCTAAGACAAGCCAAGGCCGGGAGTCACAGCTGGATGGGGGTTGGGGAGCGGCCTGTTTTTTCAGGTGGGGGAGGGTGTCAAAGATGTGAGCGCTGTGAAACCACCTTCTGTCTCCTCCCAAAGCAGTTCCTTATTTGGGAAGCTTTTGACTATGATCATGGCTCCATTTGCATAAGTTCTTGGGAGAGAGAAAGGACTCGTCGTGGTTCTCCCACAAGAGTGTGTTCACACCAAGAACAAGGGAGATGCCAACAGTGGCCTTCGCCGTCACCAGAAGTGGCAGCTGAGTTGAAGAATTTCTTCCTCTAGGCATGTTTTCCCCTGTCTCCCTGTGAACTGACTTCTCTCTAGGGAAAGTGGATCTCACTGTCACCAGCGCAGCCTCCCTGCCCACCCTCCATGCTCAGTACTCCAGTTAAAATCATGTCCTGTCTCTGCTACAGGTTTATGAGGCCCTGTTTCAAGGATGACAGTCTCCTCTCCGGGTGAGAACAGGAGAGTCGGGGCCAACTGTTACAAAACAGGCTTCTTGGAAGGAAGCCGGCAGGGGTGGGGAGGGAGACCCACAGTCAAACTAGGACAGCGTTTCCCAAGAGGAGCCAAGCAAGATTCCACATGATTTCAATCAGGGAAGGATACCCGGCTGTTAGCCACTCCACCTCCCAACCAGAACCAGACACATCCAGATGTCTGCATTACATCCTGTCTCCCCCAGGTGTCTGCCTCTTTCCACTGCTGGCCTTGCCTTGCCCCTGCGGGGCACACCTGAAATGCACTCCAGCCCTCACTGCTCTCCAAGGCCGGTCGCAATTGCTCAAAGCACTCACACGGGGTTGTAGTTTGCGGGGTATCTTATAGCTTTCACAGCATTGCCCATGAAGTGATGAAACAGCATAGGCCCTGAGCTGCTCCTTGGCTGCCGCTCCTGGGGGGACATTTCAGGGTGTTACACAGGAAGTGGCATGGTGGCCCCGTTTGTACTCAGTGGGGGATGTGTTTCCAGATGGAACTTCCAGCAGGAAATGAAACAAATGCCCCTCCCAGTCAAAGGAAGGGTTTAGAAGCCACAGCCACCAGCACAGTGGGAGGAAAGCCCAATGGTTTAGGGGCCAGGGCCCTCAGCTCTGAGAGCTAGGGAGCTACAGCAGCACCCAGCCCCTCCAGACTCCATGCTGAGATACTGCTGTGTGCAAGGGGGCAGGTGATGCAAAGCTGAGGTCCAAGGACAGACCCAGGCCACTGGCTCAAGGCCAAAGCCACAGAGCTGATCCTGATGGGCCCAGAGCTGTCTCCCCAGCCCCAGGTTAGCAGGTCTCAGTGAGGACAGACAGGAGCCCCCAGTGGAGTGCCCTCAACCCCTTTAGAGCCTGTCAGAACTGCAGGAAGTTCTCATTCTGGACTGTGGGTTTGGTCATGGTCCACCCACCCTTGAGACATTCTTGCTAAACCCCCAGATTGAGAGCCCACCCAATATTATTGTCCAGATGGGCAGGCCCCTCAGAGAATTCCAGCCCAATGGCCTCCATGATACACCTTGGCATCCACCATTCTATCAGACCACTCAGACACTGCTGCTAAGAGAATGTTCTCCTGCTGCATGGAGCATGGGCTGTGTCCTTTCTCTGCCTCACTGTCTGTCCTTGGTGGGCCCCATCCTATCCATAGACCACACTGTCTATGCCTGGTCCAGAGCACCTGGGCCAGATGATGTCTGAGGCTCCTTTCTAATGGAATACCTCCAGGACTCTGCCCTCTGAATTCAGCTTCAAGAGGAGATGGTTTGAAACCTCAGGCTCAGAGTGAAACCCGGGGACAAGGCAAGTTCAGGGAAAGATGGATTCAGTCCTTTATCTCCAAGCAAAGGCACAGCCCAAATCTCCCAGGAAGCCTCCCTTATTTTCCACCTCAAGTCTTACACGCTCGAAGGAGCATCCGTCTTCTGCTTTCTCATGATCTCCTGTCCCCTCCCCTGTCTCCTCCTCCCTCTGCCTGCCCCTCCTCCATTACAGCAACCTCCTGCATGGCTCTGATAGTGTTCCCTCCCCTCCAAAATGAGCAGGAACTCAAAGGTTGTAGGAGGATGTCAACAGGGGTCAGATGGAGCCTGGATCTTTTAGACCAGAGCCCTTGACCTGGGGATTGTGGATGGCTTCGGGAGGGACAGAAGTCCCTGTGTGCGATTGCGCCCCCATGCATCTTCCTGGAGGGCTTGAGTCAAGTTCTGAAAGTGTTCTGTGACCCAGAAAACCTCAAAATCAAAGCAGAAAAAAGGAGATGGAGAAAGTTGAGAGTGTTTGTTCATCCATTAGTTGGCCAATCGTTCAGTACTACCTCTGGAGGGCCTGCTGAGTGCCAGGCTCTGTGCTGGGCACTGAACATACCCAATTTAACATCAGTGAAGATTAAAAACTGTCCTTGTGGTGCTTACAGTCTCCTCTGGGGACAAGTGTTAATCAAAAGTACACAAATAAATGTAAAATGGCCACTCTGCCAAGAAGAGGTCCACGGAGGAGCCCAGGAAGTAGGGAGCAGCCTGCTACGATGGAGGTACAGATTCAGGGACTTGAAGACAGAGAACTGATAGGCTGATGCCAAATCTGGAAGGACCTAGAGTAGCCAGCTCAGAGCCTGGCCTTCAGATGGCTTGGTATAAGGAGAGCACTGGCAGAGAACCAGCTGGAAGGCCATGGCAAGTTACACTATGGGGGTAGGGATGAGTGGCTCATTTGACAGATGAGAACACTGAGGCATGGAGAGTTTAGGCAACTGGAAAAGGTCACATGGGGTCCTGTTGCCACCTCACAGGGGCCTCCAACTTCCAGGCACCCCATAGCAGGGCCTGGGGGAAACCCCAGCCATCTAAGAAACTCATCACCCACCCTCAAAACCTGCTCCTCCAGCCAGATGTTGGGTCTGTAAAGCTCCTTGGAGGCGGGGCTTGCTGAGCAGAGTGTTAGGGGCACGTGGTAGGCCATGGAGAGTTGCCTGGATGATGAAATTAATCGTCAGAAAGAGGGTGGATGCGGTCCCATCAATGACACCCAAGCCCCCCTTCCTCACTTGAGGTCTGGAGGTGACACAAGAGACAAGGGAGCAGCTTCTGTATCTCAAACCAAACCCAGCCCCAAAACCACAGGCTGGAAGATCAATATGGAGCCAAACAAATTAATAGTCAAAAGGTGGAGGTTAAAACTCATAGCCAAGTTCACGTAGCTGTTTTCAACGAACAGAGCCTGGAAGCACTGCTTTTTTCATTCAGGAAATATGGCCCCCATCAGTTGCTGGAGCGTAATTACCCATTAGAGCCACAAAATGCCAATGCTCTGCTCTCTCCACTTGAAATGAGCAAACTTTTATGGTTTGGAGGGAGGAATAAATTGCTCTAAGTATGACATGTGCAAACAGCTGGGCTCTGCCAGGATGCCTGAGGAACCCATAGTCAATAAACACCTAGAGGGCATTAGGATGGGCTCTGAGAAAAGGCCTCCTCCAAGGGATTAAAGCCCAGAGGTGAGCTGGAAATCTTCCTCTCCATCCTGGCCCCTTCCTTGCCCATCCCCCAGCCAACAAAGCCAGGTATTCAGAGTGGATTTTCCCTCCATCTTTCCCACCTCCACCCCCTTTCACATCACCATCTCTCTCCTGGTTTGCATTAGCATCCTTCCAGGCCTCCCTGGCCCTAGGCTCATCCCTCCACTCCAAGCTCCCCCAGGCTACTACACATGCAAATCCAACTGCAGCACTCCCAGCTCAAAGCCCACCAATGCCTCCAAGATCAAGGCCACAGCATTTCACCCAAGACTGGACTTATTGCAGCAACCTCCCACCTGCTTTCAGCTCACCAGCCTCTCATCTAAACTTCAGATAATTTACTGCTTCTAGGGCAGCTCCACTGGACAGTCCACAAGTGCCTCGAACTCAGTATGGCAGGACCAAACTTGTCACCTCAGCCCCACCCAGCCCTAATTGCCCTCTTCCCCTGCTCCAGTAAACGGTTCCACCTTCCAGCCAGCCAGGACCACCTCCAAGTGGGCAGTCAGGACCTGCGGTCTTACCCCCTGATCCCCTGCCCCACACTCACCCTCTCTCCATCAGCCTGCAGCCCAGCTTCTGTCACTTGCCCCATCCCCATAAGCTCTCACATGACCTTCCTGCCCCCAACTGACCCACTTCTTCCTCAAGGTAATGCCAGCTGCTGTTAGATATAAAAACCACAACTTCAGAGGTCTAGCATGATAGATCTTTATTTCTCATGTAGCTAAGGAGCCAGGGCCAGTGCCCCTGGTTACAGCAGGTGTTTTTTCTGCAGGTGGCGACTCAGGGACCCACGTTCCTTCCATTCTGTGTCTCTGCCAGCCCGCGAGACTCAGAGCTCTCTGCTTGGAGATAGTGGAAGAGCTCTCTATGGAAGAACTTAGAGACCTAGCTTTATCTCCAGCATCCCAGCCCCTGACTGATGAGAGCCAGTCACCTGGCTACACCTGGACGCAGGGGCTTCTGGGAAATGTAGTTCTTCCATGAACAGCCTCACCTGAGTCCTAATACCATATGGTGGGAGAGGAAGGGTGAGTTTCTTGGTGGTCCTCAGCCACCTCGCCACACCATCCCCCTATCCACCCCCATACAGAGTGAGGCCAGTCCAGCGTCCTTGGGGGGCATAAGGGGTTCCCTGGACAGTGTGGCTCACCTCCTCAGCCTCAGCCCTACCCACACGTTTACCCTGTGCCCCCAGGAGGCTGAAAGCCTTGAAGGTCTCCAAATGCACTGGCCTCCTCCTCTCCACACCTTGGCACAGGGGGATCCCTCTGTGGACGCCAGGATAAAAACACCAGTTGACTGTGGAGAGCAATGATGAACCTTCAGACAGTAGGCGTGGCCCCTCCGAGCAGATCTTAGACCGGGAGGGAGCTGGATTCTGGAACATGGCCCGTGATGCTTTCTTGCACTCCTGGCAGGGCCAGGCTGTGGACAGGACATTAACACACTTCACTCCGCTGGGACCTCCCAGCGAGCCTGGGAGAGGGTCCAGTCACCCCCTTCCCTTTGCTGATTAGGAATTGGAGCTCTGGAGGGCGAGGGGCTCCTTCAGCGTCACACACATTTGCTGAGTGGCTCCGATGTGCTAGGCAGAGAGAACACAGGACTCATGGGCAGGGCACCCTCACCCAGCACCACCACCTTGGGGCTCAGCACAGAGCCTGGATCCCAGGCCCTCTCATCCAAGGCAGCCCTCTGGCCTCTGTGTCAGGGCCTCTGGGTGGGTGAAGGTCCATCCTCCCTAACTAACGGCCACCGGTTCCAGAAGGGCGGGCTGGAGCTGTATCTCCTCCCTGCTCCCTGAACCGCAGACTTGAGCAGCGTCCTGGGACCAGAGGGAGGAGAGATCACATGCGAGGGGTGTGGCCTTGTGGTGGAGTGGGAGTTAAACTCTACCAGAAAGCTTTTAACCTGAGGAGAGAGAGACAGGAAGGAGTTCTAGATGGAAGAATCAGGATGCCAGGATGAAGGGATCTCAGAGAAGAGGCAGGGTGCAGGAGTCCAAGTGTCAGAGCAAAGAAGCCCTGGGGCCTGGTAAGGCTGAAGCCCAGGAGGCCGGGCCTAGAGGCGTCAGCAGCCCCAGATCAGGAAGGGACTCTGGCCAGTGTCCCTGCCTCAGACCCACAACATGGCTTTATCCAGAGCAGCAACTCGGTCACCACCGACTTTGTGGAGAACAGGCCAGGGAGCAGCTGTCCCCAGAGCTCCTAACCCTCCTGGCGCTGATCAATCCCCAAACCCCTCCCCCTCAGGAAGTGAGCCTGGACTGCTTGGAAAAATCCCAAATCAATAATACATCTTAATCAAATAGTAGCAAATCTTTAATTGAAACCAATCATGGAATTGCATTCTTCTCCCTTCCAAAGAGCTGTGCTTTTGATTAGGCAGACAGAAGACAGCATAATTTCCCACCCAGGGACTCAGGGTCCTGCCCAGGCCCCCCCCCCCCCACCTTTTCTCTGCTCAATGGCTGAGGAAGATAAGACCAGTTGTGGAGATTGTGAGCTCCCAGGCAGGCCACGGTCTGGGGCTGGCTGCGGTGTGGGGTTCCTTGTGTGGTCCCTTGTGTGGTCCCACAGAGGCTCCCTGATGAGGCCTGGCCGGAGTGACCCCCAGGAGGTGGGAGCTGTCCCCACCTGGGCTCCATAAGAGCCCGGGGTTGGGTGCTGCTGTCTCTGTAGCCCCAGGGTGAAGGATGGATGAATGAGTATCCCAGGGCCTGGAGGTGCCAGGAGGGCCTCCCTGGGGGAGTCTGCAAGCAGCTGGGAGGTGGAGAGCTGGGGATCTGGTGACTGCCAGTAACTGGACCCGGCCTCTGTATCTCAAAGCCAATGTCCAATCAAAGTGCTGTCATCTCTCCCTTCTACTCCAGCCTTGAGCATCCCGTACACAGGATGCAGCTCAGCATCTTTCCATGAGATGTGAGTGGGCTGGACTGGAGTCATCTACTCATTTACCAGAGACCTTTTTGACCAAACATGCCCTTGGCTCTGCCTTTAGCAGGGCGACCCATCCTCTAGAGGCCTGAGTCCCTGCCCGGCCGCAGTCCTGGGCTCACTGTCTTCACCTCCAAGGGGAACTTCCTGGGGCCGGACTTTGCGTGTATAAGCACTTTGGGTCTCCCAAGCCAGGATTCTGCTAGTTATCCAGCTCACCTAGCCCCCCTCAGGACCTCTGACTCTTGCCTCTGACCCTGTGGAGTGAAGAGTTAGTTAGCTCTGTGTCTACATGACCCGCCCCCTCCTTTGCATTCCTTGGGAAGCCTCCCCAACTCCACACAGTACTGTAGGACAACTAATCATAGATCCTGTCCCCCATCCATGAAAGGAGCCAGGCTGCCAGCGTACCTCACCCCTGGCCACAGTAGTTTGTTCTGGGACAGATATATGAGCCAGGCCAATCACAGGCTTCTGCCAAGATTGCTAAGCTTGGAGGATGTTGCCCAGGTGAGCACCATCTTACCTGCCAGACGAAGTCAAGAAGTGGCCAGCAGAGCCGTGAGATGCATGAGGGAGGGGGGGACTTGGCAGTGTTGCTTGAGGTCCTGGATCCAGCTGACGTGAAGGTCCAAATGGGATATCTCAGTTACCGGGACAATAAATTCCCCTTTTGTTCAAACCCCTTTGAGTTGGGTTTTGTCTCTATCAAAGGACTTCTAACCTGATCCTGATGAAAATGTCATGAAATGTCACAAAATGTGTGAGCAAATGCTGGACTTAAAACCACCCAACATCCCGACCCTCACAGTGAACTCCAGGGTCACTGGTTCCCAGCCTTGCTAAGGATGAGGACTCCTTTACAATGTTCAAAAAAACCTCACAAAGCCTCACAAAATAATATCTGCACATTTACTATCCCTGGTATGGTTGCAAAAACACACAAAGAAATCGGTAAACTCTCTAAATGAATGTGTGTTTTTTTCTATACCAAGTATCTGCATACATCAGAGAAAATCACACACACACATGGTAGAATATTCATTATTATCAGTCCTGAGAGATGCTTGCTGGCATGTCATGTGGACTTAGGCGGGAAGTCTCAGCGTCTCCTGGCCATCTCCCAACCAGCCAGAACCCGAGTCTCCCAAGTCCTCCAGGGAGAGGTTGCCCATCTCAGGCTCCAGGTCCCTGCACTGGGAAACCAGGGGATCACTCCTCTCTTAGCCTTCTTCCAAGAGGCCCAGGCTTCCCGCAGCCCCAGGTCTGAGTGGCCCAGCCACCAGCAGTGTCAGGACCCTTTTTCTCATGCTTGTTTAAGGCACTTCTTCAGGATTCCCGCCTTCAGTTGGTTTCTGCAGGAGTCTCATTCCCTCCTGATATGCTCTACACCAGTGCTTCTCAGTTGCAGCAACAGATCACCTGGGACATCACTGGAAGTCCCAGACCCGGATTCTGTAGGTCCAGCTGCAGCCCAAGAATTTTTATTTTTAACAAGCGTCTGGCTGTGCCCTTGGCCACGTGATCTTGCAGTTCAGCCCCACAAACTTGAATGTTCCTAACATCCCACTTGCCGGCTTCATCTGTGCCCCTAGTGCCCCACCCACTGTGGTGATAAGAGGGACATACTTGGGCACTTGAGGTAGGGAAAATCACTTCCTTGTTGGAGTCCAAACAGGACATGGCACAGCAGCTACCTGGGACACTTCCTGTGTAACATCATGAACCTTCCCCTGGAAACAGCTTGACCGTTTCCTATGCAATACTCTGAGCAAGGGCTGACAAGCTCTCCAGGTCTCCTCACCCGCCCCCAGAACTCATCTCTACTCCTCCACTCCTACCAACTTCTTTAGCCAGAACAAAACACTTTCAATTCCTCTGCAATGCCAGGCTACCAGCCTCTCTCTCTCTCTCTTTCTCCCTTCCCCTCTCTCTCTCCTTCACCCCCTTCTCTCTTCACTTTTACTGTCAGATTTCACCTCCTTGAGAAGCTTCTTGCTCCACACACCATCAGAGTTAACCATTCTGTCCCCCATGCTTCCTGGCCCTTGTGCTACGGAGAACTTGCACAGAAGGGTGAGGAGCTGGAAGGCAAGGATGGCTCTTATCCACCTCTACTGCCTAACGCACTGCCTGACCTGTGGTGGGGACCCAGTATCTGTTGATTTGAAGAGAACAGAGTGTCCCAGGTTGTAAGACAGGGAGTTTTAGCTTTTAGAGCAAGAAAAGAGCAAAATCTAACACCCTCATCATAGAGATGAGGCCACAGAAGCTCAGACAAGTGAGGGGACTTGTCTAAGGACACCCAGCAAGAAAGTATCACAGCAGGGAATCAACCTCAGACCTGAGTCCAGAGAGCTCAGGCTTTTCTGGCTTTCCCAGGCTGTCCCTATGGAGTGGTATTTGCTGAAATGGCGTTTTAGTGTTGGGTCTCTGAGCAACTCTTCTTTCTTTTGATTTTAACATGGAGGACACTGTAAACTAAGGATGGCTTGCTTGTTTTACCCTCTTGGCTTTAGCAGCTAGCAAGCTCAGAGCCAAATTTCTAACAATGTAATGGATACAGGCTGGCATCTCATGGACTGGCATTTCTCTTTTGTCTTATCCTCCTGCCCTGGTTTCCTCCCTTACTAATTCTCTCCTCTTGTACTGTTTGTTGCACACCTCTAGGTACAAGATATAAATACTTGAATAGTGATGTAGCACACATGGCAAGACTGGAATCAGAGCCACCCCTCTGGACCCCCGCCCTGGCACTCCTCAGCATCTCTGAACATCCCTTGCCCTCAAGGACCTCACAGTTGTGGAGATATTCTGACCAAACCCAGGAGAACTTTCAAAGATCTCACTATCCTCATTTTATTTATCCCAAACTTTGGAAATTTCTCTGAAAACCCGATTAAACATTTTCGCAGCACACAGCACACAAAAATCAAAACCTCCCCAGCCATTCCTTTTGCCAGTTATTCTGGGAGAACAAGAAGAGTTCAAGGGAAAGAACAGAAGTGAATTTCATTACCATAAGGAGACACCAAGAACAGAATATGATTCACAGAGGTCACTGAGCTCTGACAGGCACATTTTGCTAAACAATTACCTGTTTTGTGCATTGTCATAAACTACGGCATCTTCCATAAAATGTCCAAATGTTACCGAGGGTGGAATTGGACCTCAGGGCCCTATTTCCCACCACATTACAAGTCAGTAATTAACTCAGCTCAGAGGTCCCGGTCCTCCGTCGGCACCTCCAGGTTCTGCCTTTCCTAGGGTCTTTCAAGACAGCTCAGTAGCTCACAGACTCAGAGCCTCAGGACCGTGTCTGTAAAATGCTCCCCATATTTCCAAACATCACACCACCAGGCAGCCTGATGCGGTTTAATTAACCCCCACCTGGGGTCACCCACATGGCAAAGAGGCTCTCGGGGGTGCCATCAAAGGAGCACACACTGAGATTCCCAAGGAAATCCTGTTCTCATGGCAATACAGGGACACCAGACCCTAGTTCCTTGTGCCTCCAAGAGCCTGTCAATGGCTCCCTAACCAGAGCTTGAACCCCGTCTCCCAGGAGAAGCACTCAGGGTCTTCCATGACCCGAGGGCTCCCTCATCAGCCACCTTGTTCCACATACACCTACACTCCAGCCCCACACAAGCACCGGGCCGTGCTCCAAAGGTACCACGTCCTTGACGTCTCTGCGTCTTTATCCATGCTGCCCATCCCCCACCTTCTCTTGACAAACTCCCACTCATCCTGCCAGAATCATTAACTCCTCCAACAGCCTCACTCCAATCACCAATCATTAGCCAGGTCCTCCTCCTGCATCTATCAAGCTGAAAGCAAGAAAAGCCAATTCCAACCTCAAGCCTTAGAAGGAGGCCATGTGGCATGGTGTCCAGAGCCCTCTCATTCCCACTCACACCACAATTATGGCTGGTAAATACCTTATGGCTGGTAAATACCAGACGTACAGTCATGTACAGCAAGCAACTACTACTAAGTCACACTTTTTATCTGTTTTAGCTGTTTGGGTTCCATATCCGATTTCTTTAAAAAAATAATAATAAACTTGTTTTGTGCTTTAAAAAGAATTGTGCTATGAATTTGACACTGGCTCCTGGGAACGGGTGGAGAATGGCTGTGAACCAAGCTGTCGGAGACTACAGAGCAGGACGGGACGGCGTTAAGTAGGGCTAGCCTGGGGGAAACCGGGAAGGGCATTTCGAGCAGGGGGTACCGTGTGTACAAAGGCCCTGACTTTGACACATTCATCTGCCAAAGGCCACAGCCTCTGTCTATCTGCCCCTCTCTCCGGGTCCATGGCCCTTTGCCCTCTCAGGCCTGGCAGGGGCAGCTCACCACTGGTGCCAGGCCAGGAGGCACTCACCAGCCCTTGTTGGTTTCGTTTAGTTCTGCCCACAACTTTGTAAATGTCCTCTCAAACTCTCCAGTCACCCCTTCTGAGCATGTCAACTGCTCCCCACCCGGACCCAGACCTACATCGCCCACAGTCTCGATTCATCTACTTAACCATGGAGAAGAAAAGGATGCAAGTCTGGAATTTGTAGAGTGCCCACATCAGGCCAGGCACTTTGGCTGTGTCATCTCATTGGATCCTCATAAACAATTCTGTGATACAAGTGTCATCAGTCCCTTTTAGAGAGGAGGAGACAGAGGCGTACAAAGGTGAAGTGACTGGTCTAAAACAACAAGCATTTTTCTTTTAATCCTAGAAACATCTTTTCTGAACATCTCTCTCTCGCTGTGAAGTGACATGACTAAGGACCACTCTTGCTTCTCCCGGATTTATGTATACGGAGGATCTTGAATGATGGCCACTTAAGGTTAGTGATGCTTATTGGGGGGTGGGGCGAGTGACAAGATTTGTCGTGTATGAGATTGTTTTCCTTTTACCTTTGTACTTTTATATATTGCTTAAATCTTCAAAATAATGAACATCCATCATTTTATAAGAAAACAATGATAATTATTCTAAAAAATAGAAACTGGGGCATAGGAAATAGTCAGTGGTGGGGGACACTTTGTGCATTCCTCTGTCATGACTGCAGGGCCGGAAAGGAGGGTGTAATCCCAACATCACCCTGATATCAGACACTGGCTGAGCTCACTCAGGACACCCCCCACATTAAAATGGTGACCTGGGCTGAAAGTGTGTATTTTCATCCTACTCCAAAGTAATTTCACAAAAATATTTATGAATTAGTAATTCTGTGACATAGACATTTGCTTATATCACATGCCAGAGTCATATATCTTGTTAGTGAAAGTGTTTCTGGTTCACATTTCAGGAATTAGGAGAATCTATAGTTCCTAGTGTATCACAAAGAGCCCTGTGACATCCAGATGTGGGTGCTCCCTCCAGAATATATTTGTGACCTACTGGAGAAGGTGATGTCCAAGGTCCCATCTACCCCAAGTGTCAGGATTCTGTGTATTAGCTGATGTAGATGTCACCTAGAGATGATCCCATCTCCCAGGCTAAACCCAATAAAAAGTTGGTGAGTGCCAGGAGTAAACTGGGAAGGATTTGATGTTACAATTGGGTTCATGGGGAAAAGAGCAATGATAGATTAGTCAGGTCTGCATGGTCGTGAGAGGAGGTGTTGGAGCAACAAAATCTCTCACCTGATTCCAAGTCCTCAGATTCAATCAACTTGATCAAAACTTTTGTTATATTAACTCCTCGAGGTACTTTAAATTGTCTGAAATATTGCGAGGTGGCATGCTGTTCACCAATTCTCCACCTTTCCTGCTCTCCTGGGCACATCTGAAGTTTAGGCATTATTTTTTTCTTTTAAATTAGCTTTAGTGAAATATAACTTACATACAATAGCATTCACCAATCATAAGTGTACAATTTGGTAAGTTTCTGCAAATGTACACAGTCATGTAACCACCACTATATTCGTGATATAGGACATTTCCATCACCCTGAAAATTCCCTTGTGCCCTTTGGAAGTCATTCCCCTCCTCCCACCCAGTGGCCCCTCCTACTCACTGGTCTGCTGTCTATCACTGAAGCTTTGCCTTTTCTAGAATTTTACATAAATGAAAAGCATTCATATAGAATCTTTGGCTTCTTTCATTTGGTTTCTCTCATTTAACATAATGCATTTGAGATTCATCCATGTTCTTGCACATATGAATAATTCAATACATTTTATTGCTGACTACCATTCCACTGTTTATCCAAACACTGATGAACATCAAAGTTTACCCAGGGTTTTTGGCTATTATAAATAAAGTTAGGCAAAGCCTTCATGTGAACCCATGTTTTTATTTCCCTTAGGTAAATATCTAGAAATACAATTGTGGGTCGTACAGTAAGGGTGTACCTGACTTCTAAGAAACTGCCAAGCTCTTTCCCAAAGCTGTGTATTATTTCGCATCCCCATTAGCAATATATGAGCGTTCCAGTTGCTCTTCATTCTTGTTGGCTTTTGTTAGTCTCTGTCTCTGCCTTTTTTAATTTTAGCCATTGACGGATGATGTTGTGCACGTTTTCATGTGTTTGTTTGACATTCATGTGTCTTCTTTGGAATAGTGTCTGTTCAAATACTTGCCTGTTGTTTTTATCTTATTGTCTTTTTATTATTGAATTGTGAAAGTTCTTTTTATATTCTGGATACTAGTTCTTTATTAGATAGCTGTTTTGCAACTATTATTTCCCAATTTGTGTCTTGCCTTTTCATTTCCTTAATGGGGTCTTTTGAAGAGCAAATGTTTTAAATTTGAAATCCACTGATTTGTTTGTTTTTTAGCTCACCTGCTTTGTGTTTTATTTTTTAAATCTTTACCTAATTAATACAAGGTCATGGAGATTTTCTCTTGTTTATTGTTTTTTGAAGTACGCGGGCCTCTCACTGTTGGGGCCTCTCCCATTGTGGAGCACAGGCTCCAGATGCGCAGGCTCAGCGGCCATGGCTCACGGGCCCAGCTGCTCTGCGGCTGGGATCTTCCCGGACCAGGACACGAACCCGTGTCCCCTGCATCAGCAGGTGGACTCTCAATCACTGTGCCACCAGGGAAGCCCTCTTGTTTGTTTTGTTTTTAAGTTTTATAATTTTAGCTCTTACATTTAAGGCTGTGATACATTTTATGTTAATTTTAAGGTGGGAAGTAAGGGTTGAGGTTCATTTTTTTAGTATATGGATATTACCTTGGGACAATAGTCAAAAACCAATATGGGGCTTCCCTGGTGGCGCAGTGGTTGACAGTCCGCCTGCCAATGCAGGGGACGCGGGTTCGTGCCCCGGTCCGGGAAGATCCCACATGCCACGGAGCGGCTGGGCCCGTGAGCTATGGCTGCTGAGCCTGCGCGTCCGGAGCCTGTGCTCCGCAACGGGAGAGGCCACAACAGTGAGAGGCCCGCGTACCACCAAAAAAAAAAAAAAAAAAAAAAAAACCAATATGTATGTATGGTTCTATTTCTGGACTCTATATTCTATCCCATTGATCTATAAAGCCACCTTTATGGTAATACCAACAGTCTTGATTATTATAACTTTACAGTAAGTTTTGAAATCAAGTAATGTGGGTGCTCCAGTTTTTTAAATTATTTAGGTTATTCTGAATCCTTAATATTTCTACATAAATTTTAGAATCAGTTTGTCAATTTCTACTTTAGAAATCCTGATGGAATTTCAATTAGTATTGTTCTGAATACATAGATAAATATAGGGAGAATTAATATTGAGTCTTGCCATCTATGAACATAGTATATCTCTTCATTTCTTTAATTTCTCTAAGCAGGGTTTTGTAGTGTTCAGTGCACACACATGCCTTTTTTGTTAAATTTATTCCTTGAAATATCTTTTTTTATATGATTGTAAATTGTACAGGAATACCTCAGAGATATTGCAGGTTTGGCCTCAGACTGCCACAATAAAGCAAATATTGCAATAAGGTGAGTCACGTGAATTTTTTGGTTTCCCAATGTATATAAAAGTTGTGTTTACGCTATACTGTAGTAAGTGTGTAATAGCATTATCTCTAAAAAAAAGTACATACTTTAAAAAATAGTTTATTGCTAAAAAAATTGCTAACCCTCATCTGAACCATCAATAAGTATTAGTAGTAAGATTAAAGATCACTGATCACAAATTACCATAACAAATTTAATAATAATGAAAAAGTTTGAAATATTGTGAGAAGTACCAGAATGTGACACAGAGACTGGAAGTGAGCAAATGCCATGGGAAAAATGGTGTCTATTGACTTGCTCAGTACAGGATTGCCACAAACCTTCAATTTGTGAAAAATGCAATATCTGTGAAGTGCAGTAAAATGAAGCACAATAAAACAAGTTATGCTTGTATTGCTTTTTAAATTTTATATGACAATTATTCATTGGTATTTATAGAAATACCATTGACTTTTGCATATTGACCTTGTATTCTGCAACCTTATCAAATTCACTTATCTGTTCTAGTAGCTTTTTTGTAGATTCTTTGGGATTTTCTATGTGGAAGATAGTGTCATCTGGGAAGAAACAGCTTTACTCCTTCCTTTCTAGTTCATAAGGCTTTTATTTCTTTTTCTTACCTTATGGCATTGTCTAGAATCTCACATATAATGATGAACAGAAATGGTAAATGCAGACATCATTGCCTTGTTCATGATCTTAGGGAAAAGCATTCAGTTTTTCACCATTAAATAGGATGTTAGCTATAAGCTAACTTAGAAAGTTTCTTTCTGTAACTACTTTGCTAAGAGTTTTTAATCATTACTAGGTACTGAATTTTGTCAGATACATTTTCTGCATACATTGAGATGATCATTATGATTTACTTTCTAGTCTGCTAACATGGTGAATTACATTAATTGATATTTTATTTCCTGGCATAAAACCCACTTGGTCATGATGTATTGTCATTTTATATATTACTGGATTCAATTGGCTAAAATTTTAAATATTTATATCCAAGAAGGATATTAGTCTGTAGTCTTCTTTCTTGTAATATCTTTATATGGTTTGGGTATCAGGGTAATGCTAGCCTCATAAAATAAATTGTATTATCCCCTCTTCTTCTATTTACAGCAAGAATTGGTATGCAATTAACATTATTTCCTTCTTAAATGGTAGATAGAATTCACCAGTGAAGCCAGCTGAGCCTGGAGGGATTTTTGTTGGTTTATTTTCATGGGAAAGATTTAAACTACAAATTCAATTTATTTGCTAGATATAGAGCTATTCAGGTTGTCTATTTATTCTTGACTGAGTTTTTGTAGCTAGTGTATTTTAGAGAACTTGTCCATTTCATATAAGTTGTGGAATATATTGGCATTAAGGTGTTCATAGTATTCTCTTATTATTATTTTAATATCTGTAGGACATGTAGTGGTGCCTACTCTCTCATTCTTGATATGGATAATTTGTTTTGTCTCTCTTTTTCCTGATCAGTCTAGCTAGAGACTTATCCATTTTATTGATCTCACAAAGAACTAGATTTTGTTTTTATTGATTTTCTCTATTGTTTTTCTATTTCAGTGCTTTCTGCTCTTATCTTTATTCCTTTTTTCTGATTATTTGAGGTTCAGTTTGCTCTATTTTTTCTAGTTTCTTAAAGTGGAAGATTGTCACTGATTTGATAACTTATTTTCTTATATAAATATTTAGCGCTGTAAATTTCTCTTTAAGTACTACTTTAGCTGTGTCTCACAAATTTTTATGTTTTGTTTACATTTTTATTCAGTTCAAAATATTTTTTAAATTTTCTTGTGATTTCTTCTTTGATGCATGAATCATTAAGCGTGATATTTACTTTCCAAATATTTTGGGAATTTTCCAGATCTCTTTTTGTTATTGACTTCCAGTTTAATCCTACTGTGATCAGAGAACATTAGTATGATTTCTTACCACTAAAATTTATTAAGACTTGTTTTTATAGCCCAGGATATTATCTGTCTTAGTGAATGTTCTTACGTTCTTTAAAAAAATGTGTACTTTGCTTTTGTTGTTGAAGTGTTCTATAAATGTCAATTAGGTTGAGGTGACAGTGTTGGTTGGTAGTAATGTCTTCTACATCCTTTTTCATTTTCTATTCTATTTGTTCTATCAAGTATCAAGAAAGGAGTATGAAATCTCCAACTGTAATTGTAGATTTGTCTATTTCTCTAATTTTTTCAGGTTTTCTGAACATAAAATTCTATTATTATATACATATGCAGTTAGGATTATTATACCCTCTTGAGGGTTATCATGGTCCGTTTTATAAGTGATGCTCAACTTTTTTGTCTGAGGCCCACTTAGTTGGAGCAAATGATGAAGTTCATTACCCTGCCCATTCCCATTTTCCAAAGTAATTACCAAGAAAAAAAAGATTAACAAAATGAAAACCTAGAAGCTCTTCCACCAGTATATTTACCAATGTGAGACTAGAAACCATTGAAAACCACTTGAATTCAAGACCACACTGATAATTCACTAATAACAAAGTGTCCCTACCCAAAACTAGGGAAATTTCAACTCTTTACCTATGCATTTGATCTACTGTAATTTTGCATCAATGTCAGGAAGTCAGGTTCCTTGATGGAATGCTAAAATAAAGTTCTTAGTAAACTCCGGTAATGCACTAAATTTAATTTATGAGAACTATATTTGTTAACTTTGAATAACTCAATGAGTTATTGCTAAGTAAACATCAGCCATGCATAACAACAAAAATAAATGGGCTTGTGCATCATTCACAACTATGAACTGGACTTGGAATGTACATTTCTAATTAGTTTGTGACTTTCCAGGAGTCCCTTCTTCCCACCAGTGTGCGTGTGTGCGGTGGACCACACACTGAGAACCACAACTCCATGCAAGGATTCATGAGAGAAACTGCTTTCAGATTAAAGTACCAGGAAACACTCTGCTTCCCCTGAAGCAGTACAATGGGTTCACACTGATGAATATACTCATTGTATCCCTTTTCTCTTTGACAGCCAGGAAGCTCGGAGCCAAACTTTCAAATTGTTTTGCGTGTTTTCATTCTCACTTCTTTTATTTAAAGCAGAATTTGCCCTAATCGTATTATTCATACTGTTCTGATTATTAAACATTGCTCTTATCAGCCATCTCTTTATCTTTTTTCTTATTTGTGTGTGTGTTGAACAAAGCACTGACATGAATAAATAAATGCATGACTCTCTGTGGGTCGCTTCAGATATTCCCACCATCCTTGAATGCAAAATTCCGACCCCAGCTTTGCATTCTGCTAGTCCCCTCCGGCCCCTTCCAAGCTGCTAAAAATACCCTTGCGTACTTAACTCTTTTAAGATAGAGAAGAAACAAAGTCAGCTCCCTGCCAACCATCCCAGTATAAGAACATCCCAGAATTGCAGACACGGCCAGGGCCTGGTGGGCATGAGATGACTGAGAAATGAAAAGCAATCCTGGTCACATGGCATCGCAGTGGAAGCCGGAGGATGCCTTATGCATTCTGCTAGAGCAGTTACCGGGGTCTGGAGTCCCGGCGAACATGACATTGTAATCTCAGTTATGTTTTATTTATGGGGAGTGGTGGCACATCGAGGGTGTGTTAACAAACAAAGATGATTGCTTCTGAGCCACTCTCGTCCTGAGGTAATTAACACAAAGTAATGCACCAGTTGGGGGATTCAAAGAGCCAACAACATTTTCCATAGGAAAATGATCGGCAACACCCAGGCCAAAAGGGTGGAATCTGGAGAAGTGAGGAAGTGTTTTATCTCTGCTCAAAGGTGCCTCATTAAAAGGCACTGACATAAATTATCCTTCCTTTTTTAAAAAAATCCATATAACGTTAAGAAAACTACAGAGTATAAAATGTCAGGGACAGAGATGTGTGGATTTGCAGCTGTTGGTGAAGTGGGCCAGGGGCTCCTGGTGTATCTTGCATGGCATAAATTAAAAATATTGACTGCAACCCAAATAGCATTTGCAATCAGCGCAATGTGGCAATGTGTTATGCAGACCATTTGCTTTTAAAAAAATTAAAATATGAATCAAACTTGGATGACAAAGAAGTTCAACTCGGGAAAAATCAAATACATCATCAAAAGGTCACAATTCGTAGACAAATTGCTGTTAAAATTTATGACTTGTTTGCAAAATGTACTGTTGATCATTGGTAACTGCTAAATGCTTGGGCGCCTTCTGACAAAATAAATAAATAAATAAAGCACTCTGCATTCATTAGGGGGAAAAAATATGAAAAACTACCTGAGATGCTAATACCTAGCTGAGGGAGGGTAGAGGATGAGGCTGCTAGTCTGGGCGAAGCAGAGGAGGAAGGACTCGGGGAGCTCAGAACCCAAAAGCAAAGAGGAATGAGCGTCAGCCAGGCTGACTCACGATCACTCCTTGGGAGGATCTGAGATGGCCAATTGTCTAAAAATCACAAAAATCAGAGCATCTAAACATTAACCAGCAAGGTTCCTGAGGCCCCAGAAGACGTGCTTAGAGATTCTGTGCAATTCTAAGCTTCCCGAGGACCCCAGCTCTGACCCTCATCTGTGCCGGGTTCTCCAACCTCATTACCTACACATCTCTGAACTCCCTGGCGGCAGAGACCACGCCCAAGTCAGATGGGCCCCTCCAGTGCCCAGCAGAGCACCCAGCACTGAGCAGGGCAAACTGGAGGGCTTTATGGTCTCTCCCCAGCATCCCTTCCACCCTTCTTGCACTGGGCAGCAGCTACAGATCTAGGGTAGGGTAGAAATGTGCCCCCAGCATCCCAATCCTAGGCCCCTGGCCACCCTGATTGGTTTAGAAACCAGGATTAAGCCAGTTGGCACATGGCTTTCTTCTGGCCAAGGAATTGGTTCAGAAATAGCCGTGCGGTCCATTTCAGGCCAATGAGAAGTGAGGGAGAGTTGGCTGGGGAATTCTAGGAAAGGGGGTTCCTCCCTCTTCTGAGAGAGCCCCTAGAAACCTGTACCCTCACTCCTCGGGACCACGTGAGGTGGCGATAGGAAATGGAATAGAAGGAGATGAAACGGGGAAGGTACGCTGAACCCAGCTGTGAAGGATTAGAACGCCATGCTGAAGCCTCCGCAGCCCCCCCTAAAGTTAAGTTGGGGCCATGTCATTGCTTTCTGGCCAAGGGGATGGGGACAGAAGTGATACTCACCACTCCCTGTCCTGACCCAGTAGGACACCTGCGTGTGACTCTCCATATTTCCCAGTACTGATGGCTCAGCACAGAGGATCCAGCAGAGACCCCCGAGGAGACTCCGATCAGCCCCACCCAACAGAACTTTCTGTAACGGTGGAAATGTCCTATGTCTGTACTGCCCAATATGATGACCACTAACCACATGTGGCTACTGAGCCCTTGAAAGGTGGCCGGTGCAACTGAGGACCTGAATTTTTAATTTTATTGATTGTTAAAATTCACTTGAATTTAAATAGTTTCTGGTAGCTACCATATTGGACAGCACAGTTCTAGAAGATGGCAGCAAAACAAGACAGAAGGGGCTGGAATCCCTGAATCTCTCCATAGGAAGCTGCCCATCGTTCACTTTATGGGACTGTGACATTAACAAGAAATCAACCTTCATCACATTGCGTCATTGGGATTTTGAGGCTGTGCCAGCAGAAGTGTGAATGATCCTGGCTGACTCACTGGCGCCTATTGGGTGTTGGCTCAGCACACCGTGCTGAGCACTTTGCATGCCGTATCGCATTCAATCATCCCAACAGCTGAAGGAGGTGTGTAGCATTATTACCCACATGCTACAGGTGAGGAAACTGAGGTGTCGGGTGGTCATACCTATGGAAAGAGGCTGAATGGGATTACAACCCAAGACATCCGGCTTCAGAGCCCCTCCAAGGTTAAAACCAAGGGATCCATGAGGGATGTTCTTGTCGGGACCCAGATGGAAGGCAGTGGCTACATTGGAGATGAACCCCAAAGAGTTCTATAATCTAAGGGAGCTCAGACATGCAGGCCCCTTGGCAAAAGAGGCACCAGGTACCTGATGGTCCTGTTCCTGGCTCTGAAATCCTCCTTGCCATGCTGCTTTGACAGTGCCTCTGAGGGGAGGGTAGCTGATTCCCCAGGGTTCTGTACCCCCACACACACAGGTGGGTGTTCCCCCCACTGAGCACAACGGGACACTTCCTCCTTCCTCAACTCATAGCCCTCCAGGACCCGGGATGCTAAAAGCTACAGGGGAGCGTGCCAGGGCCTATGTGCCCATAGGTGAGAAAGCAGCACATGGTCTGGGGTACAGGAGGTCCAGGAGATGGGGCAGGAGAGGATCTCGAATCATACATCCCATAGGACATGGATGGGAGGGGACACGTATTCCTGAAGGCGGGGACAGCGTGGAGAAAGGCCAGATGTCTGGGAAGAGCTTGCAGTGTTCACAGGGGCAGGAGGCTTCCTCTGAGGGATGGGCTGTGGCAGGTGAGGTGGACTTGGGGTTGCCATCGTTCAGTTGGTTGTTTATTTAATACATCCATCATTTTCTGATATATGTCTAGGAGCATAAGTCCTTCAGAGCATTCCTCATGCATCACCTCATCAGTCTTCCAACCGTGCTGTGAGGACCGTACATCCACCCCTGTTTGCACAGAAGGAAGCAGGCTGAGAAGTGACGGGACCCATCCAGGGTGAGGCCTCAGAAAAAAATGTGGAACCAGGAGGCGCCAGCTGACGGGGGCAAGGCCAACTCTCCCTCGCTTCTCATCGGCCTGAAATGGACCGCACCAGCTCTGGAGACTAGCACTCATTTAACCCACATGGGGCTTCTCGCATGTGAACCTCCCCAAAAACCCAGCATCAGAATCTCTCAGGATTTATGTTTAAAATGCATACTCCATATTACTCAGCCACAAAAAAAGAATGAAATAACGCCATTTGCAGCAACATGGATGGACCTAGAGATTATCATACTAAGTGAAGGAAGTCAGACAGAGAAAGACAAATACCATATGACATCACTTATATGTGGAATCTAATTTTTAAAATATGACACAAATGAACTTATTTACAAAACAGAAACAGACTTACAGACTTAGAAAAGAAACTTATGGTTACCAAAGGGGAAACGTGGTGGGAAGAGATAAAACACGAGCTTGGAATTAACATACACGCACTACTATATAAGATAGATAACCAAAAAGGACCTACTGCATACAGGGAACACTACTCAGTATTCTATAATAACCTATATGGGAAAAGAATCTGAAAAAGAATGAATATATGTATATGTATAACTGAATCACTTTGCTGTACACCTGAAACCAACACAACATTGTAAATCAACTCTACTCCAATTAAGAAATGCATATTCCAGGACCCAGACCTGCAGACTCAGAGTCTCCAAACAGCATGAGCTGGAAATCTGTATTTTAAATACAACCTCCATGGATGACGCTTCTACTAGTTAAAGTGTGAGAGCCAGCGGACTAATCAGGTTTTGGGGGCTCCACATCTTCAGGGAGCCTGTGGGACTTTCTCCAAGAGGCAGCAGCCTCTGGACAGGGTCACTGGTCCCTAGAGCCCTCAGGATGACCTGGGTGGGTGCCACACAGCATCTTTGCCCAGAAGATGCTCACCAGGGTGGGTGCACTGGGTGTGCAGTGCAGGGGAGGGAGGAAAGGATCAGAGATGAAAGAAGAGAAGGAGAGACGGAGGCGAGTGAGACTCAGTGATGACAGACAGACAGACAGAACGAGAAAGTGGAGGGAGAGGGAGGGGTGGGAGCATAAGACAGACTAGAAGACAGAGGAGATGGTGCAACGTGATGGCTCCCATCTGCCAGGTCTCTGGCCCCTCCTGCGAGCAGGGGCCGGCAAGGCCGGATCAGCGCCCCACCTCCGGAGCAGAGCCCACCCCACATGCCAGCCACCCCCTGCCCAGCTGCCTGGCACTCAGGGCTGGGCAGGTGGGTGTTTCCATGACAGTGCCCGGCAAGGCTCCCCCAGACACACACATGGTGGGAGGTGCCAGCCTTCCTGAGTCCAATCCCAATGGCGATCAGGAGGCTGCAGGTCATCTGCAGACTGCAGGGGGTCACGGGTGGGAGGCAGGGGGCAAAGAGGCTGGAGTGGTGAGGGGTGAGGTCCAGGGCTTGCTGGGAACATGGGACCACAACCAGAAAAGGTAAGGGAAAGCAATGGAATTTTGTTGGGCACCTTGCTTGTACCAGGGGCCTTGCTACCTTTTGCTATTTGAGCCTCACAGCTCTGCAGTGAAGAGATCTTGTCCCCATATTACAGATAAGGAAACTGAGGCTAAGAGACTACAGACCCCAGGTATTTCGCTGGTAAGAAGCAGAGCCGAGATTCCTGATCAGTCTCAAATGCATCCAATTCTAAATTCCATATTCTTTCCACTGCACAAAAGTTTCTAAGTTCATAAGAAGACAAAAGAACAGTACAGGAGATTTTGAAAACAGTGCAAGTTGGCAATACCAGGGCCATCACAAGGCAATCATGACCAATCATAGACAGGCATGTTTGGGAGTCTGGGGGAAAGAAGAGTAGCTTCAGCATAATGTCTTGGGAAGGCTCCATGGGGTGAAGGGAGTTATCTACTTATTTATAATTCTCTATCTCACCATCTTCTAAAAAGTATTGAGGAGGTTACAATAAGATCACATATACAATAAAGCTGTCAAAATAGAAACTCAAAAATAACATAGAAGAAGGAATATTTTTGTCGACATCACTACAGCAATCGAAGGAGGAATATTTTTTTTAAATCTCGAACTATGTGGACGCTGTGGTTGAGCACTAAATTTACACGGAGCTTCCTGGCAGTTGTGGCCAAAAGGGAAATGCAACAAGTTACATGATTCAAATACAAGATGAGCTATATGGACTTATCAAAAGAGATGTTTATTTCTCAATGCTAAGTCCTAGAAATCAGGGATAAGAGTTCCAGATGGATAAAATATCACAAATACTTGTTATACACTCAGTTATACACTTGTTATACACTTGTTATACACTTGATATACACTCAGTTATATATGTGTGTGTACACATATATAACTACATATATAAAAACGTGTGTGTATATAACAATATAGTTGTGTAATTACACAGTTATATAGCTATACAAGTATAGTTGTATATAAAACTTGTATATCTAACTCTGTATACTCTTATAGTTATATATATATATGATTGTAAATACAGTATATAACTATATAGTTATATATACAACTGTAGCAATAGAGCTAAATAGTATATAGTTATATGGTACATAGTTATATATAGCATGTGCCTATGTGTGTGTGTGTGTGTGTGTGTGTGTGTGTGTGTGTGTGTCTAAACCCAAAAGAAAGGGAATCCTTCCTGTAATAAACCATAATGGAAAAAAATATGAAAAAGAATATATATATATGTATAACTGAATCACTATGCTGTACACCAGAAACTAGCACAACATTGGAAGTCAACTATAAGTTTTAAAAAAAATTAAGTTGCATGTACCTAATTAAAAAAAAAAAAAAAAAAGGGAATCCTGGAAAGAAAAAGGAATCAAAGCCAGAGTGGTGAGAACTGACTCCACAGCTCATGGGTTGCAGACCCACAAACAGAACCTGGAACTAGGGACTGGAGTTCTGGCATCAGTCCCTATGATGCTGGGCACGTAGACTGGATCCTTCTATATAAAGCCTGGATTCTGAAGAGCTGCTCTGTTGGCAAAAACAGGACAAGAAACACTATACCCACTGGAATGTAGTCAAGAAGTGTGTGGCCTCTCTGGGCCTTAGGTGGAAAAAAGTGCTGGGGCCAAGCATGTGTGGGATCCAGGTTTACACTCCCTTTCTAGACCAGCTGAAGTTGCTGGGGTCCCACAGAAGCAGCCAGTAATGTGTCCTGAAGGATGTTTTTATAGCAGAAGTCATCAGACTCACCCAGAGGGGGAACCCACAAAGATGAATTCACAATCCGAAATCACAAACCACCATGGAATCCAGATCCATGAGAGTCCTTGGAGGAAACAAACCAGAGAGAACTCAGAATGATGCAAAGAGCTGAGCAAGAGATCAAACTACTGTGTTCGAAGGATGTCAAAAAACATAACAGAATGTGTCTTTAACAAACTTTTTGTTTGTTTGCATTGGCCATGGTTGAGAGAATTGTTAAGTGACAATAATTGTTTTTGTAGCCAGCCCTAGAAATGACCATCCATGGCAGATGAAAGTATCACATTATAATGAACCCCATTTTAGGTGTAGCCATAGAGAAAAGTTAATTGCTAGTGCAGTTTTGTGATGTTGTACCTGGAAATGAGGTAGATCGTGAAATTCAGAGAGAACTGGACATCTTGAAGGATACAAGTGGTCAGACTCTGGTGAGAGTCTAAGCTCTGGTTCTCTTTAAGAAAGGGGACAGTCATAAGCCCAGTTACAGGTGCTCAGAGGTTTCCAAGTGGTTGGCTCACTGGATATGGAGGCACGTTTACAAAGAGTTATTAATTGAATCCTCACCATAACTCTATGACATAGTGTCTCGATCAGCTCACGCTGCCATAACAAAATACTACTATCTTCTGTCCTCCATCACCTGCTTTACCTCCTATCCATGACAGTCCACCCTCCACATGCAGCCAGAAGAGTCCCACTAAAATGTAATCCAGAATCAGCCACCAGTATCCTTCCCACGCATTTCCTCCTGGCACTTGTTTTGACTCATATGTGTCTTCATAAAATCACAAGTATATAACAGATCCTGTAATGTGTTTATTTTAAAACCTAACATTCCATCACGAACACCTTTGCAGTGCCATTTAAGTCGATCCAATAGCATTATTTTTGATACCTGAAAAATATTCCATTGCATGGATGTTCTATCACTTACTTATCTCATCCCGTGTTTTGGGGCATTTTCTAGATTTCCAGCACAGTGAACATCTTTTTAGTTAAATCTGTGACAGAATTATAGTTTCTTGAGGATGATTTTCTAGAAGAGACATTATGTCAGAGATTAATTAAAAAAAAAAAAGGCAAGTTTGCTTGTGTTGTGATCCATGCTAGGTTTAGGGATGTATAGGCATTTCCAAATTGCCCAATGGTAATTCTGTACGGAGCCTTCACATGTCTTAGAAAATCATCTGCTAGAGCAAATGGCTCCAAGAGAGAGCAAATACTGGAGAGACATTTATTAGAGCCTCTCTGACACACATTATTCACTTGAATATTTTCATTTGCAAAGGCAATAGCAGTAACCTCCTGAAACTCTGGAAAAGGTAGGAGAAATGAGGCTCTCCCTGAAGCATCCACATCTGATATACTTCCATAGCCGCACACACGTTTAGCTAGATAATTTGGAATCATAGCATATGAATATTTTCTATTCTTTTAAGAGTTAACATTAGGTAGGGCAGAAGATGTGAACAGACATTTCTCCAAAGAAGACGTACAGATGGCCAAAAACACACGAAAAGGTGCTCATCATCACTAATTATTAGAGAAATACAAATCAAAACTGCAGTGAGATACCACCTCACACTGGTCAGAATGGCCATTATCCAAAAAATCTATGAACAATAAATGCTGGAGAGAGTGTGGAGAAAAGGGAACCCTCCTACACTGTTGGTGGGAACGTAAATTGGTACAGCCACTATGGAAAACAGTATGGACGCTCGTTAAAAAACTAAACATAGAACTACCATATGATCCAGCAATCTCACTCCTGGGCATATATCCAGAGAAAACCATAATTCGAAAAGATACATGCACCCCAATGTTCATTGCAGCACTATGTACAATAGCCAGGACATGAAAGCAACCTAAGCGTCCATCGACAGAGGAATGGATAAAGAAGATGTGGTACATAAATACAATGGAATATTACTCAGCCATAAAAAAGAATGAAATAATGTCATTTGCAGCAACATGGATGGACCTAGAGATTGTCATACTGAGTGAAGTAAGTCAGACAGAGAAAGACAAATATCTTATGATATTGCTTATATGTGGAATCTAAAAAAAAGCGTACAAATGAACTTATACAAAACAGAAATAGAGTTACAGATGTAGAAAACAAACTTATGGTTACTGGGGGGGAAGGGAAGGGATAAATTGGGAGATTGGGGATTGACATATGCAAACTACTATATATAAAATAGATAGCTAATAAGAACCTACCGTATAGCGCAGGGAACTCTACTCAATACTCTGTAATGGCCTATATGGGAAAAGAATCTTAATAAAGGGTAGATATATGTATACGTATAACTGATTCAGTTTGCTGTACGCCTGACACTAACACAACATTGTAGATCAACTATATTCCAATTGAAATTCTTTTAAAGTTAGCATTGTCTCACGTACAGTTTTTCTACTATTACCAAAGTCAACCCCCTCATTTTAAATGGATATAAATATTCCATTTGAACAAAGTCTTTTTCCATCATTGACTTCTTTTTTATTGAACACGGAGGCTGCTTCCAACGTTTGGCTCTCATGCATGTCATTGGCTGGAAGTTCTCTTCATGGATAACAAGCAGTGTGTCTATGTTTCTTCTTTCCCTCTGGCTAGTGAGGAGCTTAGACTCAGATTTATGATTTCAGTGTAGCACCGTATAGCCTGCTTCTCTATGATATACTTGTACACAGGTGCGGACGCCTTGCTCTATCTTTTCTTCTCTCTGGTCTTGATGTTTTGCTGCTTACTTACATTTTATTATGTTTCCTACTGGCCTCCTCAGAGCTTTGCGGAATCATTGAAAAAGAATTTAATGAAATGTCAGAGTGACCATCTGTAAGCATATAACTCTTCCTCTCTCTAGGAATCGCTGACGAGTATACTTAGCACAGTTGCGGAGAATAGCATGACCAAATCAAATAATCACAATACCACTAAGCCCTTGATGTGTGCTACCCCAGAGCTTTCAGGAGGAAAAAGGGGAACGTGGTTGAAACACGATAGAGGTAACAAAACTGAATCCTCAATTACACCACCAAACACAGGCCAAAAGGCTGAGTGCCAAAAGCGGTTGAACGGCTGGGAGTGTCACCTGCAGTCTACCTCTTAATTTCTTTCTTTCACTTACCAATTCCTTGGATCTGTTTCCGCACTGTACCGTGGGCCATGGAGTAGATGCTTTGTACAATCTTGTCAATGGAAGGAGGAAGAAGGGCTATGAAGAAAGAAGGAGGAAGGAGACACCATCCCTGATCCTCAGTAGTTCCTGGCTTTGCTGGAAGACCTGCCTACCCTTTGGAAACTTCAGCCTGCAATGCATTTTGTGCCAAAAAAGTTTCTTATGGCCTGTCCCGTGAGCGACATGCCAGCATTGTTATCACATCATGGGCTTTAGACTGGAAGGGAGACCACCCACTGCGTTCATATCCTGGATGTGTCCCAAACTAGACATTTCTTATTTTTTACATCTTTGATTATAAAATGTCACAGAAACACAAGTATATTTTCATCATGGCCTGTGAGAAAGAGATCACAGTAAAGGGAGACAGTTTGGACTGCAGCAGGACACAATGGGGCAAGGACTGTGTTTCTAATCTGTAATGAAGACATGAATGTCTCCCCCAGCCTCATGTTGGACCCTGAGCTCCCATCCAAAAGACAGAACCCTTCTTGTCTGTTCACTCACTGCCTCCCCAGCTAACTGGGACTCATCCATGCTGTGGACTACATGTCCAGGGTCTAGGAGCATGGGGCACTCAGTAGGAACTACAGGGTCATTAAGGAAATAAATAACTGAATAGATGGATGGATGTCCCATCCTGCCAACTGAGAGGTAAACCCCTGGAAGGCAGGGGTGAGTCTTATTGATCTGTAACTTCCCAGCAGAGTATATGACACAGCATATGTCTTTGATAAATGTTTATTAAGTGAATAACTTGTGGGTGGTTGGCTGGATGGATAAATGGAAGGATGGATGGATGGATGGATGGATGGAATGGAATGGAAGGATGAATGGATAAATGGGTAGGTGGATGGATGAATGGTTGATGGGTGGAATGGATGAATGGATGGATAAATAAATGGATATATAGATAGAAGGATGGAAGTGTGGATGGATGGATGGACGGACAGATGGGTGGATGGATGGATGGATGTGCTATACTTTAGGGTTTGGGAGATTCCTATATTAGATGGGCTTGTAATAGATGACTTCTAAGGGTCCCAGCCAACGATAAGATTTTGCTTCTCCATGGGCTTCACTGTGCTTTCCCAACATCCATGCATTTTCCTGTGCCATACCCTCTGCAAGACATGCCATTTCTCCCTCACCTGTCCTCAACTTCCCAGTGAATCCTTACTCATCCTTCAAGGAGCAGCACAATTTCCCTAGTCTGCCCTCCCCCCAGCGGATTAGTTGCTCCCTCTTCTGGGCTGCTCTCACTGCCCACATTGCCCCATCCTGCAGCCTTGTTTCATAATGCATTTCTTTCATTAAACAAGGAGTCCCTCGAGAGCAAAGACCAGGCCCTAGACCTCCCTGTGTGCTCAGGTCTGACCTCCAGCTCCGTCTTTGCTTTGGGAATTAAGTAGACTTTTGAGCTCAACCTGCTTTGACTTCTTCAGTGCATCCTAGATGATCTTTAACCAGAATGCTATAAAATTGTTTGGAAGGCTAGACAGAGCAGACAATTAGTGACTAAGATTTCACCTGCACACAAGAAAGTCAGAATTTGATCCTCCCTGGCTTGAAAGTTACATGCATTTCATTATATATTTCATCACATTAACATTTTTTTAAAGGTTCTATTCATCTAGTTTTAACTCCAAAGCAGAAGAAGATGTTTTCTAGCTTTAATTGCTGAACTTACAGTTGAAGAGTGAGCTGTTTAGCAGCCTACTCTGAGGTCCCCAACATGCTCGGGACTGCTTAGAAAATGGGGAGACCCTGTGACTTGCAAGGTGGCGGAAGACCCCGAGGTAAAACCAGCAAAAACATGGGATTTTCTGTTCTTGAGAACCCATTCTCACCCTGTGTTTTGTCATCTGAATAGGGCACATTCCTGACCTTAACTTTCCCATCAAATTTTGTTACTCTGTGTACACATACGGCAACTGAAGGCAGAATGGTTCCTTCCAGATCACCTTAACTCTCCATTTTACAGGTGGGAAAACTGAGGCCCGGAAAAGGGAAAGGACTGGCCTGAGGCCACAGAGCTACGGATGGGACAATGAGAATTGAATGGAGCTTTTCCTTTGCCCTGCTGGTGATCTCCAAATTGGGCTGAGGGAAGGGACAGGCCATGAGTGTGAATGTCAGGCATTCACACAACATCCCAAGCATATTTTTTTTTTACTCAGTTTAGATGTCTGTTCCTCAACCCTAAGATGGAGGTTCTTCCCCAAATGACCACATCTCCGCGTATCCCTATCAGAAAGCAACTGACCGTTTCAGTTCTGCTATTTGCACCGTTTTCTGGGCGGGAAAAATCACAAGTCAGTGGGGGATAGGCAGGACCTACGGAAAATAAGAGAATTCTTATCGGGGAATTCTTATTCTCTACACCCCTAGAAAGCAGGGCAGGCCACCTGCCCTGAATGGCTACCCACTCCGTTTTTAGTGCTGGACTTTAAATCCTACCTCTATTCATCCGGTGGTTAGATATGGCCTTGGGAGCATGGTGACTTTTTGAAGACAGCACACAGAGGAACACATCTCCCTCATTCTTCCTATCATCTGGCCAGAACCCACACAGCATCTTTGCAAGCATGGCTCAGTGTTTTCATTTTTTGCAAAGTCTCCTTGTGAAGATTCCCAGGTTGCCTACCTTGGTACCTGGTTTGTGGATGGTGCCCAGTGAGTTTGCAGAAAAGTGACTTGACTGGAATGTTCTTTGTGTCTTGAAGAGCAGGAAACATAAGAAGAGTGGTCGAGGGGGACGTCCCTGGTAGGTGGTTAAGACTCTGCATTTCGGCTGCAGGGGGCGTGGGTTCGAGCCCTCGTTGAGGAACTAGGATCCCACATGCCGCAGAGTGCGGCAGAAAAAAAGGAAAAGTGGTCGAGAACCCAGTGGGTCTTTGATCCCTTTTCACACAGGGGTGGGCTCTGACCCTCACTCACTGGAGGAAAGCAACAGTTTCCTAAGTGGGTGAAACCCAAAGGAAAGCTGCCGTCTTCCTCTTCCATCTTGTCAGTTGCTCTGGGCCCAGCAGGGGGAAAAGCCAAGCTAAAGGCTACTTCCTTCTGAAAGACATTGCCTCCTCCTCCAGATCTGAGATTATCCCTAAAGAAGGCATCCTCAAATCTATCAACCTCTCGCACAGGGGGAGGGAAGGTGGTCCTCCTATGTGATTCTATTAAAACTCATGGATGGGTGGAGGTGCTCTCTAGTCCAACAGCCTCCCTTCATGATGGGAACCCCAGGGGACCAGACCAGACCAAGGACCCAGAGCAGCAGGGTCTCTGTCCCACTCATTTCTGACCCCTCGGTGCCTCACCCAGTGGCTCTCCCTGGGAATTCAGGAAATGTTAGCTGAATTATACTAGACCTGAGCCTTGTCATTCCCAGACAAGGGCTTTTAGTTCTAAACGACTTGTTCTCAAACTTGGCTGTATAAGAGTCACCTGGGTCATTTTCAAAAATACTGATGCCTGGATCTCACCTCCAGATTCTGATAGAAATTGGTCTGGGGTGAGGCCTTGGCAGTGGGATTTTGAAAAATTCCCACGTGATTCCAATGTGCAGGCAGGATGGAGAACCACTATTCCACATCACGGTGCCCGACAGGGGTAAACAAGGAGCACCGTTGGTCTCTCATGGCATTATTTCCTGTCCGCCCAAATACAGCAGTGAGGGGCTGAGTCAGGAGGAAAATGGAGAAAGACCTTTAAGTCACTCTTGGAAATAAGCTGTCCATCCCCTACCCTTGAAAGACACAGAAAAGGACAAGGTTTGGAGATCAAGTTAAATGTCCAATTTATTTTTATAACTTGAAACCAGAACAAACTTGGTTTTGAACAAGCGTACAAATGAAATGGCAGACACATGCTGAACTGAACATTGTGACATTAAGGGAAAAAAGAGGCCCAAAATCTTGTACAGAGAATAAAAGGAACAATAAATATTTTACTAAGCCATATTGAAATGACCTCCTGTCATCTCAACATTTTATCCATAATAAAAAAAAAAAGTGCCTGTTTCTTAAACAGAGCACAAATTCCAAGCAATAATAAATAGTTCCAAACTTGTAGTAAAAGACAGAACCTCCAAGTAAACAACAAAATCTCATACAATAAGTAATAGAAAAGGTAATAAAAATATTTCGCCTTGCCAGTACAAATGCAAACAACTTAACTCAATGTAACTTTGCTTCACAGAGCTGATACAAAGAGCACCAAAATCATGGGTTTGCCTGTGTTCCACAAAATCTTTGACTGTCACTTAGGACAGGGACGAAAGGCTGATTTCCCTACTTTTCACATTTTTGCTTAGAGGAATTCAGCTTCCTCCTCCCCCCCGTGAAAGACCCTCAAATGGCAAGTGGCAGGTTCCAATTTGGGGCAACTTGGAACCAAGTTGGGCCAGTGTGGAAACCGGCAGGGTCAGCTGGGTCCCCCAGGCTCGGGGCCTCTCTCACTGGGTCATCTGCTTCAGTGTTGGCTTTTTAAACATGAAGGAGAAGCAAAATGCTCATTTCTCTGCAGTCGACAGAGACAAAATCTTTGTGCTTTAGGATGGCTTAGTCCTGGAATCGTGGTGACCTTGCGGAAGCTGGTGAGAGCTGGCTAGCTTTTGTTAACTATAGGAGGATCGCCTTGGAGGCTCTAAAGGACCTTCCCAGGGCATCCGGAGGAAAGGACGGGCCCCTGGGTCTTCGGATCAAGCAGGTAGGAAACGGACATCTCTGCTTCATCTTCCACTTCCTCTCCCTTTCTTTCTACTTTGCAAAGGTAAATGGCAAGGAGCAAAGAGCGTACTAAACAGAAAAGCGCCCAGAAGAAAGATTTCTGCATTTGGTAAAGAATTGCCCGACAGGATGCTTGGTTATACTTTCGTAACCTGAAATGGTTTCTTAGAGTTCCTGAAATAAAAAATGGCTTCCTGATATAGGTATTTTTAAAAAAACGTTATTATTCCCTCATCCAAAAAAACACCATTTTATTATCTTAAAGCTACTTGGCTTTACAAAAAAAAAAAGGAGTGGGTGGACAGAGAGGGAGAAATAAATCGAATAAAAATGAAAAGAACAAATAAAGGACTGACAGAGGCGTAAGGATGGAAAGGAAACACAGAGGAAGGAAAGAGAAAGCTACGGAAAGGCACCGAATTCGTCCCAGGCCCTAGGCATTCGGAAACTTGACGGAATGTAGGTTTCGGAGAGAAAAGCAGCAACGCAGGTAAGAAAGACAACAGGCCAACACTCTCCAAGGGATAAAAGGTCCTGGTTGTGATGGGGACTCCTTCCTGAAATCCGATTTGCGCTGGCCCCAGCCACAGATCACGTCACCTGCGCCTAGCTGATACACCAGGTCCCTTTATTACAATTTTTGTTTGCTTGTTTGTTTAATGCTTTCTCAAGGACTAAAGAAAGCTCAGCTTGCGTTTCTCTCTGCTCTGAAGGGCAGGGTGACGGCAGAGGAGGAAGATGCTCTGGGCTCTCCTCTACATCTGACATCTTTTACAGATGCCTCTTAAAGAAAGGGAGGGCTCTGTGAAATGGTACCTATACCTTGACAAACACTGATTTTTCCACTCAACACGAATAAAGAATTTCCCATCTGGTTTGCTGTGGCCACACCAGGGAGCCTTGATGCAAGGTTCAGGGCATTCAGAGTGAAGCCCTATTCGAACAGTCCTTTGTAGAGGCCAATTCCGACAAAAATATATACAACTAAAATGATTTGTGAACCAAAGCATTTAGCTACTTCCTTTTGTTTCTTTTCCTCAAAGGTTGTCAAACAACCCTTTTTTCTCCTGTACAATAGGACTTAACATACAAATTTTTTTTTTGCAATATTTTATCCTGCCAAATTAAAAAAATATATTATGGCAGCCTGCTTGTTTTTGTTTTTTTTTTTCTTTTTATTTCCAAATTCACTAACAAAAAGGTACATTAAATCCTTTTAAAAGGACAAGCTTACAGTTAAAAAATTACAAGCTCCAGTAAAAATACAGCAAGTGCCTACATCATATGAACCAACCAATATATCCATTCCAGAGAGAGGTGGGAGGAGAAAAATAAGTACAGATCAGAAATGTGGATTTTTTTTTTTCTGCAAAGCATTAACAATTAAGCACTTTTTTTTCTACATACTTTTTCTACATGGTGTAGCAATCCCCTTTTAATCCCCAAATACAAGTTTCTATACATTTTTTTTTGAAATAAAAATTCAACACCCAAGGCAGAAAAAAATGTACTAAAACTCCGACTTTACAGTTACTGTGACAAGAACAAATTATTATAGACCCCACCATTTAAATTTTACTGCAACATTTTCAAGGAAAAGAAAAGGGTTTTTTTTTTTTTTTCTTGTTTTGTCAAATGCCCAGGCATTCTCGATTATTACAAATACTGGTCCACTTTTACAGTAATCAAGAAATTTTCATATATATAATATATACTAAAACCCCGTCACCAAAAGAAAACAATATACACGCAGCCACTGCGGCATCTTTTTATAACCTATTAAGCAAACTCTGAAAAAAACGATCGCTCCAACACACATACACACAATTTTTTTTTTACCCTTGTATGTATCCAATACTGTAAACGTATTTTTAAGACAGAGTGCACTAAATTTAACGTTAGAAAAAAATTAGCCGTTGTTCCTGAATTGTTTTTGTTCTGTTTTTCATTCAACGATATCAACTTGTACCTTGTGTCACTTGAGTTTTAATTCAGCAGTAAATCACCTCCACTCCACATCTAAGCAGCGTTGTCCCACAGACAAAAGGGGCCGGGGATAATCCAGCTAATGGATATCCAAGGTTGTGCTGGGTTTATTTCTTCATTTGATTGGGTCTTATGGCATTTTCATGTCTTCAACCAGGATTTTTGAAAATTTATTTAAAGTAAATGTGGCTTTGTTTGTTTCTAAAGAAATGTACTTTTCTCGTTTTACTTTTTTTTTAAAAAAGTCTTTTCATTTCAAAAAAAAAAAAAAAAAAGTTTTGCATTTGTCTCAAGAGACTCAAATAGGAAGATCAGTTTTCAAGGCACTCACATCAAATTGAATGGCAGTAGAAAAACTGTCCAATAAATTATTTTATTTTGTTCTTTATAGTGCCAGTATTGTGAATGCCACGCTTAGCAATACTGACACTCAATCTCAGCCATCCCTTACAGTTGAACCCACCTCTGGGCCAAAACGAAGATGACACTGCAATTTCTTGTTTAGAAGCCATTTAATTTAAATGCAAACAAAAGCTTTAAAGTGCGGGTCAACAGAATTCAAATGTCTAATCTTAACAGTCCAATGTTTAGTACCTTCCAACCTAATGGGATAGAAAAAAAAAAAAAAAAAACCTGGGAAGTAGCGCTGGGCATCTTTGGATGGAACTCTTCCCGTTCTCCAGTAAAAGGGAACTGAAATTGGCAAGATCCTCCCCCCACTGGCCCCCCACCCCCCCCCATCCGTACAATGTCATCAGTGTGCATTACGTGAGAGAATAGTAACTTCCCTCAATTCACCATCAGTACACTTGTCTGCTTGGGAAACGATCAGTTGTCACTGGCAGCGATGTATGACTTAGGATTTCTGTGGTGGGGGTGATAGAGAGAGAGAAGCTGTCAAGCCAGAAGAAGCCTGAAAGAACACCACTGGTTTCTCTCCTTTCTGTGTCACTGCAGGCCACCACCATCTACCCCCAAAAGTACCCTCAGCCCATTTTATTTAGTCTAATCTACGGCAAATAGCAGAGATGGCATCCCAGGGCCCACCGACATTCCAAGAAAAGTACGGGATCTGCTGGGAATGCACAATTTTAGAATGCTCTTGGGCCATTTCCCAGGGGCAGCCCTCAAAAACTCCTGTTTCTCTGGCAGTGCTGAGTTTTCTGAGGGCCTCTCCCCACCACCACCACGCAAAGGTTTCCTTATGTATTGCAAAGTTGAAATCAACACAGAAAAGGCCTCTGTTACTCGGGACATCATCAGTGCTACATCTCCTTTCCGATTCTGAAACAAAGTGCTACAACTTTAAAGATTGTTATCCGCTGTTCATCCACCCCCTCCCCCAAAACAAAAACAAAAACGCATGCCACTTTTTATTTCAGGACAAAAAAAAAAAAAAAAGGAATAAAAAAGTAAACAACTTTAAAAGTCATTTAAGTGTTGGCTTCTTCACAAGAAATTACACATGCTTAGCTTAGATTTCAAAAAAGCAGCGCCCTCCCCCCCCCCAAATTATAATTTAAAATATATGCTTCCCCTCTACATAGCTCGGGAGTCATCGCTCAGGCTACTACTGAGTTTTTTAAAAACAAACAAAAACAAAAAACAAAAAAAAAGAAACAAAAAACTGAAGAAGGGATGGATACCCAACAAAATCTCTTAAAGGAATTTCAACAGAAAGAATAATAATAAAAAGTACCTGTACATGCCAAAAAAATTACAAAACCCAATAAATACAGAAATTATTGCACAGTTAAAAGGCTCCACAATTTTTACTGCCTTAATCAACCCTCGGGTTTCCATAGGACTTCGCAGACACAGGTTAGGTTGGAGGGCCGCCTCCCCTGGGGCCCCGGGGGCTCGCAGGGGGTGCCGAGCGGCGGCGGCGACACGGAGGCAAGTGTCAGGTCAGCATTCTCTCGCTTGGCGACGGGGCTACTGTACAGGTGCGCGGGGGCCGCGCGCGCTTAGCTCCTCTCGGCCTGCTCGATTTTGACGTCGTTAGTCAGCAAGTGCTCGCCGTGCCACTTTTTCATGTGTTTCTCCAGGGTGCTGTAGACGCTGAAGGGCATCTGGCAGATGTCGCAGCGGTACACCTCCTTGCCGATCTGCCCGTGCGTCTTCATGTGGCGCGTGAGCTTGCTGCTCTGCGCGCACGCGTAGTTGCACAGCTCGCACTTGTAAGGCCGCTCGCCGGTGTGGCTCCGCCGGTGCACCGTCAGGTTGCTGCAGTTCTTGAACACCTTGCCGCAGTACTCGCACGTGTCGCTGCGCCGGCCCTCCTTGGAGCTCGGCCTCCCGGGGCCCGGGCCGCCCAGGTGCGGCGTGCTGCCCCCGCTGGCCGTGCCGCTGCGACCCGACAGCCCGCCGTCCAGCAGGTCCCCGGGCGGCGTGGAGAAGCGCAGGCTGCCGTTCTCGGACGAGTGCTCGGACGACGTGGCGAAGGGCGACTGGCGCGCGTCCGTGAAGCCCAGGAAGGGGTCCTTCATGAAGTGCCGCGACGCCGCGTAGCCCACGAGCCACTGCGAGTACACGTTCTCGGACGGGATGAGCGCGGCGGGCGGCAGCTCCAGGTCCTTCTCCACCTTGATGCGCTTGGCCGCGCTGTTGAGCCCGGGGCTGGGCAGAGGCGCCGGCTTGCGCGGGAAGAGGCCCGGGAAGGGCTCGGCGCCCGGCGCAAAGCCGCCGCCGCGCCCGTTGACCGCGCCACCCGGGCCCGCGTCGCCGCAGCCGCCCGCGTCGTCGTCGTCGCCCGGGTCCCCGCCGCCCGCCGAGCGCTTCAGGAAGGCGCCGCGCTTCTGCTTGTCGGCCAGCAGCTCGCCGTAGGGAGGCAGCGCGCCCAGGCCCACGTTCTCCATGACCTTGCCCAGCACCAGCGCCTTCTCGTCGGCCAGCGCCTTGGCCGCGCCGCCCACGCCGCCGCCCGCGCCCGGCACCCCGGCCACGCCGCCGCCGCCGCCGCCGCCACCGCCGCCGCCGTTCTCCCGGTTGCGGCTCAGCTCCGAGTCCATGCTGAAGCTCGACTCGGGCCGGCTCTCGTTCTCCAGCAGCAGCTCCTCCTCCTCGTCCTCCTCCTCCTCGTCTTCCTCCTCAGGCTCGTGGCCCAGCGACGGGTCGCTCTCGTGGTGGCGGAAGTCGCCGTCGGCCGCCTTGAGGCCCTCGCCGGCCAGCTCGCTGGTGCCGGGCTCCGGGGAGCTGGCGGCCGAGAGCCCGTCATCGGAGCGGCCGGCCAGCGAGCCGGCCTTGTGCATGTGCGTCTTCATGTGGCGCTTGAGCTTGCTCGCCTGCGAGCACGCGTGGTCGCACAGCTGGCACTTGTAGGGCTTCTCGCCCGTGTGGCTGCGCCGGTGCACGATGAGATTGCTCTGGAACTTGAAGGTCTTGCCGCAGAACTCGCACGCCTTGCTCTTGGCCGGCGGCTGGGGCGGCGGCGTGCCGCCGGGGGGCATGGGCGGCAGCGGTGGAGTGCTCAGGAACGGGGACTTGGGGCTGGGCTGGAAGGGGTTCAGGAGCCGGTGCATAGGGTTGCCGCGGCCCGGGGACACGGGCGGCGGCGTGGAGCTGTTGCCCGCCAGCTCGCGGAGCCGCCGCGAGAAGTCCATGGCGGGCGAGTCGATGGCCATGGGGTTCAGGCGCATGACTCGGTCGAAGGCACTGGGGTGCTGGGCGACGAGCCCCATCTCCTCGGCGCTGAGGCGGTGCGGGTCCAGGTGGTGGCGCGGCGGCGGGCTGAAGAGCGGCGGCGTGCCGGGCAGGCGGCCCTCGCCGAAGCCCGGGTGGTCCCGCAGGATGGGGCCCGTCATGCGCAGCAGGTTGAAGGGGTTGCTGTCGCCCAGGAAATTCATGAGCGGGGACTGGGCCACGGCCTCGGGCCCGAGCGGCGGCGGGATGGTGAGCCGCGGCGTGAGCGAGCTGCTGGCCGGCCCGGGCTCCAGGTAGATGCGGAAGCCGTGCGTGTTCTGCGCGTGCTGCAGCAGGAACCACGCGCTGTTGAAGGGCTGCTTGCATGTTGTGCAAATGTAGCTGGAAGGCTCATCTTTACCTGGGGAGACACACGGACGGAAAGGCAGAGAGAGCGTGAGAAGCGGAGGACGGGGCTCGCGCACCACGGGGCCACTGACCTGGAGGCGAGCCGGAGCCGAGTGTGTCCCGGGACCCGCGGCCCTGGAGGGCGGCAGCAGTGGGACGGCTTCTGAGCAGGCCCAGGCCTGCGACCCCCTGGCAGGTCCCCGGCAGAGGGGCTGAAGAAGCCTGCTCTGTGGGCTGCCGGCCCTGGCAAAGTCCCGGACCAGGCATGTGTCCTCAGCAAGTGACTGCAATTCGGTAGACATCCCTCTGTGGCCCTAAAATACGGTGTCCTTAAGCCCATCACCTCAGAAGCCAAAGGAGATGTGTTTGTGAGAATGCCTGATTCCAGTAATAGGAAGTATGGGAAGGCTGGACTGCATAAAAGATAGCAGGGCAGATTTCAGCCGTTCAGGGCTACTATCGTCACACTGGCCACGGTCTAGACCAGGGATCGTCAAGCAAGGCACTACTGACATGTAGACCCTGATGATTCTCCGCCTGGGGGCCGGGGGCCGCCCTGTGCTTTGTAGGGTGTTCAGCAGCATCCCTGGCCTCTACCCACTAGAAGCCAGTAGCACTCCCTCCCCTCTCAATCGTGAGGACCCAAAACCTCTCCAGGCATTGCCAAACCTCCCTGGGGGGCAAAACTGTCCCCTCCCCACCCCAGTCACTGACTAGACAATCTTTGATCCAAGAAAGTTCTAAGAAGCACAAATGAAACCAAATCACCTTGCGAACATTTTTTTTTTTTTTTTTTTTTTGCGGTACACGGGCCTCTCGCTGTCGTGGCCTCTCCCGTTGCGGAGCACAGGCTCCGGACGCGCAGGCGCAGCGGCCGTGGCTCACGGGCCCAGCCGCTCCGCGGCCTGTGGGATCCTCCCGGACTGGGGCACGAACCCACGTCCCCTGCATCGGCAGGCGGACTCTCAACCATTGGGCCACCAGGGAAGCCCGCCCGAAGTTTTTAAGAGAAACGGCTGAGACCTCTGCATCATTCGGGATTTTAACTACAGGAAATCCCAGGGTTTCACACACCAGGGTCCATGCAGAAAGCGCTGTCAGATTTAAACACGGATGTGTAGGAACAGAAGGACTCGGCATGTCATGAACATCACTACTGGGTGACAGCTGCCCCCCACCATTGCTCTCCTGGCCACACACACACACACACACACACCTAACCACAGTGTGGAATCTGGCCTCCAGAGACCCCTGGGGAGGGGGAGGGGTGAGGTCCTTTGCCAGAAACACTGAGTGAAAGAATGTCACATCTGACAGGACGGTCAGGATTAATGGTGGCAAGTGTGGATTTGTTACAAACTGGCTCTGGTGACATCGGGAGCCAGTCTTAGTGGACGCTGGTGGCATGGAGCCAAAACGTCCCTGTCTTTGTCCATCATTAGGGTCATCACAAAATGGACCTGGACCTTCCAACCAGAACCTCTTTTGTGGCCAGCGTCCTGAACCTGCGGGTGAAACCGGCTGCTTCTCCAGCCTGAACCTCTTCTCCTCATGCTTCACGTGAACAGGACAGGTGTGGGCAGGTCCTGCTTTCCAACATCAGATTTGCTCACTGGCCGGGAAAGGAAAAGGGAACAGGACATCACAGCTGAGATCTTGAAATACCCTTTTGTTTTTTCAAACTTTCTTGTACCTGGAAGATTTTAACGCTGATAAAGCACGGTAGCCCGCAAGCTCCCTGGTGGAGCCAAACGTGCATGTTAATTTCCATACCCCCGTATCAGGAAGGGGAGGGGGGAGTACACGGGGCGGGCTGGAGCAGACAATCCCCATCTCAGCCACTCCCTGGAAGATTAAGGACTTCTGAAGTCCCGTATAGAGATGTATTTTTTTGGTTTTCCAGCCACAAATTATGTTTCTTGGGGGCTTCACCCTTAGCAGTAAAATCCAAGTGGCTCTGGGACCAAACGTCCCGAGTTCCATACAGGTTAAACTTGACCTCTCCCAAGGTCCAAGGTCCAAGGGGCCTGGACCTCCCTGAGCCATGCAGCGTGTGCGGGCTGTCCAGGGGGCAGGGGGGCAGGGTGGAGATTCTCCCAGACACAGAAGCAACTGGGCCAGATCACCCACCACTGGAAACCAAGACCTGCCTTCCAGGTCTGGTGGTCTATGGGCATCACTGCACGGACATGTGTCTGTGTGTTTGGTAGTGAGGAGACCAAGAGGGGTGTGGGGGGCAGGGAGGACAAAAAGGAAAAAAGAATTCCGAAGGTCAGTTTCACCTCACTTTTAAACACAGCTCCAGGAGAACTTCTGAGGCAATTTTCTTTCTCCGGGGTGTCTGCGTAACTTCCTCCTCCCAGTATGTCTGTGTAATTCAGTTCCCCACGCTGGAGCCCCTGGGGAGAATTTCCCCACCTGGAAACAGGGTCTTTCCTTCCCAAGGCCCTGGGCGGCCGTGGTCCTTGCTGTGGGAGCGGTAAGGCCACACGGACACCCCAGCCTTCCCGTCCTGCGTGCAACCCCGCTATGGCAGAGAGCACCAGCTTCTTGGAGGCACCATCTCCTGTCCTGGCTTATTAGTTAACGCGTGTGGGGAACAGAACTCTTCACCTCAGACAGCCTCACGGGAAAGCTGGCCAGAAGCCATGATATTTAGAGTCCTCCGCAAATCCTTTTCTGGAGCTAGGCAGAATAAACAAGTAGTAAATAAGAAGATAAAGGAAAAGTCCCTTTCTGACACAGGAGCTAATAACACAAATGAAGCACCACTTCCCGCAAGGTCATAGATCTTCCAATTAAAGCGCAGTCTGTACCCTTCACCTCCGTTCCAGCCACTCTCTTTAACCAAGCTACTGCACACAGCTGCTCTGGTTCCTCGTGTTTTTAAGATGACGGGCTGCCACCCTTCCCCCAATCTCTTTTTTCATCATCTTCATTTCCTTGGGTCTCTCCAGAGCACTTCCTGTTTCTTCTGATGGTCACACATTTTCTAGAAAGTTCTACTGCCCGTGAGGAATCTGGGTATCAGAAGACGATGCAAAACTCTTAGGTAGGCCAGGAATGAAATGGCCAATTAAAAAATATATATTTTTTAACTCAAACGGCAGCTGCTGAGAAGCATGTAGCTACATGTTCTCAGAGTTCAAATGTTTCCACTTTCTGTATTAAAAAAAAAAAAAAGAGCAAAAGACACTGCTAAAACTCTAACTTGAAGCAACCGGGAGGAAGTTAACTGTCCGGAATTCACCATCAGGGGGAGAAAAGCTCTGTGTGTATCCCTTGAATAGGATTCCAGGGTCCCTCGTCAAGCCAGGGTAAGCCCTTTTCCCACACCCCTGAACCCATCTGGCTCCCACACTTCTCTCCACACCATGGCAAGATTCACTGCAGGTGCTGGTCTTCCCAGGATCTGACAGCTTCCGATGTTTTTAAAATCTCCCAGCCCTCAAAGGCCCTCCCTAGACAAGGCACTTTCCACTCTCCTTCGTAACTTTCTTTTTTAAATAAAATGTTCATTTCCATATTACCACTTCATGGTTATCTCTTACCTAGAAGTAGCCTTGAGCACTGGGGCTGCTCACTTTTGAGAACTGAACAATGTCAGGAAGCCTTTGAAGAGCCGCTTGTAACATTTTTCTGTTCAAAAACTCACTAAATATTTTAAAGCCCCAACACACAGAGTCACCAATGGCTCATTTTTAAATGCAGCGGAAGACCCTCGGTGAGAGGGCTGCTTCGGACTCAGGGCTGTCCCCGCTCCTGGAGCTCAGGGCCACCTGCCCAGAGGTGAGCTGGAAGCTCTACCACGTGCCAACTTTGCTGGTGGCCCAGACAGGGTCCATGTCCCGACACGCTGCCACTGTGGCTGCCGACGTTCCAACTGAGAGGTCGACGCCTAGGTTATTTTTATTTTTATTTTATTTTATTTTTTTGCGGTACGCGGGCCTCTCAGTGCTGTGGCCTCTCCCGTTGCGGAGCACAGGCTCCGGACGCGCAGGCTCAGCGGCCATGGCTCACGGGCCCAGCCGCTCCGCGGCACGTGGGATCTTCCCGGACCGGGGCACGAACCCGTGTCCCCTGCATCGGCAGGCGGACTCCCAACCACTGCGCCACCAGGGAAGCCCGACGCCTAGGTTATTTTGAAGCGACTTACCCAGCGACGCCAAACCTGGCCTACAGGCCTAGAAACGTCAGCTGCGTTTGGATCACTGCATCAGGCTTGGCGACTCAGAACCCAGGGCCCGTGTCTTGTTTGCTTGCTTCCTTCCTTCTTCCTTCCTCAGACATTTTTGGTATCCATTGACAGAAACCCACACTGGGTCTTCTTTTGCTCTCCTGGCTTTCAAGGGAGGCCCTGTATTTTTCTCAAATTCAAAACCCTCCCTGTGATCTCCGTTGAAGAGAACCCTGGACAGCAGCGTGAGTTCATACCTCCGCCTTGACATTCCCAGCAGAGTGATGTTGATCAAGTTACTTAACCTCTCTGAGCCTCTGTTTCCTCATCAGTAGAGTGGGAATAACATGTCTGCTTCCAAAGAGGGCCGGGGGAGCAAACGAGATCGCGCATGTGGACACACCCTACAAAATTCACACATCACTACGCACATGTTATGGTTGGGCTTTGGGTGTTTTGTTTTTTATTATCCATCTTGTACCTGGCAGTGGATGCTTCAGGGATGCCTTTCAGTCTAACTCTGGCAGTAATAAAACCCTGGAGGAATTTTCTTTTCTTTTTTATTTTTTAACATCTTTATTGGAGTATAATTGCTTTACAATGCTGTGTTAGTTTCTGCTGTATAACAAAGTGAATCAGCTATACATATACATATATCCCCATATCTCCTCCCTCTTGCGTCTCCCTCCCTCCCACCCTCCCTATCCCACCCCTCTAGGTGGTCACAAAGCACCGAGCTGATCTCCCTGTGCTATGCGGCTGCTTCCCACTAGCTATCTGTTTTACATATGGTAGTGTATATATGTCCACGCCACTCTCTCACTTTGTCCCAGCTTACCCTTCCCCCTCCCCATGTCCTCAAGTCCGTTCTCTACATCTGCATCTTCATTCCTCTCCTGCCCCTAGGTTCTTCAGAAACTTTTTTTTTCTTAGATTCCATATATATGTTGTTAGCATACAGTATTTGTTTTTCTCTTTCTGACTTACTTCACTCTGTGTGACAGACTCTAGGTCCATCCACCTCACTGCAAATAACTCGGTTTCGTTTCTTTTTATGGCTGAGTAATATTCCATTGTATATATGTGCCACACCTTCTTTATCCATTCACCTGTTGATGGACACTTAGGTTGCTTCCATGTCCTGGCTATTGTAAACAGAGCTGCAATGAACATCGTGGTACATGACTCTTTTTGAATTATGGTTTTCTCAGGGTATATGCCCAGTAGTGGGACTGCTGGGTCGTATGGTAGTTCTGTTTTTAGTTTTTTAAGGAACCGCCATACTGTTCTCCATAGTGGCTGTACCAATTCACATTCCCACCAGCAGTGCAAGAGGGTTCCCTTTTCTCCACACCCTCTCCCCTGGAGGAATTTTAATGCAGCCTGCCTAATGCATTAGAGGTTCCAGGGAAGTAGAAACTTGCAAACGTTGAGGAAACATCATTTTTTATTGTGACTCTTGGGAACCAACACGCAATTGGGCTCCTGCAATGAAGTGCTACCGCCTCCCCACCTCTGCTAGTAGGAGTTGTTTTTTTATTTTTTTAATGAGCATTTAAATAATTGTTCTTCCTTAGTATGCTGGTTACTCTAATAATACCAATAAAGGTATCAGGGATGTTCAATAAAAAGCGCACCTTTAATTGAGTTATTATTCAATAAAAAGGCCATAATTGAGAGCAATAATTTAAGAGGGCTCTCCTAAAGCCGAGTGATACCCAGTAGAAGGGTATTCCTGCCTGCAGGGGATTTAGTGGTTCACGGCTGCTCTAAAGCCACAAGCAGACACCACCTCCCAGCTCAAGCAGGGCCTGGAGTGAACACCAGCAGGGCCTTTCTCCTCCCAAAGCTGGAGGCAAAAATGAGAGTCCTGACACTTGGACCCTGAAGAAAGAACTGGGTCTTGGCTTCACGTGGCCCTCTACAGTTTGCAAAGCACTTGACAGTTGGTTTGGCATTTTCACAGCCATTAGCGCATTTCATCGTCACTCAGACGACCGCTGAGGGAGGCCAGGCAAGGACCACCTCCCTGCTGGCACGTGATGGTGCTACAGCTCAGAGAGGCAGAGTCCCCCGGCCAGCAAGGGGAGGGCCATGTCCCTGCTCAGGCTTCCAGAGCCCTGGCTCCATCCCAGCTGCACCCCCCAGCACCACCTGAGGTCGTTCTCTTGACACTTGTCAGGGCCTGTTTCACAATGAAAAGGTCCTCCCGTCACACTGTGTGTGTCCTCCCAGGGGAGGGCATCGATTAGCCTTTGATGGAGCCCAGTCGGGTCCACCACGGGCCTTGTCCCTGGAGTGGAGATGTTTAAGAGAGCAGGTGAGCCTACAGGGCAACGTGCCACTCAGGACCTGGTGAAGGGGTCATGAGACACCGGCAGCCAGGTTCTGGGGCAGGCTGTTAGATCCAGGGTCTCCCTGGGGCAGGCCCCTTCCCCTCCCTGGATTTTAGGGTACCCGGTGCCCAAGGAGAGGGCTGGATTCATTGGCCAACCACCCAATCCTCCTCCAGAATCTATGCCCACTAGCAATGCCATCTCCTCAGTGCCAAAATGTTAATAACTATTGTCACTATTATCTCTAGATGTGTAGACCCCTTATTAGTTTAAAGACTGTCTTCCCTTTCATGATCCCAGAAAGGAAATGTCATTTGGTTTCCTTGGGGAACTCTGTAAGTTTCGTGTTCATATCATTTCTGAGCATAGTCACCTATGAAATCTATAAGCACCCCTGCTTGTTCTGAAAGCATCCTATCAAACAAAACCTCAGCCTCTCCAAGAGAGAAGGTGGAGCTAAGGGAATAATAACAGCAGTAACAAGAAACCATTATTAAACCCTTACATGAGCTGCCTGCAGCCAAGGAGAATTGTCCTCACAACTCCCAAGGTCAAGAACTGTCGTCAGCACCATTTCACAGATGAGGAAACTGAAGACTGGAAGAGATAAGGTGATCAGCCCAGAGCCGCACAGCCAGCTGTGCTCTAGATAAAAGCTTAGTCAAAAGAGGAAAGGGTGCGGACCTGGGCCCCTCCCAAGACAAGGGACCCCAGGGTAGAAGACAGGGCAGTGGTGTGTGCCTCGGGATCTTACCTTTGGTTCCAGCCACGTGCTAGTGAAATGTGGAGACGTGTTGTTCTCGGCTAGAATCGCAACAACTTGGTGAAATCGGGCCAATTATCTCATGGGAAAGTAATAGATGTCCTTTGTCGGGTGTTGGTTCTGGTGCTGACAGTAGTAGCACCACGGCTACTACTAAATGGTCTCCCTGGTGATGAAGTCTGACACAGCTAATGCCCCTCCGCCAATGCCCGTGGCGGACATTGCCAATCCATCCCCACACTCCCCCACCAGGCCTCAGAATCCTCTTTAACCCAGAGCTCCAGACAGCCATTACCACCACAGAGCGTGCGTCTGCCTCTTTGCCATCCCTGGATCCCAGCTCGCATAAGCCCACTAAGTGGGGGGACCAAGATAGATAGAGCCGAGTAGACTAGGTAGCAGGGTGTGTCCTGCCGAGAGCAATGCCTACACTCGCCTTTCATTCGTTCATTGAAACACGTAGGAGCTGGGCACCCTTTATCCACTAGGTATTCTGCTGGTATCGAGGGATGCAGCTCTCGAATTCCAGGGGGAAACGAGAGCACCTAATAACCCTCTCAGTTATTTCATGAAAAGTAAGAGTGCTGCTAGGACCAAGCTCAAGGTGCAGGGAGAGAAAAGCACGCGAGGGCTTGGCTGCCTTTGGGGTTTAGAACCCGCATCACCCCACGTAGTCTCATGATAACTCTGCCCGTGACCACTCAGGAGCAATAAAGGAGGCTCAGAGACCGCAAGCAAGTTGCCGGAGGCCACATGACCGGCCTTGGGTCATTTATTTAAAATTCATCATCTGGTCTGGATTCCAAGCTCCCTGAGGACCGGGGCTGAGCTGATCTCGCTAGTGCCGCAACTCCGGCCACCAGCAGGGTGACGAACGCACACGCGCTTCAGGATTGCCGGCACCTGTGTTAGCTGTGTTCCGTCTGTTTGCTCCCCCGGTGGTCAGCGTGGCTAAAGTCATCACGGGCAGAACAAGGGCGTCTGCCCAGGTCTGGCTGAACCTTCCCGGGCTGCACAGTCTGCCCTCCAGGCGAGGCCGCCTCTGGAGCAGGGTCCAGCTCAGCACTCAACACGACCCCACTTCCCCGGCTCGCTGGGCAGGACCCCACCCAGCATGCCCACGCCTCTCCGCTGGCTGTGTTCCAACCACCAGAGGGTGCTGGGATCCAGGTGACTCCAAAGAACCCAGACGCTCCGCCACCGCCCCCATCCACCTCTAAGCCGCCCTGGCAGAGTGGGCGAGCGGGCCAGCGATCCTCCCAAATCACAGCCCTGACAGCCGCTGCTGCCCGGAGGAAGCACCATGCTCTCAGCCTACAGGATCCGGCCGGACTCACTGCCCACTCACGCGCCGGACCCCCACCCTCCTGGTCCTCTCCTTGCCTGTGCATCTCACACCTGGCATCACCTGCCCTGGACTCTGGTGGGCTTGACTCACACACCACTGCATGGGCCAGAGTGGACTTGTGGGCGCTCACAGCCACTCTGGAAAGCGGGCTCTAATCCAGATCTTATATAAAAGATCACAGCTAAGTGAGGGGCCCCGGGTCAGACAGCCTGTGGGTCGCAGAGCCCAGATTCACAGCTGGGTCTGAGCCCAGGGTCTGGGTCGTGTCTGACACACACCTGGCTGCCCCTTCACCGGGCTTGCAAACTCCGCCGTAACCGGCCCTGGACCAGTCACAGCACACCATTCCCCCTGCCTCCGCGCACACCAGCGAGCTGGCCGGTGCCGCGAGCTGGAGGCTCTGTGCAGGAAATGCCACGTGGAACTTGGCTGAGAATCGAGAGGCCCCACGAGTAAGAAACCTCACCCCGCTGCGGTCCACTCACCCTGAGAGCATCCATGCGGCAGAGGTCAGCTTTGTGCTTCCGATGCCCGAGTTACCTCGGGCTGGAGGACTGGGCCTTCAGGCTTTACCACAGCCTCAAACTGAGGCCCCAGCACCCCCCTAGACAGCCAGGGGCACAAGAACCCCGGCAGAGCAAAAGCAGCATCCTGGGAAGTTACTAAGGCCAAGGAAACCTAATCTTGTCCAAAATGTTCTAGGGACATCCCTTTCCCATTCATTCATTCACTCGTCCATCCGGTCACCACGTGCTAGGCACTAGGACCCACAACAGGACCTACTTACTTGCAGGGATCAGCCACAGGTGGGGGTCGGGGGGAGCAGGGGTGGGCTAAGCCGTGGACACAAAGGACTCTGAGGCAGAGCAGGATCTGCCGAGTGACCTCAGAGCATCCAGGGAAGAGGCAGGCAGGAAACACCGCGTGGAGGTGAGTTCAAGCCAGACACAGGGAAAGTGGCACCGGCCCAGATCCAGCAGGGAAGGCACTCGGGGTGGAGAGCCCTGTGTGAGCACCCTCGGGGTGCACCAAAGAGAAAGCAGCTCTGTTGGCTGCAGAAGCAGGCAGGGGCGGGGAGATGGGAGAGGCGATGAGAAAGGCGAGGACCTGTGGAGAACTGTGCAAGTGTTTCCATCCGATGCATCCCCTGCTCGCTCTGCAGGGTTTCCCGTGCAGGGCTGTCCTCACTCACCCACACTCACCCTCCAAACCCAGGGCTAAATCGTAAACGTGAAAAAGATGCCCCACTCTCGGTGTTCGCATTCTCCTCCTAAAAAGCCAGGAAGCCCCTCAGGACAACACCCAATGTCTGCACAGCACTACATCTGCACCCGGAAACCGAACCACTGGAGCAAAAGCTGAGAGGCTCTTGTCCACACGTCTGTTCGTTTGCTCCTTCCTCCCTTCCTCCCTTGACTCTACACGTGCAGGCAGCGTGTGTCGTCTGCCAGGCCCGCACTGAGCTCAGGAGGGATGCCCACGCAGAGCCTGCGGTCCAGGACAAGAGGCTCTTGACTCCACAAACATGCAGTAAGGGCTCAGGCCACTAGTTCACTAAGAAAGGGTGTGCCACACGGTGGAGGGCCCAGAGGAGGAGAGACTGATGGCCTGGGAGGATCGGGGGAGGCTTCTCGCGGGAGGAGACCCTGGAGCTCAATGAGTCCATTGTGCAGAGAAAGGGCAGAAAGTGTGTGCCCAGCGGAGGAAACTACAGGCACGAAAGCATGGAGGTGGGATCTTAAGATTCGTGGAGGCGAGGACCTGGATGTGGAACTGAAGAGGCGATGGGGGATCCACCTGAGGAGGCTCTGAAAACACACAAAGAAACGGAGCTGGAGAGAGACCAAAGTCCATTGCTGCAAATTCCATCACAATGAAAACTTTGATTTTTTTTTTTTAAATGAAGATTTTCAAGCCCACACTCAAGGTCTATTTGAATCACGAACTGTTCAGTACAACAAAATCTCAGTACAACGAAAGGATGGAGGTAAACCCCTCGGAGAGTTTGGTTGCAGGCCAGACCTGCCCTTCCCAAACTAAGAAACCATAATGTATAAAGAAATGACACTGGGGGGGTGGAAAACACAAAGAGGGAACTTCAAGTCCAATCTACGAGGACCACGAGCTTAGGAAGCGAGGCGGCTTCTAAATCACCGTCTCCAGCAGAAGTTCTATTATTCCAGCAAAAGCCTCTTATCTGAACACCCACGGCTGAGAAGCCCGCCTTCAGGAATGGGGTGGTCCAGACTCTTGGGGAAACAGGGAAGTATGAAAACTTAACTACGGCTGCAGGCCCCATACACCCAAGATTTCCCCCAAACAGTCTTGACTTCAACTGCTCGATTCTGTGGTCACACCAGGTGTGCAGTTCCGGCTCAGGAAACAGCCACCCAGCCCTGAAACAAAGCAACACCTCTAACTGTGGAGGGGGCATCTCGGGGCAGGGTGAGAGCCGTGGTGTTTGCTAGTCAGATGGAAGAGCCGGAGGCAAGACACACAGAGCGATTTTATACGTGGCAACTCACTTACAGCATTCTTGAGAAACTACAGCGCACTCCTCAAGATCATCTTTATACAGTCCCCCCCCCCGCTTTACACCAGGCTCTCACATGCGTTGGAGATAATGTCTTCCCCAAGACAGATGAATGCATCGTCAGACTCCCTTGAAATCTGCTTTCTGTAGACTTCTCTGAAAAGGACCTACACTTTTCCAGTGGGTGTTGGTGGACTGAGAGATGAATGTACTTCCCCAACCCTCTCCCCACCAATATAGGGTTTTCTGAAAGGATTCTAGAATTCTGGGGATGGGAATTTAGCAGAGAACGTGAAGAGGAGGCATAGAGCAAACCATCCTTATCACTTAATAAAATAAAGAGTGAATTAAGAAATAAACAGGCAAAACCCATCACGCAGTGAGCTGCTTGGGTGCTTGAGTGCCGGTGTGTACACAGTTGTGCCCATGTGTACACACGCCAAGCACATCTCACACACACATTCCGGCTGACACAGGAAGTCTCCCTTCTCTGTAATTCATTACTTCCTTCATGAGGCAGGCCACCCTCCTTTCTTTCCTTAAGTCCACAGAAGTCTCCACGTTCCACCCCAAGAAGTATTGCAGGGGCAGTAAACCTCGTTTTAATGGAGTGTACGTTTAGCTCGGAGGAGGTAACTGACGTTATGGAGAGCCTCGATGCCGAGTTATACGGGTTAGCTAACGCAGAGGGGACCCATAGCCACACACCACAAACAAGCAGTAATATGTTACATAGACTGTTCTGAGCGGCGTGCGTTAGAGCAAAAGTGTGCGGGTCCACTGGGATTGGTAAAACACAAGGAAACAGCAGATGCGCACCTGTAAATTTGTCTCATTTGTCTCTGAAGTGAAAGGTTATTCCCTTGTTCGGAATTAGCGATAAAAACATGCTAGCCCAAGGTTTGTGGAGAATATCTGAGTATTTAAGTTGTGTATAATGATAGGCGATTATAGGATAAAAACTGGACCTTATGAACGGGGCCGGGGGGGCACTGTCTGGATCACCAAGTGCTTCCCACCGCTGAGTCATTTATCTTTAACGCACGAGCACTTCCACGCCACATGCCCCCCCCACCCCCACAAAAGGGCTGCAGGGACTGTTACCAGACCCCACCGCCACGAACCGGTAACCGCCCAAGCTTGACTTTGCCTGGGTGGGTGGATTCTTTTCTTTTGTCTTTTCTTTTTTTTAGTTTTGTTTTCTTAAATATGTCTAGTACCTCCCTGCAGCCAAGAGCTGAGACTGAAGTCATGCCCCTCCAGGACAGCCTCCTCCAGCAGGCCACCTTTCCGGACCCGGAGAGCCGAGGCCAGGCGTAGGGAGGGGCCTCGGCCCCCGTGTGGGCTCCCTGCTCCCCAGCACCCTCCCTGGAGGCGAGCAGGGGGGCTGGCAGGAAGCACCAGCTGTGCCGCGCGCCCGGGCTGGCACCTTGGCGTCCCGGCTGGAGCCGAGGTGCCCGCCTGGCCCCATCCAGGTTAACCAACTGCAATGTTACAGTAACTCCAGACAGCCTGTCACCGAGCACAAAAGTCACCAGCGAGTGAATGTTCTTTTCTGCACCACAATTAAGACGAATCAATACGACGGGCCACAAATGGTATTTTACTCTCAATAAGAACTCGAGCTGAGTTTATTCAGAATATTTTAGCGCTTCCCCGGGGGATTTTGGGCCGACGCAGATGGCAAATAAAGTACTCAGCCTAAGGCTACAGCACATTATGGTAATTCTAATGTCAGATGTACTTTAATATACAGCTCTATTTAATCACCCCATTATTTCACATTTCCATATGAAAAACCTGCGGCACTTCTGCGGTGCTTTGCCTCTGCCATGATGCCAGCTTCCTGCAGCCCGCGGGCGGTGGGGAGATGGTCATCCTCGCCAGCCACGGCTCACGGTGTCAAAGTTCTCAGATGCCCCTCCGCACGGCGGAGCTGCCCAGCATGATCAGAAAATCAGGGCGTTCGGAGATGCACCAAATGCCACGGGAGGTTATGGGAAAGAGAAACCTAGCAGTCCCCACACCGGCTGCACACAGGTTCACACACACATGCAGGGGTGTGTATACACACACACACACACACACACACACACACACACACACACACACACACACGGGTGAGGGCTCACCACTCAGCCTCTCTCCAAACACCAATAACCCCAGCAATGTGGCTGGGTGGCCCACTGGTTAGACCCAACCAAGGCACTGGGTTGGACCAGACGCGCCTCCTGCGCGCGGTTGTCACAGCACTGCCCCACGCCCCCACCCCACAAGGGCAGAGGAAGGCAGCAGCAACGCCAAGGGCGGGAGGAAATGTGCAGGGGCAAGCGGAGGCTGGCTGGCGACAGAGGAGGCGGGGTGGGAGGGGCAGAGGAGCTGCAGCGCAAACCGACTGTACATCTGGAGCCAGGAGGCCCCCAGGATGATCTGTCGGGTTCGCACTGGAGAATGTGAAGCTGAGGAGCTCAGGCCCCAGGGGAGGTGGAGTCCCGCGAATTCCAAATGGCCGGAGCACCTCAAGGCTGGCTCAGACGGCCAGCTGGCGGGAAGAAGCCGGCGGAAGCATGGGTTTTGTCTGAGCCCAGGAAATCACTCTAACGCTGTCACGTGCGTACTTGGCCACATGGCGTTCCAGAGAAGCCCAGCACGAAACCCGCTGACCACCCAATTCTAGATTTCTCACAGATAGGCTGCCGATGGGTGAAATGAAACCTGGCACCTGGCACCTGACCCTATTGGATGCCCCACTAACCAGTCAACATTTAAGGCCACAGAACAGGATTCCCGTACATGGGTACAGCATATGCCATCCGAATGAGGCCGCTGCTGCCCGTGAGCAGGCCCGGTCCCACTCCTAACATGGGGGAAACAACCTCTAAGGGAAGCAAGGAGGCAGGCGGGGAGAGAGGAAGGAAAGAGAGGCAACAAAACTGAGGAAGTCCTAGCGTACGTTGCCAGAAACACTACCAATTCCTCAGAATTGTCCACTTACCAATAAGACTTTCAGTTACCTAATTCTAGCAGATTTGTCTCATAAGCTCAGTCTGGGAGATTTTTTTTTAGAGGAAAACTGCTTGATTATTTGAAGGTACAGACTCTGGCTGTTCCAAATCCTGCAGGTATCACCGCGACAAACGGCTCACCACCCAGCATCCACCACCCACCGTCGTCGCCCCTCAAACCAGGACAGGACTTCTTAAAATACACTTCGCGGGGGGGCAGGGGGGGGGAATTCAACAGTGGGAATTCTTTCTCCATTTCTAAGGCCTTTGATTCCACCCTATTATTTTTGGTGATTCGTGAACCTGAAAATAGATACTAATATTCCCCAGTCCTTTTCCTGGCTGTAGCGAGTGCCAGTTTGGAAAAAAGAGCTAGAACAGTGGTTCTCAACTGAGGACTATTTCGCCCCCCTCGGGGATTCTGGCAATGTCTGGAGATATTTTTGATGGCCACGATTAGGAGGGTAGCGGTGTTACTGGCATCTAGTTGGTAGAGGCAGGGATGCTGCCCAACATCCTACAAAGGTCAGCAGCTCTGGGGCTGCCAATCCGAAGCTAGACGTGCCCCGGCTTCCCCAGCAGCACTGAAGCTGCACCTGGCAAAGCTGACTGCAAGGGGAAAGTGGGAATCGCGGGTAAGGCAGAGAGTGGGAAGGGGAGGAGAAAGAGGGGAGAAAGAGGGTGGAGAGAAACTCTGAGACCAGAGAAGAGAAGGAGGGGCCCACATCACTGACTTTTGGCAGTAAGCGGACTTGTGGAATCCCAGTCAATTTCGTCATTATAGAAATCATATGAATTCCAGCACGGCCTGAAGCTGCAAATACCCGGGGCTCCTAGGGAGCTCTGTGCCTCGTAAAGGGGAATGCCAGCCTCAACAGGCAGAGGGAGCAGCACCCCCTCCCCCCAGCCTGCCACCGAAAAACCGTCCGCCTGACGGACGCCTCCCTCCAGAACTGGGCTCGGCCACCAACGCCAGGACGTCAGGGGCTGCCCTAGATTCAGCTGCTCAGACGTGAGCCTTGCAACAGCGGCTGCAGGAGATGAAAACCCAAATACACTTCCTGAAGTCAGAGACAAAAATACAGGTTCTGCTGCGCGCACCACTCTTTAACAAGGCAGCAATCCTGACGCGTTGGGGGTGGGGGAGGAGGAGCAGAGAGGATGACCACGCAAGCTTGAGTCCATTAAAAAAAAAAAAAAAAAAAAACACGATCCGGAGAGATTACATAAAAAGTACAATTAAGGACCGCTCAGAATCCCGAGGCCTTGGAGAACGTGCTGCCTCCGGAATATTTTTAGAACAATCACTGGAGTGATTCTTCTGAGTTGTAGAAACACTCCCAATCAGAAAGTCAATTTTTCCTCTATTTGCAGAAGTGAGCTGGCTCCACGGGACGGAATGCGTGTGTTTTGCTTGGCGCCTGTTCACAACGCTGTCTTGGCAGCGTTTCCTTGGATCGCGCACGGTGAACCTGGCGCGCACACAGTAGCACTTTCATCTGAACCGCCCGGGCCACGCTTCCCTAATAACAGCCTGGGAACTGCAAAGCCCCGCAAGCCCAGCCCTTTACATGCGGAACAGAGACGGGCTTTCGGGGGGCCCCTCTCGCCACAAGAGGGATTGTAAACTGGGGCTGGTGCTTTCAATAAAGCTGTTAAAAGGCGGAAAAGAAAACAATGCCAGCGAGTTCTGGCGACCTTTCACCTCACCCCCACCACACACACACACACACACACACACACACACACACACGCACACGCACACACACACACTCACACTCACACACACCCAGCCCTGATGGCTCCTCCTTCCCTCCCACTGCCCACACAGGTGCCAGATTATCTCTGGACCATCTGAAGTCTGGATGGGAAGGGACACGGCCACTTCAGAACCTCACCGAGGTTGAGTCCCTTGGGCCTGACAGATCTGAATCTCCTGCTTGGTAGCTTTGGCTGAACGTGAATGCGTGAACTCAACTCTGAGCTACAGTTTCCTTCTGCACGCATGAGGTTAATACCTGTCTTGAGGATCTCGGAGCACGCACGTAAAGAATCTTACATCTGGCTGGCACCCAACAGAGGAAGCTATTCATGGGTAAGAATATGAATGAGTGAACGAATGAGTGAGTGAGTGAACGAATGAGCGGGTGGCACCCATGAGCCCGCCCTTCACCATCACTGATCAGCAGCTGCCGTCCCGCCCTCCCCATCAGGGGACCTGTCACTCAGAAAAAGGACTTCCAGGTACCACTTCCTCCCCTCCCTGGCGTCAAGAAATGTAGTTATTTCGGCCTCTTGGAACTGGCTCATCACCACTGTCTTGCTTCACACATTCCCTTTTCTTTCTCTCTGTGTTGTTTACAAAGGTTTCACTCTGTTTTCAACTCATCAGAAAGGCCCCGCTAATACACAATTAACATGTGATTATAAAAAAAAATTAAAATAGCTTCCAGAAGAAGGAAATGTAATTAAGTAGAGAATGCTTTTCAGTAAGTGCTTGCTTTAACCCATTGTCAGAACACAGTCTACGTTCCTCCACAATGCCTGGAACAGATGCCAAGGGCAGAATGTTAAAAACAAATAAAAAAGGACATTATTTTCGGGGGGAAAAATAACCATCAACTTGGTACAACACGCTGGAGAACTCAGATCCCGGCTGCAGAGGGCTGACCTCCCCCCAGTCCTCTCACCACCCTTTTCTGTAAAAACGCTTCTCTTCTAAAAATTAAAATAAATGATTAAACCCAACTCTAACATAATAAGTGAAACAGAGTGAAAAAGCAAAAGCCAAACACACATATTTACAAACTCCACCATTAACAGAAGCTCTAGTCCAGACCATGAAAAGAGTTTGACGTCACCACTTTTTAACCAAGTCCAGGATCATTTTGTTTCAGATCATTCTGGCCAAATTTCAAAAGGGATCTCTCTTAAAAACCCCCAAATCGAAAATGGACTTTTAACTTCATGTTCAAGAAGCAATCTGAGTAATCGAAGGAACTTTTCTCCCAGCTTTTCCTGCAGCCACCCCGACGAAATCCAGTCATTCTACGGGCCCGACGTTGATGGTTTCTACCCACCAATATGGTGCCACAGCAAACTCGAAATTCAAGGAGTTCCCATTTCCCTGGGAACCCTGTGAGGAACGTGTGTGTCCCCGCACACGAACCATCTCCCAAAATGATGGAGAAGAAGCAACATCGGAAAGCTCAGGGCTGGTGGCAGGGCCACCACGCCAGTCACCTGTCATCCATCCTTTGAACCCGAGCACAGAGCAAACGCTCCCAGCCCCAGACTGTTCCCAGCCGCTGAGGGAGCAGTCAGTGAACGGCCCACACTTCCACCTGGCCGGCCAAGAAGCTGGGGCTTCTGGACAAACATCCCACCGTGGAGGCATCCCTCTGGGCCACTCAGGACGCCATCCAGCGCCGCCCCTGCTCCTTGAACCATGCGTGAGGCACGGCTCTATTCCTGACTCGGTGGGTGTTAGCTGGGTGACCCTGGGCAAGCTTCTCCACTCCTCTGGATCCGTCTCCAGTGTGACATTCCTCATCTGTGAAATGGCCCCGAGAGGAAGCAAATTTCTGTGTCTTACAGGAAGAAAAGTGAGATTCAAAGGGTTTAGGTGACTGGCCCGAGCTCCTGTAGGAAGTGAGGGAGCAGAGACCACGGGCCAGTCTTCTCAACCAGGGGGCCGACTGCCCTCGGGGACGGCAGCCCCCGGGAGCCGACAGACTCTGAGGGGCACTGGGCACCCACGGGCACCAGGTCAGCAGGACCTCGTTTCATCCCACAAGTTACATGCTTTCACTGCAGTCCATGGACGAGAAGCCTGTGGCTGAGGATTTACTCACGTCTGTCTAAGGCCACCCAAAGTGTAAAGTTAAGGCAGGCAACAGCAAGGTCATCCAGCCCTCCCCACGTACCGGATGGGGAAACTGAGGCTGCCCAGTGGAAAAAAGACTTCCCAAGTCACACGTGTGTTCGGTGAGCCAAGCTCTGGCTCCTAACCTGTGCTTCTGAGTCCCCTCGACAAACCCACCCCAGGCACCAACAGGCTGGTCCGCCCTGACCCACGGCTTCTTCTGAAGAAAAGAAAGAGAAGCCACCAATGGCTCCCCCGATATTCCCCACACCTCCTTCGTGGGGTCTCCCCCAGCACCCCCATTTCACAGATGAGACCAGAATGCAGAAGGCGGACAGCAGGCCCACGGCCTACACTTCACCACCCAGCACCCTGTCGTCAGCCCACCCCACAACCCCTGAGACCCAGGACCCTTCCCTGGGACCCGGGACCCTTCCCTGGGACCCCAAATACAACAGCCTGCATATCTCAGCATTTGTTTGATAACTCCTACTAGGGTCATTGCCTCGGGTTCAGATGGAGACTCCAAGGCTCAGAGACATAAAGCAATCTGCCTGAGGTCACACAGCTCAAACCCATCCAGCGGCCAGCAGCCACAGCGGCGCTCAAACTAAATGTAAATACATTTCCCAGTAAAGCGCCCCGACTCCGCTCCCAAGGGACAGCAGATCCCTCCAGAGTGGGAGCCTCTCTCCATCCATCCCGGAGTCCCTTCATCACTTGGCACCGTCCTGACACATAGTAGGTGCTCTACCAACACCTGCTGGACTGAATCCTGCCTGCGTCCAGAAAAGCCATTAAGATTCTGCAGCCGGCGCCTGCCCCGCACATCTGCACGGCGCAGCAAGAACTGACAATTCTTCCTAGATAAATATCTGGAAAGAAGTCGGGAAACAATTAAAACTAGAAGCTAATAAATGATGGAGAAGCCCATGAGCCAAGTCCTGGCCCACTTCCCAGTCTTCATTCATGCATCAAAAAACCCCAGCGGTCCGAGGCTTCAAGAGGGCAGCTGGGCAGTGGGGCTGTCCGGCGTAATATAAATGGGAATTAGATATGATCGAGGTACTCATTGCACTCCCAACAGCAGACACTATCTCCCAGCTCCCCCTCTCGTGTCTCCCCAGCCAAGCCCCCTCCTCAGGGAACTGGTGACAGATGATCTTGTAACCAGGCAACCAGGCGGAGGAAAGGTTCCAGAGTTCCTCCACTGGAGCGCAGACGGCTGCGTTCTGCTGAGGGTGGCTCCCGGGGATGCAGCGCCGTGACACCCTCTTCCGGACCTTAAAAAAATTGGGGGAGGGGGGCAGGTGCACGAGCTATCCCCCCACCATGAAAACAAGTGCTCTGGCATCCTCCTTCCCCCTCCCAAGCTAGGCCAGCGGCCAGCTTTTCAGGGAGACAAGTTTCCATGTCTCCACGTCTCCCCCAGTGACAACCATGGCTACGGACGGACCTGTAACGGAAGGTCCCAGGGCCACAGTCTTTCCAGAAAAGCTCTCGCTCTGCGGCGGCCATCCTCCTTGCCTATCTGCCACCTGTAGCTGTCTTAACAAATGCTCCCAAGATTCCAGGGAGCCTCAGAGGTTCAACCGGGTCAGCTGCACTTTGGGCAAGTATGTGCCTACAAAGAGAATGCCCTGTATCCATGGTGGGGGGGAGGCAACGGAAAAAGGATGTTGGGGTTCTCAACCAACAAAATGGAAGCTCTGTGTGCAGGGAGCACGCGTACCCGTCCGCTCTGACAAGTCAAAATGCTTTCAAGCTGTATTAGACACCTCGAGAGCCCTTTCACTGGGCGTTTGCCATAAGCCAGGTGTCCTCACATCCAAGGTGATACTGGTCCACACCAGTTAGGTGGGTATCATGCTGACCATGGTAACGTCGAGGCTCAGGGCTACAGGGGGTAGCAGGAACATGTACCACGAGCTAGGAACTTGCTAGGAACTTGGTCGGGAGGATTTGTATACATAATCTCGTGAACTTTATTCTCAGCCTGGTCGGAGACCCAAGATGCACAACCAGGGGGGCAACTGTGTGGCCTCCTGCCTCCCTCACCTGTGCCCTTCCCAGGGTTCATGACAGAGCCTTTGCCAGCAGTCATCTCATCTTGGGGCACTGTGTAGGATTACGGTTGGTGGCATCGAGCAGATAAGTGAGAAGAGGACCACGGGCAGACGGGCACATCTGCAGAGGGCCCAGAGCCTGCCAGGCGCCGTCCCGGGTCTAAAGAATCCCCTGGCCCCTTCCTGCCAGCCGGCTGAAGTTGGTATGCAAAGCAGGGTCCAGGCACTCTGAATTCAGGGCAGAGCTGTCATTTTCTTTCTTTCTCTCCAGTAAACATAGTGCACTTAATAAAGAAAAGGAGTGAAGTTGGAAAATTGAAAATTGGAAAGAGAATAATTTCTTTTCCGGAAGGCAAGCCTCCAGGAGGTTCCTGTGGGTATCAGAGGGTAAGGGGCACTCAGGGAGGAAATAAAGACCCTGTTTGGGGGGGTGGATATCATCCAAGTATCTAATAAGGTTCTTCTGACAACGCTAAGATACACACACAAACCGCACACTCCCTCTTCCTAGCTGCATGAACAGATATGATTCTTTCTAACATCTCTATCAGAATGGAAATGACCACTGCCAGAGACCGGGCAGACGCTGGAGCGAAGAAGATGCAGAGACTGGGGCCCATCAACTCAACAGATGTCCTCACCATATGCCCCCACTTCTGGACCGTGCAGCCCCAGACCCAGAGGAGGAGGGCCTCTGACTCCCAATTTGGGGCCACAAGAAGGGAACGGAAATAAAGCCAATAAAAAGAAGAGGCCTCCCAAACGCACAGGGATCCAAGCCTTCCGTGATGGGAAGCTATCCATCACCACTGGGCTGACACAAGTGTTTTCAGCTCTTATCCCCCTGTTACATCTAAGGGCTGAATGCTTTTCTGGGAAGTGGGAGGAGCTAATGAAACCACAAGTTTGGCAGAGCCCGAGGCAGGGTGTCCGGCTAAAAACTTCTCTTTCCAATCAGCTAAAGTCACCACAACTTTAAATCAATGTTATCGCGTCTTCTGATTTTTAAAGGAACACTTTCTTCTTGTAGAAAATTTTACAGATACAGACCAGGATACAGAAGGAAAATAGAGACCACCAAAGTAACTTCCATTAACATTTCAGTGCTCCCTTCCAGTCCCTTTTCAGTGGACTTGTACAAACAGACATGTGCTCCCTTCCAGTCCCTTTTCAGTGGACTTGTACAAACAGACATCTACTGGTTGAGCTATTACTGTATACAGTTTTGGTTTGTGCTTTTCTCTCTTGATATTACATTGGGAGCATTTTCCCACGTTGGGAGAAACGCTGTAAAATCCTTATTTTTCATTGCTATGTGATGTTTCCCATCATACGGCTGGGCCACCGTTCATGTAGCCATTCTCCTCCTACTGGAATCGACTTGCTTCCAAAACTTTCCACTGTGACAAGGACACTGCAGGCACGTGCCCATGTTTTCAGGCATATACCTAGTTAATCTTCAGGATGGTGACCCAGAAGTAGAATTCCTGGACCCAAGGGCATGAGGGATCTCTCTACATGTTCCCAGCTATGTCTCCAGCCCTCTAAATACTGAACTGCTTTACAACTCACCCTAAAAGGACACAAGAATACCTACGTATTCTCAAGTCAAGAAAGCTTTCCACCCGATCGATAATTTTGGAAAAACATTCCCCAGAGGGGCTGGCAGGCATTCACTCTCCTGGTCCCTGCCAGGCTGACAATACCTACTGTACGGTACAGCTGTCTCCCCCGTGCACCTTAGAAGTGCACCCAGCACCGATGACCCACCAGCGTGCCTCTCTGGACGCCCTGGACGCCACCTCCGTCCACATGGAATGATGCTATTGTCCACAAACAATCATTTTTTAAAAAACAAACAGAAAGGGTGTGTAGGCCAATACTTCAGCGAGATAACTTGTCCGCTTCCTGAAAATGTGAGACAATGAATAAAAATGTTCATTACGGAATTATTCACTTTCCTCCCCGATTCACGTCCTGGTAATTACCGTGACCAGCCTAATAAAAACTGCTACAAACCGAAGGTCAACTGGCAGTTAGAAGTGTTCATTTTCATTTCAATGTATTCATCTCTGGCTCCTAATGGCCTCATTTTCTCCCATGCTCCTTAATAAATACCACTGAATTACAGGTTAAGTAGCTAAATTAAATTATTGCAATTACAGCGTGCAGAGCCCTGAATCTGGGTTTACCTTTCCCAGTTCAATTAGAGGCAAAGTTTCAACAGCCACGGAATTCTGACTGCTGTCAATATTCTCAATTGCTAAGAATCTGCGCAGACGCCCAGAAGTTTGGTGAGAGGGCTTTTTTTCCCCCTGCTTGTTTCTGAGGGGCTGATTGGAGCGCTCTCGACTGAAACAAAATCACACCATCAAAAGTGGTTTTTGGAAAGAGACCACAAGGCATAATTGATTCTTTTCGACTAAAAAGGGAAAAGACTTAGCAGGGTTCTGGCTAAATGCACTGTGCGTGCGTGTGTGCGTTGTGTACGTGTGTGTATGTGTGTGCGTACACAAAAGAAAGCCCCATCCCCCACTCTGAAGGGGAAAAGTACATTTCAATAAATCCAAATCCCCCCTCCTTCATGCCACTGGCCCACAATGATTTTACAGGTCCACAGTAAAGAGCCTGCTCATCATTTAAATATATTTGAACGTTTGTTGCTTTGTCTCACCACAGGATTAATTATCCAACATCCCTTATAAGACAGAGTGTCTTAATAATACGGAATGCCTGGGAAGGAAAAAAAAAAAAAAACCCTCACCAGTTCTGTTTTCCCAAATCCCAAGATATGAGAGTCTATTTCTTGTGAAAGAGCTCCCCCTTACTTCTCCATCCCTCTGCTTCTAAAGGCACCAAATTCCACCACGGACAGGGACTCTTGTCTGGCTGTGGTTTGTTTTGTTTTGTTTTTTTTTAACAATCTTATTGACACACAGCACGGGTGAGCGATAAAACCCCTCTAGGCCCACCCATGAGTGTTTAGAAATCTGGGAGGCTGCAGGGGTCCACATCATGGAGAAGAGAGTCCACCCACTTCCCTGGCCCCCGAGCCCAGGCCTGGTCAGACTTGAAGGGAGGGCCGATTCCACCCGGGTGGGCGGGGAGGTAGGAGCCCGGCTGAAATCCCATTTGGAGCTTTGTCATCCCTGTTCCGAAAGCCCACAGCTGAACGCGTGCCAAGCACCGAAAGGCTGGTCGCGCGGCCAGAGCCCGTGTATGTGGGCGGCGGCTGAGACCCTGGGCACATCGACTATCAGCGCCAGGGGTCTACTCCCCGCCCGTGGCTCAGGAACCCACATCTGGAAGCCCTCCAACCACGACAGACCTCCTCTGGAGGCCTGGGCACTTTGCCCCCGCAAAGGTGGAGGGTTCTCTGCCCAGGGCCCAGGGAAGCCACCTTGCCCGTGACGCTGGGGTGTGGGGCATCTGTGTTCACACCGTGAGGCCCATCACTCCAGCCAGGACCATGGCCAGGGCAAACGCCTGTTCCAGGCCTGGGCCACAGCCACTAGGGACACGTGCCCCCGGCACAGGGCAAGAGGCTGCCACGGCCACTTCCAAGTCAACTCAGAATGGCATCAGAAGCAGGGGTCCCGACAGGGAGCTCCCCGAGGGCAGGGCTAGCATGCGGGTCACCTGTTGGGCCCTCTCCCGGGCCTGGCACAGAGCAGCCGGCCCTCCGTCAATATCTGCTGATCCAGACTGAGTAGGCAACAGCCTCCCAGCTGTCCACGGGCTGGCCAGAGGGAGCCAGGCCTCCCTGTCCACAGACAGGGGCCTCGGGGAGGCCCTCGGGCCTTTCTCCTCCTACACCACGCTTTGCTGACATGGGGACAGCCAGGCCCGGTGTGGTGAGGAGACGCCTGGGCGTTGAGGCAGGTCAGAGAGTGGACAGACATGGCCCCAACTTTCCAGGCCCCCAGCATTCTCCTGAGGACCGGATTAACACCACAGAGCATCCAGTTTCCCAGGAGAAGTGGCCAGTGGCCCATGCAAATATTTCTACAGAGGAAAATGCAACTTTAGCCAGGGATTTCTACCCCTGGAAGCCAAACCAAGACTCATTTTAAAGAATGCCTGAAAAACAAATTGACCATCCACTGCTTAAAATGGATCAGTAGTTGAAAAGCTGTCACACACAATTAACACATCAAATACTGGGGGGTTTTTTTGGAGCGGGGGAGGACACAAATGGTGACACCAGCCCTCCCAAGTACTAGGCATGTGCACATCTGGATCCCTAGTTGAACCTTGCAACAATCTGATGAGACATCACCATCGTCGTCATCATTATTCCACTGGGGTGCTTCCTCCAGTTTACAGATGACAAGCTAAGATTCAGAGAGGCGAAGTGACTTATCCAAGGTCACACAGCTGGGAGCCCTCGGTCTCCCATTAGAGGGCTGCCCCCTGGAGAAACAGCAGACCCCCAAACCTGGCACCTGGGTACCTCTTGATCTGCGGCCTGCGGCCTGCTCCACCCCCTGTGCACTTTGTCCCAGGCCCCCAATGTCAAGCTGGCTACTCGTAGGGCCCAGAAGTGTCTGTTCCCTCACACCCTGTGCGCTGTCACTCCCATTGCCTACAGTGGCCTCCCATCCTCCGTGCAGCCTGGGGAAAGTCCTGGACTCCCATGATGGTCCCTGGATGCGTCGCACTGTTCCCTGGCCATTTACCTGGTGTCCTCCAGGGGCTGCCTCCCTTGTCCCTGGATCCCAGTGCCTAGAACAGTGAGTGGCCTGAACAAGACCCTTCCCCACTCTGGACCTGGGTCTCTGGCTGGGGAGGGAGTCAGGCCAGACAACTCCCCACCCTCCACCAAGAATCCAGGGCCGCAGAGCCCGAGAGCTCTGGGGCAGGGGTGGCCACTGAAAAGCTATGTCCACGGAGAATCGTGTGGGGCTCCCTGGTCCCTGCCCTCGGCCGTCCAATACCACAGCCCACTTGGACAGGACAAACGGCAGCTGCCTTTTCCAAGCCTCCAGCACGCCCAGGCACCAGGCTGGGCCCTTCCACATGTCATCTCAATGAACTCCCCATTTCCCGGCGGAAGAAACTGAGGCTCAGACATGGGAAGGAGGTTCCCAGCCACCGAGCAGGAAGGCAGCGGCTGCTGCACCGCCCACCAGCCCCGTTCTCGTCCCGGCTGCCCCAGCAGGCAGAACAGGCCTCGATGGCCACATGAGCAGGGACCCACCAGAGGGTCCACGCTCGTCTCATGTCTGCATCTGCAAATCCCACCGTCACAGGCGGAAACGGTTCAGGCATCCCCAGGCTCTGAGCTGGGGTGGGGGGGCAGGCAGTTACAAAGGGACCCCCCCCCCCAACACACACACCTGAATGCATCATTACAGCACAGCAGCAAGCAACTACCTCTGCCTCTTGGGGCCGGATAAATCCTTTTGCAGCACCCCTACCCCAGCCCCTCTCACCCCTACCTTCGAGCCAACAGGCATCGCAGAAAGGCATCGCATCCGGGGTACCATGTGGTCCTGTCCTCCCAGGCCGCTGCAGATGGAAAGGCTTCTTCCTCATGGTTTGGGCCACTGCCCCTGCCCCAGACTTCCAAGCTCTTCCTGGCCCCCAGAGTGTGGGCACAGTCAGAGCTGACCTTGGAAACGGAAAAGGCCGCATTGGGCATGATGATGGGGTGTGCAGTCCCCATCCAGGCCAGTTGCTGCAGTGAAGACCAATGCCCCAGCTGCGTGGTGGCGCCTGGTGAACTTTGGAGACCTGCAATTTCCCGGGGGTCTGGGGTGAAGGCAGAGGCTGAGGCTCCTATGAAGCCCCAGCTAGCCTGTACCGAGTGCCCGCCCTGAGCTCCTCTTGTCTGCCGTGACTGAGGGCATCTCGCCCTACAGTGCAGGGGGGCAGGTGGGGGACCCAGAACTTTGCTCCCCCGCCCTGGCATTTCACCCCAACAGCGCACAGGTAGGGGTCCATGGCGACCCCTGCCCCCAGGACTTGCTCCACAGATGTCCTGCCAGTTGCCCGCCGTGGCCCCTCGGCTGCTCACACAGCACGCCCTCAGTGATGGGGCCACCGCTGGGCAGCCAGGAGCTGGGCATTGACATGCGTCCGACAAAAGTCCGGAACCTTCTCCCTGAAAGGTGACTTCCCTCTTTCCCTGCACCCAGGCAGAGGGGGAGCTTCAGCCAAAGTTGGGAAAGGAACGTTTCAGACTAAACCGAGCGCCAACATCTTAAGGTCCACCCTTGGGTCCCTGAAGGTGGTCACGAAGGGCATTCCTTGTTCAAAAATGTTAAAAACGCTAAAAACCGAAAGAAACTCATGAACTCATTCACAATAAGGTCACGTGGGCAACGTGAACACAGTTGCTTGGCTTGGTTCCTAATTTAAGCCCACCTGGTGTGACAACACCTCTTATCAAAGGTACCTGGGACGGGACAGGTGGGCCAGGTCCCAGACCTGTGGGCAGGTGTTCGGAAGATGCACCTCCATTAAATTACTTTTAAAGGGAGGCTGAAATGACCGTTACTTAATGAAACATGATTTTTCACAGCAGTGGGAAGGGGGAATTAAAACCGTTCCTTGAAGGAAGGGTAAGGCTGTCCTGGGAAGACGAGAGAGAATTCTGGGGCTGGTAACTCTGAGGCTGCTTTATCCTCGGCCATTACTGCAGGGTGGTGTGGCCAGTGGTTCTTCAGACCCTAAAAATGAGCGTCCGGGGACATCCCTAACTCAGAATCCAGGGCCCGTTGGGCCCATGGAGAACTCCCATCTACTCTGGGTGTCCCATGCAGGTTTTTTACAGTTTGGGGAAATTCAAGGATTCTCCCAAAGGCTGCACTGCCCACTTCTGACAATAGTTAGTTAAAAGCAGCCACACTGCGAGGTGTCGGCTACACTGGCATCTAAGGAAAGGGGAAAGTCAATTCCCCGCACCTCCTGTGTGCCGGGTCCCACCCTGGGAGCTTAACAAACCTCCACTTTCCAGAGGAGGAAAAGCAGCTCAAACATAAGTATATCTTAGCAGTCCTCGTCCCCCTCCCAGCCTTTGGGGAATGAGGTCAGGAATAAGTAAACAAACTGAGAGTAACGGGGTCATGGAATGCACAGTCTTCTATTCCCATACAGCGCCTCCAACAATCAAAAGAAAATACCAGCCCAGCTACCTCTTAACCACTGTGAAGCCATAAAGCCAGCCCCAAGGCCTTCCTTCAAACACCTTTCCTCTGCAGAACAAGTTGCTGAAGGAAGGTCAAGGTCACCCCGTAAGGGGCCGCCCTTTACAGTGAGGTCTCACAGGAAGGGAACCCGCAAGGCCAGGGCTGCCTGAACACCTGAGGCCAGGGCTTCGGGAAGGGAACATCTAAGCCAGCAAGGTGCATCTGCCCGGGGCTGGAGCCGGTGGCCTCCTCGACCCAATTCTCTCTCTCTAGGGACAAAGATGCCGAATGAGGTCTGGGGATGAGGAATAAAAGGACCAGACCCTCCACTTTATGTTCTGTCTCAACTTCCACCAGGGTCAGTATGAGAACCTGTCTCCGTTTCTGTGTGCTAAGTGCCATGGTGATCTGCAGTGTGACAGTCACTATTCCTTATCTCAGGGATCCTCAAACTACAAGCCTCGGCCTGGCTACCTGTTTTTGTAAATAAAGTTTTATTGAAACAGCCACACCCATTCAGTACACACTGTCCGTGGATGCTCTTGCCCTGTAATGGCAGAGTTGAGTAGTTGCAACAGAGATGGTTGGGGCCCACAGAGCATAACATAGTTACTACCTGGACCTTTATCTTAGATAAAGCCCTGTCTTATCTAAAAAACCCTGAGATGAAGTCTCCCAGACTTGAAGTTGATGCAAAAATCTCTCTGTCTTGAACCATCATGCTTTGTTCCATAAGCAAATCAGAACTCACCATGTTTCCCTTTTTGCCAAGGCTGCCAGGAAGCTCACAGCTAAATTCTGTGCTCCTCTGCTGTGTGGTTTACTGGGATAACCTTTCCAATCGCTTGAATGTATGACTCCCATTGTTTCATCATTGCTTTAATGCTTCTGTTACTGGTTTACTTAAAGTAAGAGACTTTATACCCCTTTATTATCGATGCGGCTACGGTATAAATCATAAAGAGAAAAAGAGCATGAGGACAGGATGGCACTCCAGCTCAGGGGTCCCTCTGCATCATGATAAGTCTTTGCAGACCCCGCTCTCGAATTCACCCAGGCAAGGGACCCCCCATTCCTTCCCTTCCAATCTCAACTCCCTCCAGCTGAGTCCTCTGGACCAGGAATTCCTGCGTGAAGCTAGGTGAGCTTCAGGCACTCGCTCTGGTCACTTCCAGTGCCCTACCTGCTTCTGATGGGCAAGACACTCATCCACTCAGACCCTCCTGGACAGTAAGGCCCACTTACATGCTAAGACTCAGAGACAGAAACACAAAGCTCAAAGCACAGTTCGTGCCCTGGGAGCCCCCCATTCCACACAAGAAGGTGATGGACTCAGTCCAGAGATGTGTACTAAGTGCCACCCAGGGGAGCTAGTCCTGGAGAAGCGGACGAGAGCTGGCTCTTTGGGAGTCAACAGGCTACCCAGAGTGCCTGAGGGGCTTGCTGGGCAGAGCGCAGCCAGGCCAAAGGGCAGAGGTGCCCAGGGCCCAGCAAGGAGCCCTGGAGGCCGAGCTCACCCACCTGCCAACCACCACCAACGGGGTTCGGGCCAAGCAGTGCCCCACGGCTCCACCCGGAAACCAGGTGTGTGGGCTGGGTGACCCTGAGCCAGCTACAGATGTTTCCTGTACTCACACCAACGTTGCAGCAGCAGCCTTAGGAAGACGCGAGTAGTTTATCAATTGAAGCGGTGATGCACAGCCTGGCTGGGTGGTGGAGCCCAGGGACAGCACTGGAGGGTGAGGCCAGAGGTCCCGGAGGCCGTGAAGGCTGCAACGAGGAGCTTACTTTCCCCTGGGCATCCCCAAGGGTCCTGACATTTAAAAGCAAGAGCTCAGGATCCAATCCCTCGTCCTCCCCAGCAGCACAGTTTGAACTTGAGCTCAGCTAGGCCTGCCTGCCACCCCTTCCCCCCCTTCGGAAAAGCCCAGGTGTCACCGGGGTGCCAGCCACAGGCCCTGGGACTTCACTGAGCCCTGGCTCCCAGGTGCGGTCAGGGACCTGCCCCCGCAGAGGCCAGCGTCTCCAGGGCCGCCGCGCCGCTAATCACCACGCTGTTTACCTGGAGTTTATTAGACAGTCGCCGCCGCTGGCTGCTGGCAGGCAGGCTCTCATATTTACACCTGGCTTTCTCGACGTCTCCCCAAGTGCGGAAGTTCCTTCGCGCCGCTGGCGGGAGGCTAACCCAAGCAAAACCAAGCACGGGGCTGCGTTTAACGAGAGGAAAGGGGCTTTCGGGCTCCCTCTGGCTCGACTTCAGGATTCCGGCTAACAACCCTCCCTTGGGTGGTGACACGCCCAGCCGCCTCCATCCTGTCCAGGGAGGCTTGGGACAGAGCCTCTGCCCAGAATTCAGCCAGACTCGCTTGAAGCATTCCCGACCCAGGGCGCAATGGGGTAGCGTGAAGCTCTATTTGCTGGAAGGACCACTCTGGCTGTCCACCCACCCATCCCCCAGACATCAGCAGGCCCCTTCAGTGAGCCAGGCAGGATGCTCACACCAGAGATACAGAAGTCACTAGACAAGGTCCCTGCCTCAGTCTAGAGAGGGAGACATGCAGGCAGGCACCTACACTGCAGCCAGGCCAGGGCACCCAAGAGGAGGGAGGGAAGGCTCCCGGCAGGGAGCACGTCCCGGGGGGAGCAGAGCACAGAGACGGCTGCACAGGAGGGAGGCAAATTCAAACCACATCTAGAGGGAGGAAAAGAAAGGCTGTGGCCTCGGAGACCTGGGATGAGCTTCCCTCTGCTGCTTCGTAGCCGTGCGGTTCTATAGAAGAGCTTGACCTTTACAAGCCTCAGTCTCCGCATCTGTAAGATGGGAGTGGCCACTGTGATGAGGATTCAGGAGGTAAAGGATTGGAAAGACGGGGCCCATGGGTCCCCAGTCTCTCTCAGCTCACATTCCTACTGGACCCCAAAACTCTTTTTGTTGATCAAAACATACAGCCTCAGCTGACATCAGCCGGGAATTCTCAGGTGACCGAAGAGCAGGCTCGTCTCTGGGGTGCAAACCCCTAGAGACCACAGAGACCATGTGACGGAACAAGCCGAGTCCCGAGCCAGGACCAGGTCAGCGCAAGGGCCTCCCCAGCCCGCGGCAGCTGGGACAAGCAGAGAAGAGAACCGGCGGCCACAGTTCCGCACCCGCCCTCTAGGGCTCACAGTGATCTCAACCAGGTACCAGAGAACACGGGTGCCCGGGGGCCGGGCGGGCAAACCTCAGCCTCGGGTGGGCCAGCGCCCACCACTCCAGGCAGCCAGGCCAGAGGCAAGATCTGGGAGGGTGAGGCACCCGTAGCTCAGGTGAGAGGTGAGAGGCCTGGGGTTGAACTGGCCGGGTCAACCATCCTCTCTGCCTCTAAGTCTGTGACCTCACGTCAGGCCTTTCCTTCTCTGCATCCTCACCGCAACACCGGGCAACGCGGTCTGCTCCAGAGGGTCAGACTGGCTCCGGCACACACCAGCCCTCAGCGAGACAGCATCATTTTTACAACGGCTACACTTAAGCCGAGGCCTCCCAACTACCTCCCCCCAATTGTCCAATGACTTGGAAAGACCCACAAGACGCAGACATTCCCCTCAAGGGCTGAGGACACAGTGCAAGGTGGCGTCTCCTCTCCTATCAATTCCCTCACAGCAAAGCCATGCCAGGATGGAAATGAAATTTCAACTTCTGGGCTGGTGTGATCAGTTAGTAGTGGCAGCCTCGCTTAGCCACTTAAGGCGCCCAGGCCCAAAGGACAGAGGTACCGTGATGGACTAGTAATGGCTGCCATAGGTACAGGAGGGGCAACGGAGGCACACGTGCTACACACACCTGACCCCAACACATCTCTGGACAACAGCACGCCACTTCTTCGGGAAGAAACAAACGAACACAGGCAGAACACGGATTGTAGAAAATCGGAAAGCTGGGACAGCTGGTCCGAAAGGATGGCCAAGACCAGGGAAAGGAGGAAGAAGAGTTGCCTAGAATTTCCATAAACCTCTGAATTTTACCAGCAACAATAAACACAACGCCATGGGTTTTCTACAGAGGTGTTTACTGAGAAGGTTTTCTCCAGGGAGAGATAACTGAGAATAGATCTCTCCGCTCAGCTAGCCACCTCCCTGGTTCTGGCCCCTCTGCTCTGGGTCTGGAACAGGCTCCCAAAGGCACCCAAGCAGCTCGTGCCCAAGGACCAGGAAACCGCCATCCTGAGGTCTGGGTTCGTGGCGAGGTGCGGAGGGCCATTCAAAGAGGAGACACAGGCAGCAAAATCGGAAAGCCGGGACAGGGCACGGCTTCCCACAGGGGACAAGGAGGGCCAGGCGAGCCCCAAAGAGCAGCTCACACTGGTCTAGCAGGGGACACCTGGGTACTCCAAAGCCTGGGGCCTCCACACATAGGACACGAGAGGACCCTGAGGCAGAGGCCCAGCCCTCATCATCACCCCCTCTGCTCAGCTGTCCCCAGCATGGGTCATCATGGAGAAGACACCTTCCTCTCTACCGACAATCACAATGATCATGATAGGATAGTCAGCAAAGGAGCCCTTGCTGGGGCCTTCCACGTGCCAGGCCCCGTGCACACACTGGAAACTAGGTAACACCATCATCTCCTCCTAGTAAGTGAGGAAACCCAGGCTCCAAGACGGAGGCGAAAGGCCACGGTCACCCAGTCAGGAAGGGGCAGAGCCAGGGCAAGCCCAGGCCTGGCAACTCCCCGGCAGGGTTCTCTGCCCGCCCATCTCTGCCCCTGAAAGCACCAGCACGGTGACCAATATGCGCCCGGAGAGTAAGAGCCGGGGTCCCCAGGAAAGCCTGCATTCACACACTAGGGCATCATTTGGGTCTCACTCCCTCTTGGTCCTGTGCGTGTTTCACTGCTCCCTGGCCCTTCACAAAGCAACAGAGCAGCTGACCGTGGAGCCTCGTCTTCAGGATGGAGGGCGGAAGCACCGTTCATGCACACACATGCACATGCGTCCATGCACGCAAACACACACACGCATACACACGTAGGCGTGCACACATGGGGACACACATACATATACATGTACATGCGTGTATGCACACACACATGCCTCCTTCTGGATACTCGAGTCCATTGCCCTTACTCCCCAGGGTGACCTCCTTAACATAAATGAACCTGCTGCTGTAGGGTCCAAGGCTCTGACATGCTGGCCCATCTCTCGCCCAGAGGTTCACTTGAAATGTTTACCCACCCTTCAGAGTCCTCCATCATGGGTTCCTCCGATCTAAACCTTTGTTTATTTCATGGGAAATTTAATGGGTAAACAAACTGCTTTTCCAGGCTGCGCTTCTCATGGTCTACACGGGCTTTTTCTTCTTACTCATAAAAAGAGAAAACTTCAACTTAATAAAGGTAAATGAACTTGAACCCCTACCCACTCCTACTGCCCCACACGCATCCCCCAAAAGATGTGATGGTGCCAAACTCAAGAAACCAAACTCTGTATCCCATCCCAAACCCAGAGCCTTCCCCTATCCTGACTGCTGACTTCACGGGTCCGTCCTCCCCACACGCCTTCCGTCTCTGTCTTTCTCAGATGTGTCCCTAAGCCCTGTCCTCCTACCTGAGGATTCACCTGAGCGGTGGGCGGGCTGGAGCATCTTGTGGAATAAAGAGAAGCAAAAGCAAAATGGACCCCCCAAAAAAGGCTAGATTTCCAAACATCAAGTGACGCACCCAAAGCCAGAGAGACGCAACTCCAGGTTGGCCTGACGGCTACATCTTACAGGACTCAAGTCTCGTATTTCTTCAATATGCAAAGCTGCTGTTTCCCCTGGCCCAGCAGAGACTTCCCAGACGACACTCCCTCCCTCCCTGCCCCCCTGCAAGCTGCATCTGGGGCCGAAGGTCAGCTTACCTGTTGCCCAGGCCCGTGGTGAGAGGATGAGAGGGTGGGAGGCACAGGAGACAACAGCCCCAGGGGCTGACCCCAGCCTCACTGCACTCTTCAACCTCCACGCCTGCCTTGGTTGCTTTCCCCCAAAGCAGGATGCACGGCCTTCAGAGAAGAAGTCTCTGGGTCTGGCCCCTCCCCTCCAGTGACACCTCCCTGCCTTGGTTTAGGACTTGGGCATCGGGGGCTCCTGGGAAAGATATCCCAAATCTAGAGACCAGTTTTTCTTCTTCTTCCTTCCTTCCTTCCTTCCTCCCTCGCCCCTCCCTCCCTCCCTCCCTCCCTCCCTCCCTTCCTTTCTTTTTTTCCGTGTTGCACAGCTTGCAGGATCTTAGTTGCATAACCAGGGATTGGACTTGGGGCCGGGCAGTGAAAGCCCCGAGTCCTAACCACTGGACCACCGGGGAATTCTCAAGACCAGTTTCTTTGAGGGAACAAAACCTAGTCTGTCTTCTGCACCCTCACCTGAGCAGGACACCCACCAGCAGAGGGGACCCTGGGATTCTGTGCCAGGGCCGGGCACGGAGCGGAGAGCTCACCGTACCCCACGCCCATCTGCTTCCAATTCACATGAGCAGACAGATATGGAACCCTTTCAACTGGACATTAATCATTCACAGCAATTAGATCCCCAAGACCTCGCAGAGGGAGTGCGACGAGCCCAGGAAGGAAGGAAGCCCCGAAGCGCTAAGCAGCGTGGCTGTGCCAACCTAAGTGTGCCGACACAGAGGGAGATAAAGGCCCCGGGTTGCTCTCTCTCACCTGCCGCGTGCAAAGCCCCAACTGTGATCAGATGGCAGAGGGCTGCGCTGCGAAACGCTCGGTGGATTATTCTGCAGTAAGGTATAATCGAAAGGATTAACATGAAGGCGATGTTTCCCTTCCAAAAATTCGAGGAACGCCGAAACGACTCTCATCTGGCCTGGTATGACTCATGTTTTAATAGAGGAACTTAATTTTCACTTCTGAGGAATTTGGGCTCCGGGAAACATCGTCTAAGAAACACTCGTTTTGCTCCACCGACGAGAAGTACCGCCACCCCGAAAGTAAAAATAAAGGTCCCCCAGCCTGTCCCGTCTCCCAGAATCCACTGTCATCCACCGGGTGGAGCCTCCACACGCTGGGACAGAGCACGAGGTCTCAGGGGAGAGGGTGGGGTCTGAGGTCAACCAGGCAGGTCCTAACTTGGCGTGGTGGCCCTTCCCGTCTCGAAGGCACTGCTCAGGCCGGGCCTACCCAGAGGCACCTGGCAACACTGCACAGCAGCCCCCGGCATGGTACGCTGTGTGGGCAGGATGTGAGCCTCCTGAAGAGGGACGGTCTCCACATCCCGACCCTCTGGGATCCTCCGCCCAGCAGCGGTGGCTCCCAGGAGGTTGCGCCCCAGGACACTGACTCCTGCCCCTGCCTGAGCCTGGCCCTCACGCCCAGCAGGGGCCGATGGAACCAGGGCTCAGAGGTCAGGACAACCTGTCACCACCCACCAGCGGCCTAATTAGTGGAGGCAAGATTCCCTACCTCCGTGATGAGACATCACAGAAGCTCCAGAAACACCCATCCCTTCCCAGACCCCGCCCTCCTCGCACCACCCGTGCGCCCACGTCCGTGTCCCTGCCCTGAGCCCCACAGAGACCCTGCCTCCCAGGGACCCTCCAGACACCCCACCCCACTCCGGATTCCAACAAGTGTTGAGTTTTACCTAAAAACTGAACCCACGATGAGCATCTGGGGTGCAGATTTCTTGCCACCAGCAGTACCTGGCAAGCCTCTGCTTTTCTGCCTCTCGACCTTCCCAGCCGTATTTTCTTATTTACATTGCCCCCGGCAGGTCCCTAGCGCCCATAGCACCTAGCTGATGGACGGTTCCTGAAGGGGAGTAGGGATCATGGGGGCCGGCTTGAGGCCGCAGCACCCGAGTACCACCGTCACACCACGGAAGAGCCCCACAGGTGAGAATTTCCCATCAAGCACGCCCGGACAGAGGATGCTCCAAGACACCACCAATCCTCAGGTGCTCATCACCGCATCCCGGCAGCTCTGTTACCTGACCGGCCGCAGCAGGAGTCCCTTCTCTGTGCTGCGCACCATTCATCAAGGCTTCCGCAGGACCCGACGGTGCCACCCCTACCCCAACCCTGCAATGGAGAACAGATATCCAGATCCCCTCCCCAACTCTTCCCCACCTCTGCTCCGGCCAAGGGAGAGGCGCTCATTTATAAGTCGCAGATAATGTCGCCCACCATTCATCCAAATGTGTCAGTTACATCCCATTAGACAGTAATTATTTTTTAATTAAAACTAAGAAAACTGGCATGCCTGTGCCGACTTTATGCATCTGTTATGGGTTAAAATAGCTTTTAAAAAATGTTTCGGAGACCACAGTCTATTGTGGCCATGGCCTCTGCCAAAGAAAACGCAAGCTTGCTTATTTTCTCTGTGGGGCGCGACAGCGCCTGTGTGTGCCGGAACAGAATCGGCTGGCCGTGAAAAGAATTCTAAATAAAACACAAACATGGAATTTGGCAACGCCACAGAAGCAAGCTTAAGACTAATTCCAGCATGCGGACGGCTCTCACATAGTAAGTCTGGCTCCAGCATAAATGAAACCAGGCACTGTAAAATACCAAGCAAGTTGGAGTTTCAACTTAAAGGGACAGAACGCTGGTTCCAGGTATAAAAGCTTATTAAGCCGGCTCACACTGGCTCCATAAATCCATAGGTTATTAGCTGTTTGCTTTCAGCCAATCCCTCCTTAAAGAGATGCATATTAGGAGAGAGAGAAAGAGAGAAGGAGAAATGAAAACCATCATTTTGCACTTGACTTTTAGTGCAGCCGTTCTGGAAATACTGTGTTCATTATCTCAATTAGAGGAGAAAGACTGTCAGACCTCAAATACACACAAACCCAAAAGGGAGGGGAAGGTGAGGGAGGGCCCGAGGGATGCAAGGTAGGAATGCCCATCGCACTGGGAAGGTGAAAACGGTCCCCCCTCAGCCCCGGAAACCAGAAGCATCAGGGGGCGGGACTCGGCCACAGGGGGAAAGCCACGTGGATGCTGGAATACCCCCACCCAGGGAAACAGCAATGGTAAGGATTTTGATAATAATTATAGCAACAATAAAAATAGTATAGTAATACCTGCTACTATGCACCACCTTTCATATACCAGCTGTGGCTGAAGGTGGTATAGTATAACAGGGACAGTTCTAAAGTCTAACAAACTGGTTAAGGGCTCTGAAGTCAGACTTGCCTCAGTTTCCAAATGTGTAAAATGGGGTAACAGTGCCTTCCTCACAGAACTGGGGTGAGGGATGCTGAGGATGCAGCCCATGGTAAGCATTTAGCAAAGCACCCCTGTCAGAGTCGGGACTTGAACTCAGCCGTCCTAAGGCAAAGCTGGCAGCCCCCTGCCACACTCTCCTGGGCAGGGCACCCACGGGACTGGCCAGATTTTCCGGACTGGGAACTGCGGGCTCCCTCTGAGATTGGGGTGGGGCAGGGGCCGCAGTCTCCCCCAGAAGGTACTGAGAAGGCCAGTTCATCCCCAGAGAGAGACTTGCCCTCAAAGGCTTCAGCGGACCTTAGCGCTGAAACATGATCGCGTACACCGCAATCCAGGAAGAACTGCAAAGTTCAGGGGAGAAAAATAATCAGAAGTGCGTCCACCATAAACACCCGGCACTGGGCGGAGGTGCAGGTCGGGGAGGGCCCTGTTCTGTGCTGACAGTGCTTCCACACCACCACACACACACACACCGCGCACACACACACACGCATGCATACACACACTCACATATACACACACACGTATGCATGTACAGACATAAACACATGCACTCACATATACATACAAAATACATGCACATGCGTATACATACACATGCATGCACAAATACACACATTCACACACACAAATATACACTCAGATATTAACACACAGGGCCTCCTATTACGGGGTCTGTGCCAGGCCCAAGGACCTGGCAGAGGCAATGGGAAAAACCAGGGAGAATATTACATGAGGCGATGTTTTGCTCCAAATGAAAAAGCCATGGAATGTTTTCCCTCAAGTCTTGGTTATTTCTTGCAGGTCCACTCAGACCCAGCTCATCACAGCCTCGCCCAGAGGGAAGCCCTGACCCTCCTGGTCCCGGAGTTAAACCAGCTTCAATCCTCCCAGTGGACCAGGTGTGGCCACAGTCAGGCCGCTCAGGGACTACCCTCCCAGCAAAGATATGCGTGGCCAAATGGGGGTTCCTGACCCTCTGACCCACCCCACCCCCCTGTTCCACAGGCTACTGCATCCTGACTTGGTGACATCATACATGTGCATCTTCCTGAAAAGATGCTCGACGTCTTAGAAAATGCAGACTAAAAATACCCCTGGCTTCTCAGAGCCGGTTTACAAAACTAATTATATTTTCTTAAAAAAAAGTAGATTATAGGCAAGTATGTGTCCGGCTATTTTTAGCTTCTATTCAACTCTACTAATTTTTTCTCATAATAATCACTGCAGACTTTTTTTTTTTTTTTAAGCCACCCGCCTCTCTGTTAATAACTGTGTTCTGACTTGGCACGGGGGATTGGGAGGGAGGGCACACAACCTTCCGTAAACCATGCAGGTCTGAGTGCTGCCCAGAGGTGACAGCGTCTGAGAATCACCGAATTCCTGGGGAAAGGAACATGTGGCCATTCCTTCGGAGACCAGCTCCAAGTTCAACCCACCACGCATCTGGGGGACTCCCCGCATGCACCTGAGTCTGTCCCAGACCTCAGGAGTTCACAGAGGGCACCGAACTGGGGTTCCTGGCCTGGAGGGGCTCACAATCCAGGAAGGGGTATGTCGTGGGTTGAATGGCGGCCCCCCGAAATGAAACACCCATAACCAAATCCTTAGAATCTGTGAATATGACCTTATTTGGAAAAAGGGTCATTGCAGACATAATTAAGTTCAGAATCTGAGATGTCGCCCTAGATTACCCGGGTGGGCTCTAAATCCAATGACAGTTGTCCTTTTAATTATCCAGGAGAGAAAACAGACCCCCAAGGAGGAGGCCACGTGACCATGGAGGCAGAGACGGGAAGGATGCGGCCACAAGCCAAGGAATGCCCAGAGCCACCAGAAGCTGGAAGAGGCCAGGGGCAGATTCTCCCCTTCAGAGGGAGCACAGCCCTGCTGACATCTCAGCAAGGTTGGCATGATGACCCCCAAGCAGAGGCAGATAGGAGAGGCTCAGAGAGGGGCAGCACAGGCCCCGGGACATCAGCCAGCCTTAACCTTGCCCCCAGGTGTCCCCACTCTAAATACACTTTCTGCTGAACTGAACCCAAATCAACACCCTGAGGACACAGCAGGAAGGAAAGTGAAAACTGTCCATTTGCAAAATTTTCTTCCCCTCAACTCTCAAGCTAGTGAAATGTTTAGCTGACAGGCAAAAACCAGCATCTGGGAGACGGGGCCACGGTGGGGAAGCATTTACAAGAGAGACTGATGTTAGAGACCCTGAAAGGAACTGAAGACACTGGTCCATGACCAGGGCCACAAGCACCAAGCCTGAGTCCAGTGGGGGCCGGTTCCATGCTGGACACTCAGGCCTATTAACCACACAACCTGGGCCAGCTGGTGTCCACATCCCTGAGACTCAGATTACCATATGGTCCAGCAATTCCACCCTGGGTATTCACCCAAATAACTGAAGGCAGGGTCTCCCACCATTACGCATACACCCACACTCCCAACAGCACTATACACAGTAGCCAGAAGGTGGAAATAACCAGTGCCCATCACAGGACGAATGCACCAACTCTGGTCCAGCCACACAACGAATATTACTCAGCCTTCAAAAGGAAGGTGTAACCTCTATGGGAAAAGAACCTGAAAAAGAATGAATATATGTATATGTATAACTGCATCACTTAGCTGTATACCTGAAACTAACACAACATTGTAAATCAACTCTACTCCAACAAGAAATAACAATTATATTTAATGAAAGGAAGAAAGAAAAAGGAAGGTGATTCTGACACACGCTGTAACCTTGAGGACCTAATACTGAGTGACACCAGCCAGACACCAAAAAGACCGTGATTCCACTCATAGGAGAGCCCCAGAGTGGTCAGACTCATAGAGACAGGAAGTGGAATGATGGTTGTGGGGTGGAGTTGGGCGGGGGGGGGGGGGGGGGGAGGTGAGTGTTTAATGGGGACAGAGCTTCCATTTGGGATGACAAAAAAGTGCTGGTGATGGATGGTGGTGATGGTAGCAGGACAATGTGACTGTACTTAATGCGACTTGACTAAAAAGGGTTAAAATGGTACATTTCATGTTTTGCATAGTTTACCAAGATAAAAAAAAAAAAAATTCCATCACACATAGGCTCAAACCGTTGCGAGAGGGCTTCCCTGGTGGCACAGTGGTTGAGAGTCCGCCTGCCGATGCAGGGAGCGAGAGTTCGTGCCCCGGACCGGGAAGATCCCATGTGCCGCGGAGCGGCTGGGCCCGTGAGCCATGGCCGCTGAGCCTGCGCGTCTGGAGCCTGTGCTCCGCAACGGGAGAGGCCACAGCAGTGAGAGGCCCGCGTACCGCAAAAAAAAAAAAAAACGAAAAAAACGAGAAAGAATCGGTGCAGATGATCGTATGCAGCCCGTGCACACAGTGGGCCCTCAAGCAGTGGTTCCCTTTACTAGTAAAGCAAGAATAAAACAAGGCGCTGGTTAATAAAGCACAAGGAAATTCAAGACGAGGGTGCCTGCGTCAGCGCTGCTCACATACAGCTCCAAGGGCGACTCAGGCACCCGGGGGCCTGGTCCCGCCAGCCGCTCCTCACCTCTTACGAACAAAGGCAACCATTAAAAATGTCTGGACTTATGGAAAGACTCCAACTGCCCCTGTCTCTGCAGGTGGTGACTCCGTTTTTGCATTAACCTCCCTGGAGAAGTCCCGAGACCTCTGATCCCTTCCGCTGAAATCATAAAACACAGGCATTCTTATCACCCCGAGCTGCTCTGTGATTCATAACCTGCTCCTCTCCCTCACACCTGCCAGGTACAAGGCCAGCAGGTGGGGCGGTCTGGGAGCCAGAAAGCAAGAAAAGGAGCGGGCTGTGGTTCCCAGACCCAAAGGAGACCCGGGTTCAAATCCCACCTCTGCCGTCTGCCAGCTGTGCAACTTCGGGCAAGTGGCATCACCTCTCTGGTCACAGTCTCGTCACCTGTGAGCTACAGAATAGGCTGCCTTCCTAAGGGAGAAGCTTCCACGTGTGGGAAGGCCCCTGCAGAGAGCCTGAGGCACAGTGGGGACACAAAAATGATGACCAGGCCGTGACCCGGTGGCCCCCTGCTGAGTGTAAGGACGCTGATGGGAGAGGAAATCACGGTGGATGCATCACCCACCCTGACCACACACCGTGGTCACACCCACACCCCACCCACACCCCAGGCTCTCGGTTATTATTAACTAACACCCAAGGAGGGGGTGGGAGTGAGGGGCAGGCTATAATTCCCCGCAGGTATAACGCCGGGCAGCTCCGAGCTGCTAAACCCCACACAGCGGGCCCCTGCCCGCCAAGGGTGTCTTCCCGTCGCTTTTTGGATTACATTGGCCAGCCTTGATTACGTTTGGATAAACTGTATTTCATGGTTTAGACTATTTGGGTGTGAAACATGCACAGTACGCAGCCCCTCTCCCTGACCGGCCCTGGGGTTTGAAAAGTCAAGTACATCTTGTTCCTCCCACCAAAAAAGCAACAAAGAACACCTCCAGCTGTAAGGACGATGAAAAGTTGGTTTCTCCTGAAGGAGGAGAAATTGCTTCTAGGGAACTGTGTGTGAAAATGAGATGGGAACAGCATGGCCTGTATTTCTTCGGCTTGCTCTCACAAACATGAACACACCTTTCCTGGGTCTTTGTCATCCACCAGCACCTAGAGGGCTCGGCCAGCCCAAGCGCTGGGAAGACCAAAATAGGGATATAAGTCAACCTGGTGTGTGAAGGAATCTGAGGTTGATTTGATGAGAAAAGCTTTTCCCATGCTCCAGGCCTCTTCATCAGTGTCACAACTTCCCTCTGGTGGTCTGAGGGTCCAGAAACACTCTGTGTCCCTGCAAGTCACTAACAACTCAGACCCCTAAGGGGCCAGCCGGGGCTACAGAAGGCTCACTGGGTCAGCAGGACCCCTCCTGGCAGGTACCCACACCCACATCTGTCACTGACCCACGCCTTGGAAGAAGCCTGTCCCCTTCGCCAGCCTCACCTTCTCCATCAGGAAAATCCCAGTGGTCCTCGGGGGCCCTCCCAGCTCCCACAAGCCCAGTTGTTTATCCTCCTTTAAGCAGAGAAAGGCATCACGGAGCGTGTACCTCGCACTCTGTGCTCCCCCACTGCCGTGAGCTCCTCTAGGGCAGAGACCCCAGGGAGCTCATTCCTGGATCCCTGGAGTCCAGCCCAGATCAGGCACCAGCATGATCGGTGAAGGAAGGAAGACGCAGGGGACTCTCCCAGGATCGTGTCCGAATGTGGTCTTGCCTCTCACGGGTGAGCTGCTTTTCTGTTGCCCACGTCTGAGCCACCAAGCAGCCCAACGTGAAGCCAGAAGGGAGAGCCGAGAACACGACTTCACAGCTGGCCAGACCTGAGTTCCGATCTCAGTTCTGCTGTTTGTGTGCTGTGTGACCCCCGGGGCATTGCTTGGCCTCTCTGAGCTCCAGTATCCTCATGAGCAAAAGGATGGAGCTGCCTTTCCTTACAGGTGTTATGACGACAGGTGACTGAGTGAGGTATGCAAAGTGCCCAGGACAGTACTGGGAACTAGCAGGCCCTTTAGACACAGCGGCAAGTCTTAGGAGCAGTGATGGCGGTGGGCCGTCCTCCTCTTTCATTCATGCTAAGAAAACCTCCCAGGCAGGACTTTCAAACAGATGGCAACCAAGTCATCATCGAGGTACGGGGTTACCCAAGGCTTTTCGACAGCCCAGCCTTCTCCTTCCTGCCCCCCACACTTCCCTTTGCCTCTGCTTCCCCACGTGCTGGTGATCAGCAGTGGCCACCCCAGAGTGGAAGCCCATCAGGGGACCCTCCAAGGCAGGGATCAAGAGTGGATACTTCTAGTGTCCCCATTTCCCACACGGGGAAACTGAGGCTTGGAGAAAGAAAGCAGCTGGCCCAGGGTCACATATTGACACCCATGCACCTTGAGAACAAGGACTGAGCACGGTCCCATCTCTGGAGCTTCCCACAATGCCTGCAGCTCTTCCGCCAACATGTGTCCACTATGGCATTTAAGTTCAAGCATAAATCCATGCCACAGAAGAGATGCCCAAGAAGAGATGGAGCTGCCAGCGATTAAAGCACAACCACAGAATGTCTCAAACCTGGGACGCACAGAGGCAGGTCCCCACTGCAGATGGCAAAACTGGGGGCCCGAGAGGCTAGGTACAGGGCTCCCCAAAGCAAAATTTCTCTCCGTTGCCAAATCTAACTGCACGTTTCACATGGCTTCAGCTAGACGATGAATTTCCTTCTCCAGTTTTCAATATGAACTCAAGAGAGGCAGTATAGCCTAGTGGGCAGAGCCCGGGGGACTCGGTCCAAGCCGGCTCTGCCCCACACATCTTGTGGTCTCTTCCCCACTCTCTGTCTCGGTGTCCCCATCTAGACAATGAAGGGGTTGGGTGAGATGATCTCTCGGGACCCCTGATCCTAGATCGTTTAAAATTAACTCAAGCCTTCAGGTCACCAGAGGCGGACCCATTTCTGGACCATTCCATCCAAGCAGAGGGCGCACGGCCTCCTCTGCCCCTTTCGGATTCCCTTTCAAGCTGCAGAACGTGGCCGCCTTGCTCTGAGATCTCTGATGTCGGTGGCCGATGCTGCTTCTTCACATCCACTAACCGCTTTAAAGCGCTGCACCCAGCGCTGCATTAAAAATTAACTACACATGCTACTTTACTGCCAGTGCATAATGTAATGAGCACCAGCTGTGCTAAACAGCCAAACTCCTTTTTAAGACAGCTATAATAAAAAAAGAAAGAAAGAAAGAAACTGCACTTCCAAAGGCCTCTCCTGTCAGAGCAGAAAAACAGCAACATCTTGTGCGGATTTGAACAGAACTCTTTGATTTAGCTCTGCCTTCAGAACGTCTGAAGGGCCGGCTTGGAGAGGGAAACGAAATCCGGTGAGGCTGCACCAGTCTCCACTCCGGGATGTTGCTGGGACCCCCCCTTTTATCTAAGGACAGTCACGCGGGTAGGTGCCCCTGCCCCCCACTAGGCAGCATCGCACTCCTTCTGGCCCCCACTCCCCGTCTGGCGCCCGGTGGTGCTGGAGGAGATGTGAGTCTGCAGCTCTGGCGGACAGGGGACTTTTCTGGAGTCCACCCAAGCCCTGCCACCCTCCGTCCCGGGAGCCTTGCAGCTCTCCATGGCCTCTCCCGGCACTTCCTCCAATTACTGAAGGAGGTGCCTGGGTTCTAAAGGCAGGTGGTCAAGGGCAGCCTCTGCAGCAGCGTGATCCCAAGAAGCCAGCAGACACCAGAGCAGACTCCAGGAACCACTGATAAGCTGGACCAACAGCCCCTTGCACGATGCAGACACCGGCGCAGGGCGTACAGACGACTCTTTAAATTTTTAATAACTCCCCTGAAAGCCCTTCCTCCACAGCGATCCAACCACCATGGCCCCTGGGACCTGGTGAGCCCAGAAAGACCCCACAAGGAATGGGACTTTGCAGAATCAGGAGAAAGGCAAGGGAGTGTCTGGAACCTTCCCCGAAAGAGTGCTTCTGTCCACCCACACTCACCCACACTCACTTCTCTTCTTCACCCCATACTCACCCCTCCCTCCAAGGTCTCCATGGAGGCCCCCACGCCCCACCGGAACGCCTCTGCACCCCCTGCCCCAGACTGGAGGCATATGCACCAGCAGGGGCCTGGAGAGCGTTGCCATCTTGGGCCACATCGCCCTGCGGCTGCCCACCGATCCTCCCGTGTCAATCAAACCCAGACCGAAATGAAACTACGGCTTGCTTCTTGTTCTGGTATGAAATGTGCAAAGCACAGACCATATCATTAACATAAAACTTCCAGAAATAAGACCACTTTCCAGACAGACTGTATTAATTGCATCAAGCTTCCACAGCTAGGGTGGTCTAAGCTACGGCATCCCATTGGAAGGATTCGGTTATAAAGAACAACGCAAAATGAACACTGGGATATAACTGAAAGAGGAGAAAACGACAGATTCTACTGTGAAACCCTACTATTTACTTACAGGTATTCTTTTATCTTTATTGTCCCTTTAACCCACGCCAAGACACCCCAGACTAGTTAAATAACACAGCAAGCACAATTTCAGTAGAAAAGTAAATTGAATTTAACTTTACAAGATTGCCCTGTGATTTCAGCATATACTAATGACTGCAACTGACTCCTTCTATTAAATCCAAACACTTCACTTCCCCGAGCCGGGATCCTGTGCGTTCTTGCTGAAGACCTTGAACTTCACCAAGCGCATGTATTAATCATTATGGCTGATGACCATTTGTGGCTTTTAAATATGCAATGAAGTTTCTCAGTTCCTTTTCCACTTCCCAATGCTGGTACATGATCTGAGCCAGCCAAGAGGCTAAATGCCTTTAAGAATGGAAACTAGGGATCCAGCTTGATTCCAAACAGAGCCGAGCAGGTAATGATATAATGATGTGAAATCCATCCTGCTCACGCATGAGTCAGAATGTCTGGAGGGCTCACTCAGCAAGAGGCATTGTTCTCAGCACCTGGCATGTATGACCTCAGCCAGTCCTCAGAACGAGTCTTCAGTGACCCCCATTTTACAGGTGGGGAAACTGAGGCAGAGGGTGGAAATGACTTGTCCAAGGTCACAGAGCCATACAGGACTGAGCAGCCTTCACCCTGCAGTCTGGTACTCTGATGACTGCCTCCCAATGGTAGAAACCTCAGAATAGGGAAGGGTTCAGGGGTCCAAAGCCCAGTGGTTCTCTGAACACCCCACCCCTGCCTTGGGAACCCCCGCCAAGTCCCATACCCAGGCATCCCTAGCATCTCAGTAATAGACACTGATCAATATGTTCTCAATATGAGGAGCCTCGTTTTTTTGTTTGTTTTGTTTTGTTTTGTTTTGTTTTGCGGTACGCGGGCCTCTCACTGCTGTGGCCTCCCCCGTTGCAGAGCACAGGCTCCGGACGCGCAGGCTCAGCGGCCATGGCTCACGGGCCCAGCCGCTCCGCGGCATGTGGGATCCTCCCGGACCGGGGCACGAACCCATGTCCCCCGCATCGGCAGGCGGACTCTCAACCACTGGGCCACCAGGGAAGCCCAAGGAGCCTCGTTTTTAAATGCTACATATGTACCGCACACACGTGTGTATGTGTGTGTGTGTATACATATATATATTTACACAAGGGGAAACTGAGGCCCAGAGAGGGGAAATGACTTACTCAAGGTCACTGGCCAGGTGGAGTAAAGGCCAAGACCACAGCCTTAGACCTTTGATTCCCCGGGCACCTTGGAGAAGTTCCTACGTGGAATTTCTCAGGGTAGAAATTTCAGTTTCCAGGAACACCGCAACTCAACAGAGTCAAAAAGCAAAAGGGGCTCCCCTGATGGCGCAGTGGTTGAGAGTCCGCCTGCCGATGCAGGGGACGCGGGTTCGTGACCCGGTCTGGGAAGATCCCACATGCCGCGGAGCGGCTGGGCCCGTGAGCCACGGCCGCTGAGCCTGCGCGTCCAGAGCCTGTGCTCTGCCACGGGAGAGGCCACAGCAGTGAGAGGCCCGCGTACCGCAAAAAAAAAAAAAAAAAAAAAGCAAAGGGGACCCCTCCTTCCCACTGTGACCATCAGAAGGAGATCTGGGGTTGGGGTCCTGGGAGGCGGGGCTGTTTGGGATGCCGCCAGCCCGAAAGGTACACAAACACACATACCTGTGTGGTTTTCTCCCCCATAATATCACATCCTTCTATAAATAACCTCAAATGCATTCACAGGCATGCAATTAACCTGTGTGAAACACAGTTACATCAGGGTTTTCCATATTAATTTGAAGAGATAGGTTCAGTGTATCCTGATCTGAAAAGGGACAGAACAAAGTAAGGACGGCGGCCCCTTTCCATCTTTACAGAGGACCGCTTCTTCCTAACGGGTTACTGGGAATTTAATGGCTCCATTCAAACTACTAATTAAACAGGCACTAAAAACACTTTAGCAAACAGCCCAGTGCCAGGGACAGAGGCCACAAAGGGACCAAAACCACTGGAATAGTATATTTTCAGGTACTGAAACTGATCTGAAGAGACGATGGCACAACCTGGAGCAGGCTAATTACCGCAGACCCATCGATGAAAGATCAGTGCCGGCGATCAGGGTAGAGCGTCGGAAGCTGAGGGTCGGCCCCTTAGCAGGTCAGGAGGAGAGGTCCCGGGGACCCCAGGAACAGACACAGCCCCACCTCACTCCCCTCCCCAGCACTGCCAGTAAGCATAGGGGCTGTTCACGGGCCCTGAGCCCTCACGGCATCAAATTCTAAAATCGAAGAAGGCTCTAAGCCAGGTGAGCCAACGCCAAAGGTGAAGCAGGTGCGGGATGAGTGACCCAGGCTCAAACCCCACCTCTGCCCTTCCACCCCCTCCCTACAGGTCCCCATTCCCACTCCACCACCCGGCCCAGCAGACTGCAAGCTACAGGAGGGCTGGGACCTGCCATGATGGACCGCCCTGTGGTCTGCACAAGAACGAATGAACGGGGGGGTTCCCCGGCGGTCCAGTGTTAGGACTCCACACGTCCAGTGCTGGGGGCCAAGGTTCGATCCCTGGTCGGGAAACTAAGATCCCACAAGACGCGCAGTGTGGCCAAAAAAAAAATGAATGAATGAATGAGTGAGTGAACAAATGAAGGTGAGCCTCATTTTCTCGTCTGTAAAGTGGGGACAGTAAACCCACCTCCTAAGGTGGCTGTGAGCATTAAATTCAAGAACTCACACAAAATGCCTAGCACAAAGCAGCACACAGTCGGCCCTCAATTCACTGTCCCTACAAGGAAGCGGGTGGCACTGTGGCTGAGAGAGTGACTGGGTGAGAACATCCCCAGGATGTAGGCAGAGGCATGGGGCTCAGCGGGAAGGGGGGTGGCCTTTTCGGGAGGCACCCTGACCACAAATCCCAGTTCTGCAACCTGGGCCCGGCCCCTCACCCTCCCCAAGCCTCTGTTTCCCCATCTGTAAAACAGGGGTGTAACAGCTCCTGCTCGGCACCACAGCTTCTAAGCAGAGCCAGAAGTTAAGCAAAGTGGAAAGTTAAGCAAAGCCCCAGGCACTCCACTGCCAGGGAGAGCGTGTTCCCGCACCACAGAACTTAACCAAGTCCAGTCATGAACGCTCAGGCTGATCTTTGACAGTACGGCCCCCCGAGTGGTTGCAGGGCTGCAGCACTGATTACAGGAAGCCATTAGAGCAGGGCAGCCACCCAGACGGAGTAGGCATCCCACACTCAGCAAGCAGGGATCACAGCACAGACCTGCGGAGCTGGGACCGGAGCCCCAATCACCGTGGGCACCCAGGCAGCCCGGGGCAGGGAGCCGGCTTCTTTGTAAGCTGTGCGGACTCCTTCCCAGGTGATTCAGTCTTTGCTTTGTGCGTCCAAGACACAAGCCCAGTACCTATGATGTCACGATCTGTCACAGCAAGGGGTGCTGAAGGCTGCAGGCCACCCCACCAGCAGGAAGGCCCGGGGAGCTCTTGACCCTGGAGCTGGGCCACCTGTGGCCCTCTGCAGAGCTGTGGCTCTAACAGGGACCATCCCTTGGGACAGCTTCAATTAAAAGCAAAACCTGCCCAATAAACAGTTTTCCTTTTACCACTCGAGTCAAGAGGAAGCCTGCAACATACCCGGTGAGAAAGCAGGGACACAAAGAATCCGCCCCAGCTCGGCACCCACCCTTCTCCTTTCCCGGCCCCTGCAGGACATTCGCCACCACCGGTGTCTGTGTCGGCATCCCGGCTCCCGTGGCCTCAGTGCTTTTTGCATCAGGCTCCGCAAAGATACTGGTCAGGAGAGGCTGGAATGAGAGGTTCCTGCCTGCAAATTCCAGGGACCCCAGGCCAGAGCAGGAGTTTGGGTTTTGCTTGGGGAGGGAGAAGGGATGTAACAGAGAGCAGGTCGGGTCGCCACACTGCGTTGTCTGCCCATCTGTATAATGGGCAGCCACGCCGAACCGGAGCTGGGCGCTCAGCCCCGCCCCCTACCCCTACCCCCACCCCCGACACACCCCACAATGTTTCACTCCCTCCCAGAGCCGAAGCTAACAGGCTCCTTCAGAGAAAACTTTTTTCTAAAAGTTAATGGGCAACACATTCTCGCAAAGAGAAACTCAGCATTTTGGACGGCTCCAGGGATGTACACAGACAACCAAAGAATCTTCTCCTAGCCATGAGCTGGGGGTGAGCTGAGGGGTTGGGGTTGGGGAGGGGGGGCGGCAGTGGCGAGGGCAGAAGAAAACCTCAGATGTTAAGCGTTATCCAATTAAACTTTAGCTAAACAGCCCAAAGAGATGAAATTTGGAGGCTGGGGGAAGGCGTTCTGGGAGTGAGACCTCAGAATGGGTGGAGGCACGGGGGTATCTCCTGACCAATGGGGACCAGGGCACCCGGGTACAGCTCTGCTGACATCCTTCGCCATTTCCCCGGCACCTCCCCAAAAGTGCCTTCTGGGGTACAAGTTGCACGTCTCCCCTGGGTCCCCACCTTGCCCCAGCCCACCTGGGAGAGGCAGCCGCCAGCCCTGCCCAGGGCACACCCGCCATCCCCGGGAGCCCACCCCCACCGCGGCCGTCGGTTACCTGACAACTGACACTGGCATCCAAAGGGAGCCTCCGTCTGACCCTCACCCTGAGTCCCGTCACCCGAGACAGGGCGCGCGCTGCAGCACGGCAGGGGGAAGCAGGGCGGTAGAGCGCCCAGGGCACGAAGAGGTGAAGTAATCACAGATGTGTGAGGGTGGGAGGAGGAAGCAGCTATGGGGGCCATCGCTGGCAGCTGGGCAGGCCTGCACGGCCCTGGAGAGAAAACAATAGAAAAGGCTGGTCAGTCGGACCCTGGACTGGGCAAGGGCTTCAGGGTGTGGAACGGGGCCCGGGGCAGAGGGCTGCAGGCTGCCCTTCCAGGGTGGGAGGCTCAGGGTGCCAGCCCCTGTGGGGGGCTTGGCGGGGGTGGAGAAGGGGGATGCAGCTGGGACTCGGGTGGGGGCAGGGGGCAGGGAAGCGGGTGGGGCCTGAGGGGCTCCTACGTCCTCAGCTGCCAGGTTGGGCTGTCTTGGGACCAGACTTCCATCCCAGGGAGGCCTAATGCCGGGGCTGGGGCAGATAGGAGCTGTTGGGGGCCCCTGATCCCAGGAAGGTCTCCCCAGGTAGGGACTTCTGGAGTGTTCTGGAGCAGACTCCATTTGGGGATCTGTTTCCCCAAATCTGGGCCACCCCCCTCTGGAAGACCCAGTAAGTTCCAGGCCACCGCTGTTCGCTCCATCAGGACGGGCTGCTGGTGTAGGCCTCGGACACCTCCAGGCCACCTCCCAGCGCCTGGGCACTGGATGAGCCTCCAGCCCAGAGGACCGCCAGCCGGTGCCCCCTCCGGCCCACAGTCCTCAGCAACCAACACCTACACGCAGCACCCAAGCCCCAGGGCCTGTGGGACGGCTCTGAACCTCCTCCCCGAGAAAGCCCCGGCACCGCCCAGCACCCCTCTTCACACCTCCCCGGGTCTGACAGCCACAGCGCAGGGCCAGGGACCTGCCTGTCTCCACCAGCCCTACAGCTCGCCCGGGCTCCCCGGCAAGGCCTGCGTTTGATTTGGCCGTTTATCTTAAATGGCTAAGAGACCACCAGGGCAAAACATTTGTGTGAAGCCCTTGCCAAAACCACAAGTGAAGAAGCCCAAATTCCCTGGGTAAATAATTGAGCGGAGAGGCATCAGACAAAAGGAAAACATCAAGAAGATGACGGGCAGCTGGGCCCCGGGCCGGCCCTGCCAGGGATGCCACCCTGCACCCCCAGGCTGTCAGTGCCCCGCACAGGTCTACAGGGACGGGGATCTGCCCACTCTACGGCCCCCATGAGGGAGTACCCCGTCCGGAAGAGCCACAGGGCCCTGCAAGCCCACCGTGAGCCAGCAGCCTATCAATCTTGATCGTGAGTGAGCTTCCCGGCATGCCCTTGGGGGCAGGGCTCAGCAGACCCACTGCACAGACCAGGAAACTGACGACGTGACTGCAGAAAACTGCAGACAGCAGCAGACAGCCCCACCAAAACCCCGGCTGGCTGCCTGGCTCCAGAAGCAGGGCTCTTTCTCTGTGCCCCCTGTCTCTCCAAAGCAGGTATTATGCAGGACCGGGGGCATTAGAGCATTTGAGGACCACTTGCACATGTCCTGCCAAGAGGCCAACACTAACACCACCACCAGCACCTGGCCCCTCTGGGCCAATGAAGACCTTGTGCTAGGCTAGGCTCAGGGCCCAGGCCATTTCTGTGCCCATGACACAGCCCTGGAAGGTGTGGCCAAGACCTCATGAGCTGTTCCAGCCACAGACACTGAGCGCAAGGCCGAGTCCCAGATTTGGTGCAGGCCCTCAAGAAAGGTCAGCACCTGAGACCAATGTCAGCCACCTCCTCCCGGAAGCCTGCCCTGGCTGGTCCTTGCCTGAAACTCCCCAGCAGTGGACACAGCATGTCCGTCCTTGTCAACCACGCCAGCCCCACTTCACACCATGGAAAGCTCCGGGTCATCGTAACTGTGACAGCAGCTTTGTGCTGGGTCCCTACCACAAGGAGCTGGGCTCACTTCACCTCAAACACCTCACTCGGCAGGGAAGACCACCCCCCATTCCACAGGGGGGAACCTGAGGCTCGGGGAGGTCTGGACTCGAATCCAGTGTGTCTCCAAAGCCTGGATGTGCCCTGCCTCCGCCTGGGGCTGCAGCTGGGGTGGAGTAACCAGGGAACCCCAGAATCTTGAGAGGAAGGGTGGGAGGGAGCCTGAGGGTCCTTGGGCTGAGTCGGGCCGCTGGAGGTTACAAAAAACAACTCCGGGCCCCCAGGTTCTGGGTGAGGCCACAGCACAGCCACCACCATTTACCATGGCTGAGAAAACCAGCAGGATGCCCAGGTTAACTGCTGTCCCAGGTAGGAAGGGTGCAGAACTTGTGTGTCCATGCTTGGGAGGAAGGACCAAAGGGCGTGTCTGGCCGCACCCCTCTCCTTCTGGAAAGGTCGGGCTGAGTTAGGGCCAGAGTCTGTAAAGGCAAAACGTCATCCTCCAACTCAGGTAGGGCTGGGGGGCTGGGCCGCCCCCTGGAGGGGCTTCTGAGTGGCCTCATTAGACTTCTGGCCTCCATGAAGCCCACCTGCTCCAGGGACTGGCTCAGTGGACGCAGGGGAGAGGGAAGCAAGGGTCAGGGGCTTCCAATCGTAAGCTGCCCACGGAGGACCCTCAGGGTGCTCTCAGAGGGAACCTCTGCCCTGGGGGAGGTCCCCTCATGCCAGCCGGAGCAGCTTAAACCGGAATCCTGCCCAAAGGTGGAACTCCAAAAACACTCTCCTGAAGCTGCAAAAGCCCAAGGTGACGCCAGGAGCCGCCTATTGTACGAGGACAGGAAGTGTCCGGAAGAGCACATCCACGGAGACTGAGACTGAGACGGAAAGCAGAGAAGTGGCCGCCAGAGACGTGAAGACTGTCTCTGGCTGCAGCACCTGTCCCAGGCCACCTCCCAGCCCTGGGGGTGGCTGCCAGGGAATCTGTGATGAGACTGTGCACCTAAGCACAGGCGGGGGAAGCCCAGAGCACAGAGGCTGCACTGCCTCGGAGAGAGGCCCACGTCCGTCTCCTCCTCTGCCATCTCCTGGCCGCATGACCCGGTTTGAGTCACTGTCTCAGAGCCTCGCCTTTAAAGGAAGGTCAGGACACGCCTGGCCAGAGCCAGGCTTCTAGTAAACACCCAATAATCGTCACTATCCTTCATTTATTTTCCATTCCGGAACTTTCTCTAACTCCCTATGGGTCCTCCCCACAGCATGGCAGCAAAGGCCACCACCACCCGTCCCCACAAAGCCCTGAAAGGCACTCCTTTAAAAAGGCACTTTCTTTTGAGATCTAGGCCGGCTCCCCTCTGGAACTGGAACAGACACACGTGTACCGAGGTATGTGGCAGAGGGACGCCAAGACGCCACCTCAGCCTTACGTGGGATCCAGGTGGCTTAAAGATAAAATCCCGGCTGGCTCGATTCCTTATCATGGAAGTTCACTTTGGCTAAAGGAAAAAGAAATAAACAATGGCTACATATGTCATCTCATTGAAGCCCAGCAGCCTTCCCGTCAGATAGCTATTAGGACCCTCCTCTCACAGACAAGGAAACTGAGGCTGGGTGTCCAACACCACAAGGCTCAGAGGGCTGAGACTCTAGCTCTATGCAATCCATACAGAAAGGTACAAAATGACCAAAATTAAGACCCCTAAAATATTTCCTAAGCTCCAAATCCGGGTGATTTTTGAATGCCTCCATTCTGCGGGAGTCTGTAACCACCCATCTCCCTTCTAGAGGGGCCCTGCAGATGGTCCTGCCTCACTCTGCACACATGCGCACTACCCAGCAAACACGCCCACACCGACTGATGCAGACACAAAAAACTCCCTGGAAAAGCCCCAGCCTGGTTTCGAGGGGAAGGCGAGCCTTTCCCAACGCTGCATCCTCGGTGTCCCCTCCCACATGGGAGGGTTACAGATTCCTAGCTAGCAAGAGGAGTTCTAGAATACACTGTGTAGGAGATGTATATTTTTCTCCCTACTGATGCCTTTCAATGGATACATTTTATAAGCCAAGAACTCCTACTGATGGTGCAAAAATGAGTCATAGATCAAGGAGGGAGACAGACAGGGAGCGAGTGCATGTGAGTGAGGGCCACTGGCAAGGAAACCTGACAGTCCCTGCGCCCCCTCCCCCCATGCCAAGACATTAATTCTCACAAGTCGGAGAAAATTACTATGCATGAATGCAAAAAGCATGATCAGGAGTAATTAACATGGCTTCATATGCAAATTTTATTAATGCAGAAGTACAAAGTCATTATGCAAATGAGACTTACGTCAACTCTCTTGACAAATATTCATCTCTGAGGCTCAAGTTTCTTCCTTTTTATTTATTTATTTAATTTCTCTCCCCACCCCCCCACCTTTTTTTTTCCCTGGTGGTTTGGTTTGGTTTTTCGATTTTTTTTTTTTTTTTTTTTTGCAGGTTGGGGGGCAGGTAGGGCTGGTGGCCACTTCGGTGGCAGCAAACCACGAGGTCTGTTTGACAAGTCTGCAGAGTTGTTTTTCAACCAGAGAAATTTATTCTTGCATTGTTGGTTTTTTTTTTTTTTTTTTCTTTTTTTGCGGGGGAGTGCTGCTGGCAGGTACAAGACAGCTCAGAGGAGAAGAGGAAAAAGTAAAAAAATTAAAAAAAAAGCTCTGGGCAGCAGGCAGCCAATCAAAACGCCAGAGCCTGTAATGAGGGCGATTGATGGCTGTTTGGCTTTTACTGCAGGGTAATGAACTAGACTCCAGTCTGAGGAGGGGGAAAATATGAATATTCATGAGACTGTGTTCCTGCCTTTGATGATTAAAGAAATTTTTAATATTCAAATAAGCACTTGCCAAGTGATTAACAAAGAACGTGCACGCAGAAATATGGAAATGGGAGCCGGGAAAGATTTGAGAGGCGAACAGACTGCAGGAAAGGCAGCCCCAAATTTCATAAACAAGATAGGCAGATAACCCAATTCGCACGCGGGCAAATAAAAACATTTCTTTCGATCGCTTAAATATTTTGCCAGCTACTTTGTCTTAAGGATGATAAAAATATTACGTATTAAGCAGGAGGGGGTAGCAGGGAGGGAGAAAGAGAGAGAAATCGCGTGAAGTCAAACGCTCTGCTCACACTGAAGAATTCTCATCCTAGCCCACCTCCCCGCACCCCAATGGGAAACTGGGACTCTTTCTGGTTTGCTAGAGAGAGAAGATGGAGGGAAGCCACCTTAGACTTGAAAACCCAGTGACGGAGGTTCTGGCCTGCCTGTCGGGGGCACTGCGTAGTGGGGATATGGCCTGGGGTTGGCATGTCCGCGGCAAGTGGTCATTTGTTGCTTCGAGGCTGGTCCAGAGGCTCAAAGGCAGGAGACCATGACATCTAGAGGTGGAGGGGGTGTGATTCTTGGGGTCTCCAACCTGGAGAGCTCAGGGCCTCCTCTGGACTCAGACCCTGGTCAAAACACCTAAGGAAAGTAGTCATAGGGAATAACAGGTACATCTTGAGAAGGTGAGCAGACTCAGACTCTAGCACGGGGTCCGGCCTGGGCCTCTGCAGGGCCATCGAGGGAAAGGGCTCCATCAATCCAGCAGCCTCCATGAGCTGTCTGCTAGGGCTCCTATTTTAACAGCTCCACCACGGGTTCACGGTGAAGCACATAATAACAGTATTAGCTAGTAAAACGACCCTGCGGTTAAAATACATCTAATTAGCAGCCGATGACATCCATTTTGGCGATTTCCTATTTGAAAGAAGCAGAGCGCTACCTTAGAGACAGGCAGTGGATACTTACCCAATAAACCCAGGCCTTTCCATCATCTGTCTCTTTCTCTCTCTCCCTCTTTTGCGGGGACTGGGGAGGGGTGGGTAGAGAGTAGGGAGTGGTTGAGACAGTGGGAATAGGGAAGAAAGATTCTAAGGAGGCTTCTTTGTTACTCAGTTTCTGAGCTACAAGCGTCCTGGGGGAGGGGTACTCAAAAACTAAAGTCCTTCGCTCCACAGGTATTAGTTCATGTTTTTTTCTTAGTTTTTCATAACCAAGCTCTGGGGACCAGCGGAGACTAGAAGTTGTTTTTCATTTCATTCTATATATAGATATAGATATAGATATAGATATAGATATAGATATAGATATAGATATATAAAATAAGACAAAGCAGAAAGGGAATCCAAGGCTTTAAGTGAACGCAGTAAGTCACCGTGAGAACCCACAAGCCCAAGGTCAGGTCCCCAGGGCAGGCCCCGAGGGTGAGTGCGTGTGGGGCATGGCTGGTCACTGCGCCAGAGCGTTTGGGGGACCTAAAAATCCTCTATGGGGAGCTGCGGCTCCCCAAGTCCCACTTCCCACTACCAGATTCACATTTAGTCAGGCAAGTCTGAGCACCCACCAGGGTGGGTGCTGGCAGGTACAAGACAGCTCATAGGTTTGGGCGTGGGGGTGCATGTGTAAGGTCCTTTAGAAGGGAAGCAAGGAAGAGGAGAAATGAGGTCTCACGGGGTTTGCACAGCTGTGTTTCAAGCCTTCCTTTACGGTCATTACAGGAGAGACAAAACACATAGCTCCAATCCACGTCCGGCCTTTACTGAGGCTGCATGCTGCCAACAGCAGCCCTCTCGCCTGCCTGGGAGAGTGGAGGTTCCGATGCAGGTGGAAGGGGCTGCTAGGCTTCCCTCCCTGCAGCCTGGGCCTGGCCGGGCTTAGGAACACCGTGGGTACCCAGTGCCGGGCAGCAGGAAGGAGGAGCCTGCAAGAACATCTCTGGGCCTAAGGCCAGGTCCACTGCCACTCCCCCAGTGAACATCCAGAGACCGCCCAGAGCCCTGGGTTAACACCAGGGCATCTTCCTGCACCCACATTCTCCAGAAGGCTTGGCCACCGAGAGGAGGCCAGAAGCACAGCCCTCCCGACACCCCAAGCCTGGCCACCTCCCCCTGGTGCGCCTCCCACCTCCTGTGCTCCTGAGATCTGTCACGGTGAATCACCACTTCAACTATTTTTGCTCTGCAGTACGCGGCACATTTAATGCATCCCAGAAAAGGGAGAGGCGAGGCCCAGGAACAACCTTGCCCCCCAAAAACACCACCACACCCGCTTTCCTCCTTCCACCGGAGCTCGAAAAGGGAACACCCTCCCCAGCAGCTGCATCTTGCAGTTAGAAGCAGGCATACACGCACACCCCCTGGCCAGGTCCAAAAGCACCTGTTCCAATGACTACCAACCACAATTTCCTCAAGATGCAAGCAGCTGAAATACGCCAGGGCAGCAGATCCCCTTTCCTGCGCCCTGAGCCAAGGATCGGTGAGGCTACATCACAAATTCCAAAACCTTCCCTGGCCCTTCCAAAAGGTCCAGTAAGGGATCAGAGGAAATCTCAGGCACTGCTGGGGAGGCAGGGTGTGGCTGAACCATATTCTGGGAACCATTTCGGGGTAAGATGGAGGCAGCTGGGCAAGTACTCGGGCTGACCATGCCAACCCCTAGTGGGCACCTGCAGGAGAAAGTGCACAGCTTCAACTCTCCTTCTGCTGTCTTTCGGGGAAATCCCTGGAGCTCTCTGAACTGCTGGGATGCCAGTAAACACAATCACTTGTTCTCCAGCCGGGAGGTAAGGCCTAGGCACCGTGGCTTCGAGACACACACAGATAAACAGGTATGAGTCCTCTGGGATGACCTCAGCAGGAAGGGTCGGCCAAATTGGAGCCCACGATCCTGGAATGGGCAGGCCTGGGGACAACAGAAGGTGAAACCATGTGTCTCACTAGCTAGAAAAATGTTTGCATGCACATCTATTATAGAGAGATTGTACATATATGCATACACACACACACACACACACACACACACACAGGCACGCATACATCAGCAATGTGGGCATGTTAAAATGTCTGCATGCATTCCACGCAATCTATAGAGGCCAAGGACAAACCAGAGCTGACAGATTCTGTGAATCTCACCAGCAAAAACAGCCGACCAATACCTAGCAGAGGAATTTCCCCTTTCCCCCTGATTTGGGCCTTCTGATCAGAAGCTGGGTAGAGGCTTCAATCTTCAGTAGTTTCTGCCCTAAAACACAATGTCTGCAAGATCCTCAAGGAATCTTCTCTTGGGCTGTATCAGGAGCCACAAGCGGTATAAGCACGTATCTGCATGAAACACCCCTGGGCAAGAAGCTCAGTCTATACGTGGAAGTCAGAAGCTGGTTAAATCGTTTGGATTTCAAGCAGGAAGACTTTGGGACTTGGGGTCAGGACCCTGCAGCCCTTTCCCAGATGGCCAAGCTCCAATGACCAGCTTGGCCAGGCAGGCCTTAGACATGTCCCCATTCATTTCAGCCTGGGGGTAGGAGGGAGCGGGAAATCCACAGTCAAGACAGAAGTCACGTGTCACATGAAGGGAAATAAGCCAGGAGGTGATTCTTCAGATTTGGCGCCTACAGTGAGTTTTAAACTAAGGGCGTATTTTTGTTTCGCATCAGCATCCACTGGGCCTGGTATCGGAGGGATGCCTGGGAACACTGAATCCCACATTTGTTTACAAACTGGTGAGTTCATAAGTTGTTGTGGTTTGCAGGTCCCACCAACTCCAACACTGGCTTTGCCATGTGCAGAGCGCACAATGGAACCACAGGACAAAGTCTGAACTATGAGAATCCCAGAGAATTAAGAACGAAAATAAGGCAGCACAGCCAATGAAAAGAACATCACGCCACTGGAATGCCCAGCAAGGTGCCCAGCAAGGAGGTTACCCTGATGACTCAGTCTGAGAGGAGCGGGCAGGAAAAGGGATTACGATTCCAGGTGTTGATGGAGTTGTGGATTTGAGGAATGTAGGTTGTAGGTGTCACCAACCTTTTTTTCAGCTCTGCCTTTTTTTTTTTTTTTTTAGACCATAAAATTCTACCTGGGCAATAAGGGAACATGCAACCACAAGGGCCAGTGGAGGTCCTTGCTTTACATGGACTAGAAATTTAACCCGATTACAAGGATGTTTCAAAAAATAATAAAGGGAGACAGGGAGGGAGGAAGAGAAAGAAAAAGAAGAAAAAAATCCAATTGTATTAAAACAAAAGTAAACCCTGCTACAGTGTAAATGCATTTTTTGGTTTTAGTTGCATTTATTAGAGTTACGTGCAATTGATCTCTACTATTGTAATAAAAAAACCCAGCTCTCCCCTGCATTTTGTTGTTGATTGAATCTTCTTTTTCACCCTTCATTTCTTTTCCCCTTTTGCTAATGGACATATAAAACACTGAGGTTCAATGCTTTGCATCACGTAAGAACAAAATCTTTCTATGGCCTCTTTATGTTTCTAAGCCAAGTCTGAAATGTCACTGACTAAAACACACTGAACAGGCCTATAATTACTTTCAACAAAATACTTCCTTTAACTGAGTTTTCTGTATGTAGATGGCATTTCATATACATATTGTGAGCCTTCCTTTCAGCGGCAGGTAGCATTTGATGGCGAAAATCACAAATGTTTCTTCTCAGGGAGCCGTCTGACAGCCACCTTCTTCTTTTTCGACGTGAAATCATTTTCCTTTCCTAACACACCAACAGTGACGTACAGTGTGTTTACAACAAAATTCGTAAAAATTAACACTTCACCAGATTAATTTAATAAAGATAGTTAGCCCATTCACACCAATAACATTGCTCCTTGCGACTCAATCTAGCCGCGTTCCCGGTGTCGCTGTAACAGGGGTTTACGTTCAGCTGAGGTTTACACCGCCATTTAATGTAATTAAAGAAACCGACAGTACAGTCCTCAATGGAAATATCATTTCTATGGCGGAGTATTCCCATTAGAAATTGGGGGAAATCAGAGCACGCTGACTTTGATTTTGTTGTAATTTTCTTTTCCCCTGGCTCTCTCTGAAACAGAGCTGATGTCCTGGACCTCAGACTGAATGCACTGCAAAGATTCCCTGATAAGACCCGCCTAGACTCCTGGAAGCAGCACCCAACATTTATGTGCCATTGTTTTGAATTTGAAACTATTAAAAAAAAATTGTTTTTAATCTCTAGTCTATATTCGGCTGTAATTCTCTGCCCAGCAAACAGCATCACATCGTGAAAATGACTTTTCAGATACCCCCCAAACAACATTATGGATAAAAACCCAAAGGAAGGGAGGCCTCCCTAGCTGTTCTTATATATAAACAACGATAGTGTAGCTAGAATTCCAACAAGCTCCAAACCCCGAACCTGGACAAGAATTGAGCTATCATCTCAGAGGATGATTACAGCAAAGCACTTGCTCAGGAGGCCTCCGAAACTAAACAGACACAACACCAACCCGAAAACAGAAAAAAAAAAAAAAAAAATCTTTGTACCACATCGTCCAAAATGGCAGAGAAAATTAAGTCCTGGGGCAGAAATGAACCCGACTCAGCTCTCCGGGCCGAGCAAACAAAAGTGAGACGATTTCTAAGCCTGCTCGCCACAGGTCCCTGTGCTGCACAGGTGACTGAGTGGGGTTTTTTTTTCCCCTTCCCTAAGTGCATTTTAATACCCTTATTCTACAATACATCCTAATTTCTTTGGGGAGAAAAAAAAAATTAGTGTCACTTAAAAAACGTCACTCTGTTTTGCAAAATCCAGCAGCTTCCTTGGCAGCAAGAGAGGCTGGCTGGCATTATCCCCTCATTTGACAAAACTACTATTTCTGGGCATGTGCTCAAAAACAGGTAGGAAGCAAATGCTGAGAAATAAGGAAGTAAAAACAGCCAACAGATTTTTCACTACCAAGAGCGCCAAGCGTAAACATGATTTATTTAGCTGTGTTTAACGTCTGTCCTCCACACAGCTACGAGACGGCTCGGGTTGAAGGAAGGGTGGGGAGGATGAGACAGAATCGGAGGTTGCGGGTAGCTGGGGGGACAGCAGGGGACCGTGGAGTGGGGGGCGGCCCTGGACGAGGACTTCCTGAACGGCTCCGTTCAGAGTTTTAGGAGAACAAGAATCTTTAGCCCCAAAATACATGCATGTGTCAAAAGAAGGCAGCAGTAATCTGCTGGTTAATTAACGAGCTGCCACTAACAAAAGATGGAAAACCCAGTTCATACAAACAATATTTACATGGGAGCTGCGAGATCCTGTCCCCAGCCCCCCACAGTTGCCTTCCTCTTTTGCAAACCACTTGGGCTGGGTACAGGGAACAGCAAGGAGGCCCTCCGGGTTGGGGGGTTCCGAGCTTCCAAGTCCAGGGAGAAATCTCACTGCCTTCCCTGCCCACCCTTGCATGCCCACGTGGAATTGACCGAGCTCTGTATTCAATTAAGGAGCACCAGACAGCTTCTGGCTCCAAGCCTGCACCAACACAGGCTACGGGATCTGCCGTGCCTCCTCCAGCCCCCTCCAGCTCCCACGCCCATGCCAGGGAACTAGGGCTCCATCGCATCCCCCGTGGAGAAGGCGGAGTGCCACACTCCCCCACCCCGACCCCAACCCTCAAGCCTGGGGTCTCAGCCCTCCTGGGGTGAACCGACCACATACGTAAAGAAAGCATCCGTATTTTCCAACTAGCAAAACTAAGCCAGAGGTTTGGGGCCTTTGCCAAAAGTGATTCCTATTAAAAGTCGAATTCAAGTCATTCAGCATTTGCTGGAAAAAGAATCCAAGCCTCTTCAAAAGAAAGACGGCAACAAAAATGTAAGACGAAGCCCCAACAGGACACTTGGGGCCTCCCATTTCCCCTGTGAAGGTACCATTTCAGTGCAGCCAGCTGTGTGCTCAGTGGGCATAAATGCCAATTTTTGTTAGCTTTGTGACGTGGTGGTATAGCAAACCGAGGATTTCCTCACCAGTCTGCACTGAGTTCCTTCCTCACCTGCATTCAGCAAGACTGTGCACTTAAAGGCTGCCTGCTGTATGCACTCTTCCCCAACACAAATCTACACTCCCTTTGCTCCACTCTTCTCTTGGGGCCAGACACCAAATGTCAGGAAAGATACCTTTTCTGGTGTATTCAGGCCAAAGACAACAAACTCTGTGTTAGGATTCTGAATCACATGACAGTCCCCAACAATAACAAGGAGCTGAGGGAGAGGGGGCAGCTCCCTAAAATGAATGGGGACGGGGAGAGGTGTTTCCTATTGGCATTAGGTTCCTAAATTGGAAATTCAAGTCCTGCCCCTCACACCCCTCCTAAATCTCCCAATTCTTCCCCCTCCCATTGAAAATGACAAGCCTAGACAAGCAGCTATTTGATTCCTTTCCTTTGCAAATTAGTCACCCTGCCCCCATGGACTAATAAACAAGAACAGTTTACACTTTTATGATGTCTTTGCAATCAGCAATTACTTCACTCCTCCAGAATGATTTGTTTTCATATCTGGATGGCGGCAGGCGCATAAACAATTGGATAGCCCCATTTTACAGATGAAGAAAGGAAGAGATGAACTGGTTTGCCCTGCGCTTTTTAGGAACAAACCCATTTCAGACTTGCAGGTCCTTGCCTACACCTAGGATGCTCCAACACGGCCCCCAGCACAACAGTAACAGCTGATACTGATCACAAGTCTAACCCAGACTCAGGGGCTGCCTGGGAGGCCATGCTCATAGAAAATCCTCTAAGAAAATCCAGATTGCTCACAGCAGTAACATTGAAGATGCTTAACTGCACCTCTGGAGGAGGCCTCCCCGGGATCCCTCTGGCTACCAATTCCATGGGTATTTCCACGCGATCCCGCCGACAAAATCCCCCGTTCGCAAGCGAATCTCCAGAACATGGCTCCTGATCAAAGCAAGGCTAGTCACCTGTGCCCTGCAGACCTGCCCCACGGCTCAAAACCACATGCCGCAAAAGCAGCCCACCTGCCACTCCAACACTGAAAGGTGTGTGTCCTCCAGAGGAGGGAGAGGACCCAGAGGGGCTGCGAGCTCTCTTCGAGGATCCTGAACGAGAACCTTCCACCACTCTGCCCCAAGCCTTAACCAAAAAACTAGCAGGGGAAATGACTCGTAATTTTTATCATTGTTGAGCCGTCAAAATAAGGAAAACAGAAAGAAGGTGGCCTCCTCCTCCCCGCGATGGCCATTAAATCAGCCAATCACACGTTTACCTGTCTTGCAGGCCAAACACGAACCACCACACCCGCACACACACACACACCTGGTCTCCAAAAATCCTGCAATGGACATCCATCCCTCTAAAGGAACTGCAGAGACCCAAGAGGAGGCCCCTCGAATACACACCCATAACTAGTGTTTCATGTTTCTTTCTGTAAAGGAATCCGGTAACATAAATATTAATCAAACATGAGAATCTGCCTCTTCAGTCTTGGACCATTATGAGTGTCGGACTGTGATCTTCCACCGGTATTTACAGATATTCAAAGGCAGATTCTATCTTGTTAGAACTGTTATAAATGGACGTCCGAGAAATCAACGAGCAAGTTCGGGCAGATATGAAAACCTTCCTGTCCAGGACTGGCAGCAGCTTTGAGTTCCCAAGTGTTGAATTTGTTACCTTTTCCATAGGCCTTTCAAAAAAAAAAAAAATAGACAAATGCCTTCAGCAGAAAAGCTGCTGGAAGTTCGGGTGAGCTAAATCTGAGATTTTTTGAGATCAACTGTTGCTCAAAATGCCATGAAAGCATTGTTTACAAAACACTTTAGCCTTTGAGAGCACAGAAAGTGCCATATTAATATTCTGTTATGATCTGTGTCAGCCCACATCATAAATATATATGTATATACATTTTTTTTTAATTACCTTGACTCTTGTTACAGCAAATATATTCTGCTTGGTTCAGACCTACTTCTAAATAATGGAAAATAGAGACATGGCTCCAATTCTAGCTAGAAAAGCTGTCATGGTGAAGGTAAACTTTTAATCTTCTATAGGCAAACAGCATACATTTTTATTTCCAGAGCAACAGCTTTGGGGAAATGTTTGAACATTCTCTTAAGAGCTTTGTGGTAAATACATTGGGCGTCCAACCAATGCTTTTCTGGGTCATTAAGGGCCTGTTGGAGTGCTTTAAACAATTGGAGGCCAATTTTTAGGAAGCAAAAATAAAGAGCGACTCCTAAGACGGTGACCATTTGCATTCAAATTCTCTTTGGGGGGGTTATTGTAAGAGGTCAGGCTGGAAGAAGGACGGACATTAATTCCCTGTAATTCCAGGAGGCTTTGTGCCCCATTCTAGTGGAGGGTTCCATTCCCACACAATTGGGAAAACACTTTTGTTCCTGAGTGCTTTAAAATCCCAGCCCCAGGAATTCCCTCCAGGAAAGCAGACTCCCTCTCCTCTCCCACAAAAACAAAACAAAACTCCAAAGAAAACCACTCTGGGACAGGGCTTTTGGCCCGGGATGGACATAAAAGGCACAAGGGAACTCTTTGAGGCACCTTCCAACCGGGCCTCACCTGGATCTAGGGAACTGTGGGACTCTGTCGGGCCGGGCCAAGGCGGGTTGATGAGGGCGGCACGACCCTTAGAGCACTGGCGGCAGGAGGAGAGGGGATCCCCAGGCGCCCCCAAGACCCGGGACCAACGCCAGGGAAGGAATGCCACCCCAGCCTAGGAGGCCCGCCCCTTGCGCGCGGCGGCTGAGGGAAAGAGGGGTACACTGGCAGGAGTTTTCAGGAGTCCTGAAATGCAATTCCCCACGCACGGAAAGGTCGCCAGCGCGGGCGCACGCCGGGGGTCTGGGGAGGGGGCGGCGGCGGCGGCGGGTGGAGGAAAGGCGGCCCTGCGCGCACAAAGGGGCCCCGGGCCCGCGGCCTCCCCGCCCTTGACCTTGGGTCTCCGCCTCCATCCATCTCCGGGCGCTGCCAGGGAAGAGGGCTGGCCCGGGGCCAGGGGCCAGCTAGCCGGACGGCTTCGGAGCCGGGGACCAGGGGGGAGGATATCGGAAAGAAAGACTCAAGGGCAGCAAAGTGCTCCGAAGAAACCTGCATTCCAACTCCCCCGGCTCCTTCGGGAGCCGAGCCGGGTCTTGGGGCGTCTCCGATTCACTGCACGCCTCCGCCCCCGAGGAAAAGTTGCACGGAGGAGCGAAGGAAGCCCCCTCCCCTTGCCTAACCCTACGACTCGCCCGCCACCCGCCTTCCACGGACCCGGGCCGAGAGGGGGAGGGGAGCTGTCACGGGAGGAAGAAAGGAGCGCGCCTTCCCGGCCAGGCCAGACGCGGGCTGGGTCAGCTGCGCCTCCGCCCGCCCCTCGCCGCCCAGCTCGGGCAGCTGGCCCATTAAGCCCCCGAATTATGCATGGACCCGAAGCCCCCTCGGCACTCCCGCCCCTGGAAGACGCAATCTACGTGGGCGGCGGCCGGGGGCCGGGAGGGCAGGAAGGAGTGGCTGATGGTCGCACAACCGCGCGCCCGGGGCGCAGACCGGAGAGGCCGCTGGAGAGTCGGCGAGCCCGGCTGCCCCGCGGGGGCCAGACGCGCCCATAGGCCCTCGAGCAGAGCCTCTGCACCCCCGGCGGGACCAGGACCGGCCGGGAGAGGGGCACCGACCGCAGGGGAGGCCCCCGGAGCGGTCACGAAGTTGCCAGAGTGTCCGCCCATTTCCCGTACGAGGTCGGGGGGGGGAGGGGCGGGGGGGAGGGTTCCGGCCGCCCCCTCGCCCCTGCCTGAGCTCTGCACCACCCGCCGTGGGGAAGGCCATTGTGTGCCCGGTCTTGGCAGGGAAGGGAGACTAATGGACCCCAACCTTGGAGGCCGCCCCGGGGGGCGGGGCCTAAAGTCCCCCGCCGGTGTGGCAGGAGGCGCTCCCTCCCCGCCCCCTCCCAAGGGGGAAGGGATGGTTTGCAGGTGGTGGGCACCGTCGGGGGGAGGGGAGGGGACTAGGTTGCGGGTGGGGGAGTCGCTGGAGCCCCGGAGAGGCGGCCAGAGGAGTCTTACACTTTGTAACCGTCAGGACACATGGGAAATTGCGTTCGTGGTGAGGCAGGTGCCGGCTGGTTTCATGGAAGCAGGAGAAAGGGATTCAGTCTCAGAGTTGGGAGGATTTAGGTGTCCATCTTCCCACCCTCCCCCGTAACGCGCCAACGACCCAGGCCCCAAAGCGCAGGGCAGCCTCGTAACCCCTCGGAGTCGGGCAATCGGTGCTGCTTTCGGTGTCTGGAACCGCTGTGCTCTGGGCGGGCAGCACGACCCCGACGCCAGAGTGTGGACCTTTTTTGCTGTCTTAGGCCCCATTTGTTTCCTCTCCCCTTCCCTCCGAAGCACAGGACAGGTCAGGAAAATTACATACTTCTTTTTCCCAGCGAATAAAGTCACCTCGCCTCCTTTGCAAGGAAAGTTTTACAAGCCAATGATGTCAGTGATGCAGGGAGAAGACCACACTGTTTAGATTTCTTAATTGGCTGGCTTTGAACTCGGGGTGGGAGGGGGAAAGAATCCACTCTGGCTCCCTTGGAGAACTTAGTTTTGTGGGGTCTACCAACCTCAAACGTTTTAGCCAGTTGCTGGGGTGGGAGGGGGTCATCAAAGCTCTGTCCTGTTTCTCCTTAAGGGAGAGGAAGAACCCTAGACGACTGTGGTCACACTGAGCCCAGGACAGGCAGTCGCTGGCCCCCAGCCCCAGGGGAGGACCCCTAGAACCCAGCTGGGGGCTATGCTCTCCAGATGCCATGCTCTGGCCCAGAAAAGCCTTTGAAATAAAGCCAGCGTTTCCTCCACTACTTTCAAGGATCCCCTTGGTACCTGGTGTCAGGAGAAGAAGCCTGTTTTCTGGACACTGCTGGGTTAGACAGGCATCCTCCCTCGTGCTCCATCACAGCCCAGGCACTGAGGGTTCTTCTTGGGTGGGCGAGGACCCACGCACCTGTTGGCACCTTTGAGCCTGGACTCATCTGCCTACACCTAAGGCTGTGTCCACACTTGGAACATGAAGGCGGTGGAAGCTGCCCAGGGTATTCAGCCAGGGTCAGCAGCCCTGATCAAATACTGCCTCGGCTTAGAGAACCAGCTTGCTGTCTCAGGCTGGGGGATGCACCCTGCCCTTGGTGGTACAGCCAAGTAACTGCCTTCTCCTCTCCACACCAGGAGGGGGGGATTCTGACTTCTCACGTCCAACGAAAGGCCCTTTTGTAGCTGTTTTGCCACCCAAAGGAGCCTGGGGTCCCAGTTTCCATGCTGTCTGAGCAGCGGCAGGCAGCCCTTCTCCCAGACCTGTCTCTCATTCAAGTGGTCCCACCTCTCCCTCCCAGGCCTCCCCTCACACACCCACCTAGCCTCAGCACAGACTCCTCCTTCCTGAGCGCCCCCCACGCAGGGGAGCCTGCAGAGCAAAACCAGCAGACCAGGAAGACAGCCCTAAGGACACCCACTTAAAAACAAAATAAAACGAAGCCTTGGGCTTCCCTGGTGGCGCAGTGGTTGAGAGTCCGCCTGCCGATGCAGGGGACGCGGGTTCGTGCCCCGGTCCGGGAAGACCCCACATGCCACGGAGCAGCTGGGCCCGTGAGCCATGGCCAATGAGCCTTTGCGTCCGGAGCCTGTGCTCCGCAACGGGAGAGGCCACAGCAGTGAGAGGCCTGCATACCGCCAAAAAAACAAAAAACAAAAAACAAACGAAGCCTTGCCTTCTCCAAAAAGGCCTCCCTACCCCTGAGTCCAGCTTAGGGCCTCCAAGTCCTGAACCACCCCACCCTGCCATCTGGAGCTCCTCCCTGGGCTCAATTCCAGCAAAGCTGACACTCCTGCCCCTTAGGTCACTGGCTGCCACCTAGCAGTGCCTGGGCCAGGATGGGTCCAGATTCTGTGGGACCTGAGGTTTATACAATGCGGGGCGGTCCTCTTAACAAGAAAACAAATACCAAGCCACATCTACAACACTGGGGACAGTGCCCAGAAGGAGCCTGGGCGCTCAAGGTACCCCGAGCCTAAATTCCATCAGTCTCACAGTGCGTGCACCAGGTCCTCCCAGAAGAATCTCCACAGCGAGGGGCAGAAGGGGACCCTGTTTATTCTGTAGTGTAACAGTTTTCATTTTCAGCCACCAATTTCTTCAAAGAAAACCTACTTCCAAGCCCAATATGTAACAAATGAGGAAAGTGCCCGAATAAACTTGTTTTATTCAATAAAATTAAACTTTTTGGCTTCTTTAGGAAAAAAAAAAAAAAAAAGGAAGGGAATTTAGGTGGAAAGTTGGAGTCCACCCCCTACCCTGCTGCCAGGCTCCGGCAGCTGTCAGAAACCGCTGGGGGCTCCTTCTCATATTTTGGCTAAGGAAGTTCAGGACCAGAGAGGGGTAGGGTCTGCTCAAGGTCACACAGCATGCGGGCCACAGGTTTGGGGCCTGCATCCAATAAGCTCACCTGCCTGTTACTAACCCTACCCTGGGTGGGGGTCAGCTCCTAACAAGACAGTTTCTTTGCACAGACGGCTGTAGGCACACAATCCACAGACATGCCTAAGACAGGGCTGGGGGGTCCACTGTCCTGATTCCTGCACCCCACACTAGACCCCAGGTGCCATCACGGAGCTTCACCCTTAGGGTGGAAATCGGGAGCAGAAGGGGCCCCTGCCAGCCACAAAGATCCACGTGAACCCCGGGCGGCCTGGGCTCCCTGGAGATGACCCGGTGAGGACCCCATGCCACCCTGCGAAGGTCACTGGCTGGAAGTCAGTAGCCTAGTTTCTAGACACAACCGTGCCACTGACTCACAGGGTGGCTGTGCAAGGCGCCTAACGTCTCTAGGACTCAGTTTCCTCGTCTACAAAATGAAAGTAATATCTGATTTACCGCCTTGGTGAGGCAGAGACAGTGGATGGGAACGTGGGATGAAATATGACCACCGGCAGCCCATGCCTCACCACAGGAAAGAGCATGACTGCCGGAGTTTACACCATGGGCCCCTGTTCACTGGCTGTGTGACCTTGGGCAAATGACTTAACGGCTCTGTGCTTCAGCTTCCTCTTCTGTAAAGTGAGGTTGCTAGGAGGATTAAATCAGTTAATATGTGCAAAACCCTTCAGTGACTGGCATGCTGTAAGTTCTAATAAGGATGTGTTAAATTAAAAATCCAAATATGAAAAACTCAGTATTTTTGTCTCCTCGGTGAAAAGAGAAATCCAAGGGCACAGGGGGTGACAGCCAGGCTGCCTTATTTATATAACTTACTGACGTAGAGCCCACTCCAAAGAGATTCTACAGCTGCTGGTTATGCATTAGTCAGGCACGAAAATTAGGGGGGGGAAAGCTGTCAAATGCCTAATAAAAAACTTAAGTCAACTACTAACTATTTACTGTCAAATAAAAACCCTAATAATAATAATAATAACTGAGGCTGAATGCTGGTTAGGTTCTCCGCTTGGGAGCCTAGTGCCTTTTTCTCTCACTCTCTTGCTTTACGTTCCTTCTCCCTTCCTGCCCTACTGCTGGAAGCAGGGATCCACCTATATAAATCACAGATAATAAGGTCCAAGACCTAAAAAGGGGAGAAAACAACGACCCTCTAGCTGACCGGTATTTCATGTCTTCTTAATTCAATACAACTTCCAACTACGACTCAGTGCTACAGTCATGTTGTGTAGCCGCTGACACTCTTTGCCATGGTTTGGACAGTTTACCAAGGTACCTGCCATCTCCTGCCTCCCTGGGAGGCCAGCAGGACAGGGACCACTCACCCCCCGTTTACAGGTGAGGAAACCAGGACTCCGTGAGGGGAAATGGCTTGCCTCAAGCCGCAGGGCTGGGCAGCCTGGTGTGGCCAAAGGTCACCTGTCCCTATTCAAGATAAACGGGGTCTGGACTCAGCCCCGCCAGCAACCAGTTACACAAGCTCAGACAAGTCTCGTAATAGGCAAGAACGGGGAATCAGCAAAGAGATCCTTTCAGCTCAGGCCAGGAGGCCAGAACCCCCATGCACCCCACTGGCAGGTCTGTTATTAACAGTTAAGAATCTACAGGGACCTATTATATGCATACATTGTCTAAACCAAACCTTATAACAAGCCTGAATGGTAAGAAAGATTATCTCCATTGTACAGCAAACAGATTTGGAGAAGTGAACATTTGGCTGTAGGTCATACAAGTCACTGGCAAAACCCAAATTCCAGCCCTGGTCCATCTGAATTCACATTTTATTACTCGCTTTTCTGCCACCTTCACCAGGAAGTATGGGCAACTGTATGAAGATGCCTGGGACTGTGCATCAAGGTTTCTGGGGGCCTGAGGCCTCCTGGCAGTATCTCCAAGTGTCATACCCGGGACAGTCTTCAAAGACCTCCTTGAATGGGGTCTAGAGATAGTGCCTGCCACCAGTGGCTCCACCAGCCAGGCAGAGTTAGAATACCTCTTCTCCCTCAAGGCCTCCACACCCTGTGCTATCCAAGGAAGCCAGGCAGACCTGAATCTGATTCCACTTTGCTGTGTGACCTCGGGAAAGTCCTTTAACCTCTCTGAGCCCCAGCTCAAAGTGGGATTAGAAATATCTATATTTCAGAGTGGGGTTAATGGTATCTGTTTCAAGACTGACGTCAATTTCAAGGTGAGATAACCTAAGAAAAGCACCCGGCACGGTGTGGGTGACCAAGTTGGCCCCCTCTTCCCCACAACCCACAGGCCCTGCCCAAGCTCTGAGGTCAGCCCTGCAATGCCCAGCACCCCAGCCGGAGCCCAGGGCCATGTCTAGAACACTCCATGACTCCTTGGTGCAGACAGAACTAGTAATTAGCTGTCACGATTTAATAATAAAAAAGATAATCCATGCCACAGCACACATGGATTTAACTAATCTTAATTTGAAGGGAAAATAACAACTCTAAATATATCAAATGCAAGTTTTTTAAGACAACCTGCAAGTGGGGTTTATCTCCAGTTTCCAGCACAAGCAAGTTATTTAGTTTCTCCCACTGGCCAAGCTAATATTCTTTTTTTCACACTTATTTATTTTTTACAGTCTGAAACAAACGTTCTCAGAGCAGCATGTAAATCCTCCAGCTGAGCAGAAGCCCTTTTCTGCAACGCATTTTGTCACTGGGACCCCAAACCAAAGCTCTGGTCTGTGCCCTGCCTGCTACGTGAACCCCACCCCCTACCCGCAGACACACCCCCGGCCCTTCCCGGGTTCCCAATAAAGACAGAGCGGGTGGAGCCGTCACACCAATGACCTGCCCGCCACCTCCAGCCCAGGGGGACCTGCCACGTCCTGTCACCCACTGCCTGTCTCCTGCATTTCTCCAGAAATCTGACATTTGGGGTTTTGGAGGAGGAGCAAAAAAAAAAAAAAAAAAACGGCAAAAGGCAAACGTGTTTCTGACAGCTGATAGCTCGCTCCTTCCGTGATAGCTTCTTTTGGTTACGGAAGGGGTGATAACATGCAAAACTAAAATACCTGTGATCGGGGGCTATAAAATAGGAATTCTAAGGAGGAATCTGGAGAGAATGGCTGAGAGAGATATCCAAAGGAAGTTTTCAAGCTTCTGACTTAGAAAAGCAATCACCTCGTGCCACCAGGCAGGGTCCATGCTCTTTTAAAAGATTTCTAGATGCTTCCACTTCTCAGTGGTCTATCCAAGGCCAGACCCTGTGCTAGGTGGGCGCTTAACACCCTCACCTCATTGAATTCTGAGCATGAAGCCAAAAAAGTAAGTGCAGACAAGGAAACTGAGGCCCAGAAAAGTAAAGTGACTTGCCTGGGCGGGCGCGTAAATCCCACCCTGGCCGACTGGTAGCAGAGCCTGTGCTCCTTCAACACCCCCCCCACCCCCGCCCCGGACCCTACCCCCAGGGTGACCCGCCCTCAGAGCTGTTACCATATGACAGTGATGTGACTGAAGACAGGAAGGAGGGGTGACGCACCAGACGGGACAGTCGTCCTGAGGTTGTTTCTGATGATGGCATCCTCAGAACCCCACGGAAATTTCTCCCTGATCCCAGGGAGACCTACAGTACTAACACCAGGAGATGACAGAGCCAGGGGGAGAGCAGAGCATCCGTAAGGGAAGGGGGAGGGTGTTCATATTTGCAGTATGTGCACCGTGCACCAGGCACATGTCATTTAAACGCCACGAGTGTTGTTAGCTAGGTTCCCAGATGAGGAAGCTGAAGCTCAGAAGGTCAACTCACAATGCGAGGGGCCGCCAAGCAGCAGGGTGGGGCGCAGACTTGGGCTCTCCAGCGGAGGCCGCAAACCTGGACACCCCAATACCCCCTTCTCCTCGCCCCTTCCCAGGATGCCCATCCCAGATAACAGCTCAGAGACTCATGCTCTTGGCAAAGCCTGGGGGCCACTCATCTCCCCTCCCAGGCTTTACTATTCCTGCTCCCCTTGATGGATGGGCCCCCCAGCTCCATCAGAACCCTCCACGGAGGCAGGGAGAATGCAGCATGAAGGGATCTTGAGAAACGTAAAGAACTCCTATACAGGCAGACGTGTATCCGATGCTTGCCCCTGAGTCAGATCTCCAGCCAAAGCCCTCACCTCTGACCTCTGACCTCTGACCAGTGCCAGCCCTCTGTCTGCAGATGCACCTTGGACACAAGCTCCAGGGACCTCCTCCACCCGCAGCTCATGCAGCTCGAGCACCCCGGGCCTCGACCGCACACATCAAGGGCAGGGCCGCTCACACTCCGGCCATGTCCCCCAAGCAGGACAGAGCAGCGGCCCAGATGGCCATCCTCCCACATGCTCCCACCCCCTGGATGTTCTTTCAGGTGGGGATGTCCGGGGCGGGGGGACGGCAGTAGGTGAATGAATGAATGAATGAATGAATATCCTCCAGGAGACAAGGCTTCAGAAACGTCCTCCTTCTACTCTCCTACTTCTCTATCATTAAAGAAAAGTAAAAAAGGAAGAAGTAACTATTTCTTTTATACCCGTCTCCAGAATACCATCTCAAAGGAAGGGTCCAACCCTGGTGTAATGATCTACGGAATTCCAACACAGTTCTCACCCTGGGGATGCCCTTAACGGTGGAAGGGATCCCACATATTTACAGGCCAGCCCTGCCCATCCATCTCTGGAGCCCTGCCTCTAGAAGCACCTGGCAGGAGGAGAGTTGGGACCTGCCTGTCTGGACCACGCTCAGACTGTGGGCTCCAGGAAAAGCGGGACCCTCACGACCACCTGGGCACCTCGCCTCAGACAGCCAAGCCAGAGGCGGAGTCCCAAGGATCAGCCCTCCCCGCCCTGACCAGCTACCGACCGGGGCCAGCTCTGGGGACAAGAGCGGAGCATGGACTGGCCGGAGCATGCCCCTGCCACGGCCGGGAAGCAGGGACAGGAGAGGCCTGGGCGAGGCCAGCGGTGCCAGTGGCTGGGGCAGCAGCTGTGTGGATTTCCGGAAGCCCGGGTGGAGAAGCGCCTATAATTCTTAGTCCCCCTCTTAAAATATAAAGACTCAATTATCTCTGAGCAGCTTGCTTTACACATGAATTGACACATTTATTTTACAATAAATAGCTGAAAGTTATCTGTGTTTCCTTTACTGTTAATCTACACAGAGAAATAATAAACAGGGCTTGTCTACAAAAATGCAACTACTGCAGTCCTCAGAATTCAATTAAGCTAAAATAATTAACGCTCCCACCATATTAAATGACTATACATTTGAGCCACTGAAGTTTTGTTCTTTAATCTTTCCTTTTTATTAAAAAAAAAAAGAAAAGAAAAGTTGGTGCCAAAGTAGGGAGGGGAAAAAGCAAAAAGGGAAACTGGGAAGGAGAGAGCATGATGGGCTGTTAAAATGGAATGGTCGTCTTCAGCTGACACAGCATGGAGACTGTCTTGTGCTTTCGATTAAAATAACATTTTAAATGCTTTGAACAAACATATCTCTTTAGACTTCTAAGGGATTATTTTACATATTTCTTCAAGAATGAAGAAATCCATTCGTCCTGTTGCTGAACAGAAAGGGCCAAGAATATCTTTCGTCACACATAGAATAAAAATGCTGTAGGCCACTGCAGTATTACAACCCAAAAAGGGGGGGGGGATGGCAGGGGACGGGGGGACAGGGGGGTGAGGACAAAGCTGCCCTGAAGATTAACTTTGCCTTTTATGAAATCATAAACAAACCTACCCACGATGATTGGCAGCCTCTCATTGGAAAATACCTGCAATGCGAAATGAGGATTCGGATGGGTTCTGGAGAAAGCAGGAAGAAAGCCCTTCCACTGAAACATGAATAGGGGACCGTCTCATCGGCAGAAGCCACCCTGAAAGCTCTGTGTGCACTGATGCCAGGTGTTTATACCACTGGTGAGAACTATCCCTCTAGCGTCAGACAAAGAAAAGAAACACAGACAAAAGGGGCCCAACACCTTTGTGGATCACGGCTCCGGCCCTAAGGAAGGATCACTCAGATCTACACGGTGCTCTGAGAAACCAGGGTTTACAGGACTTTGGCCTGAACATGTCAGACACTTTCCTCGAGGCCCTTGGCAACTTAAGAGTGTGGGAGACTTCGTGCTAGGACACCCACAAGAAGGCCAGCCGCACAGGCCAGTCTGGTTAGACGGGGTCTCCCCAGGGCCCAGCCGGTGCCTGCAGGGATCTGCACACCACCGCAGTCTCTTCACAGGAGAGAGAGTCCATTAATCCCACTGTACAGATGGGCAAAGGGAGGCCCAAGGTCACAGAGCTGCCAGGTGGTTGCCGCAGAGCAGCTGGGCTCGCTGCATCGCCCGAACTGCCTGCTGGGTGATGGGGGGTTCCTGGCCATGCCCATCCATCTCACCTGTGGGAGCAGAGTGCCCCACTTCCATCAGGCTCACCCCACAAGGACCACCCAAAGCCTCAGTCCATCCAGTCTGTTTTGGACCAAGACACGGTGGAGATGGATACACAAACCTCCCAGCCAAGCACCTGCTCGTGTACCGCCACACCAGAAGGGACCCCCGGGAGAAAAGTTCCACTAGCAAAGCATTTGTGGAGCCTCTGCTCCTTTAACCCACACACCAGGCCTGCCAGGACTGTCCCTCCCGGTGACATGTGGAGAAACTGAGGCTGACCCTGAAGGTAGTCCAAAGTCTATCGGCAGGGTCTAAACCCTCACCCGCACGAACTCTGATACCGTCTTGCTGCAGGACAGACTGCTGTTTCTAGGAAACACAGGCCAGCCAGGGCCCTGAGCTCAGAAGTATGAACCGGAAGCAAACACTCTGGGCTGCACGGAGCACAGGCTCCCTGGAAGAGGCTCTGGTGCGCCATGACCTTGACCCGGAGAGGACCTGATGCATAAGCCGACCTGCCAGGGGACGCAAGCCTCTACACCTGTCCTACAGGTGTTAAAAGCCAGCTGTCCGGATGACCGGCCAAGTGGGCACGGCAGAAGGTACGGCCAACCTCCCCCAAGGGGTACATGCTCCAGCAAGCTCTCACAGGCCCCTCCCCAGACCTACGCCTAGGATCAGGCAACATCAGAAGGAGCCTCTTTTGACAGATGGGAAACTGAGGCCAGAGAGCAGAGGAGAAATGAAGGCCCCACCCACATGCAACATCTCGTAAAGCCTCACAACCACCCCGACGAGATGGGTCTCATTCACTCCACTGCACAGATGTGGAAACTGACTTGTCCAAGTTGTGAAGAACGAATTCCACCCAAGACTATCTGGTTCCAAAGCCAGAGACTAAGCCAAGAACGCCTGCAAAGGGAGGGCCAGCTAGCCTTCCGAATGTCCATCCTGTCCTCCTGGCCGCCTACGGATCAGGCCCCACAATGGAGCCTGTTGCCAAAAGCACAGCGACCATCATCAGCCCACCGGGCCTCTCCGAGCTCCAGGCCCGTCTCCTCCTGAGGGTCACTGGACGGTGGGCCCTCGGCCAGGGCGAGCCCACCTGTGGCCCCATCCTGGTAGCCCCCGGGCCCTCCCAGCACCAGCACCCTCAGACAGAGGGCGAGCCTCCCCCCCCCCCCCCAGCAGTGCGAGGGGCGAGGGCAGGCCTGGGACCCGAGAGGTGGCTTCGGCAGCGGCCAGACGAGTGCAACGTTCCATACCTGCAATGTTCTCCTGCTTGGGGCAGATGCCTTTCGTGGGTGAGAGCAGGTGGTCATCTTCGTCGGGGGTGACCTGGATCCCGATCTCCACCGGCTCGGACACTTTCCTGAGCTCAGAGCGTGAGGAGGGCGGCGGGCTGCCCTTGTCCAGGCCTTTGTCATAGCAGCCACCCAGGCTGCCGCCACACTGCTTCTTCTTGTGCTCTATAAAAACCAGGATGTCCCCCAGGGGGAAGTTCATCTGACACTGTCCACAGGTGAGCAGGTCAGGGTCGGGGCCCCCCACCATCAGCCCCAGGCTGCTGGGCTCCTCTATCTCCAGACCCTCATCTTCCTCGAGGATGGTGGCCTCCACATGCTCAGGCTCTGCTGGAGAGAGAAAGGAGAAGGGAGGGGGGGGGCAGAGAAGACAAGATGGGCTTAGGCAATCACAGGCACCCATCGCTCATTCCAACCCTTCCCCACCAAGAGGCAGGCCCCTCCGCTGCAGGATGCTAGACGTCACCACGTCCTCCCCACAACTCCTGGAGGCAGGGGGTTCACCATCCTGCGTGCAACAGATGGGCAAACTGAGGCTCCCGGAGCAGCGCTGCAGCTCCCAGAGGTTGCTGCTTAAGTGGTACTGATCTTACTGCTTTCTAGTTTATTTCCTGCCAATTCCGCCTCTCCCCCCACCACCAACTCAGCATAGGGACACACACACATGACCACCCGCACATCCACACACATCTTGGTTTCACCAGAGACTGGGCCGTCTAGAGAGGTGTCTCTCAAACTCTGCAACATCTAAGAATCACCTGGGAGCTTTGAAAACCCCCGACACCCAGGCTGCACCCCAGACCAACTACACTGAGAGCCAAACATCAAGCTGTCTTTTCCTTTTTTTTTTTTTTTTGTAAGATTCCCAGGTGATTCCGATGGGCGGCCAAGGCTGAGAACCGGGAGCCAGAGCTGTCTCTCCCCGCTTAGGCTCAAGCTGCTCCCTCCCTTCCCTCCCACCTTTCATTCACGTCCTCCCCATTCATAAGAGTCCTGCATGCATTCCTCTACCTGAGACCTGGCTGCACACCAGACAAGAAAACAGAAACCCAGACGGGCGTCCCAGGGCCAGTCCTTACGAGAGAAAGGAACCCACGGGCTCAGAAAGCAACAAGTGAGCGTTGGTTCAAAAAGAAATATTGAAAGAAAAAAAAAAAAAATGCAGGGAAGAGACGCTGGGAGTTGGCTGGCTGAAAGCGGGAGCCGGCTTTCCTGCCAAACACTCTGCTCCCGGTCAGCCTTCCATTGCTTTGTAGATTTCCCGACACTCACCAACTCCCCACTGTCCTTTTTTATTTGTTGGTTTTATTGTCACTCCCAGAAAAAAGAAAAGAAAAAAAAAATAATTCTTCAGACTACAAAAGCATTTCTTGGCAGATGACAAACCACACTTTCAACGGGCTGTACATTTTCATATTTCTTTAGCAGCCGATATATCTCCTTTCATTCTTTTTTGTAGGGGGCACGGGACCCAAATATTTTGAAGCTAGTAAATGCCTCAAAAAGCAGCAACCCCCTCAGGGAAAACTGGGAGACACTGGCAGCTGAAACTGTCATAAATAAGGGAAGCGGACGGTGAGGTTGCATCCTTCCTCGGGGTCTGAGCAAATTCGGGGTGGAATTTTTCGAGAGCAAATGTCAGTCGTCATGTAGATAGCACAAGCGGCAGGGTCTTCAGAGAAGCAAGAGGGCAGCCAGAGGTCTGAAACCCGAGGAGGCAGGTACATTTTCTGTTGTACGGTATTTAGGAAAGGATAATGAAAACCACAGAACAGAGGGAAGAAATGGAATGGGGGAAAACACATTCCGTGGCAGTGAAGTTATTGACGGGTCAGAGCCAAAGAACAGACAATTTAAGGAAAAAATTCTGTGGCATCTTCCATCCTACATATAAATCACTGCTCTGTATTTTCTGAATACAAGCTTCTCCAGGGCCTGTGAGAGTCCATGTGTAAGACCGGATAGACGGCACATGTAACATGTATGAACTAGGCATGCACGGGTCAGTGCACAGGTATTGCTGAGAAGGGAAGTGACAATTTGAGATCCCGCCTGTGCTTAAAGAAAAGCAGACAGAACCCTCGATGAATTACACGTAGAAACGCACTGGAAATGTGACCGCACAGAAACACCCCGCAGATGAGGAAATCCGAAATCTCTCGTCTGCAATACCTCTAACAAAAAGAACCTATAAGGTATGAGAAACAGTGTGCACAAAGGCAGCCCCAGAAACCACTGATTACACTTTAAAAAGAAATCGGGGTTTATTTTAAAAAGAGTTGGAAGACAATGCTACATGATTCATTTACCAATTTATTTTATGAAAAGACGCTTTGCTATGGTTAAAATGTAATCACAACCCTCACGCTGAACAGTGGTTCTAGGGGGGACTGGGTTCCAGGTTCCTGTGAACGGTTTGCCAGAATGTAAAAGGTAATTATTCAGTGCCTCTTTCCCCTTTAATGATCTAACATTGAGCAATACTGTTTATATTGAAAAGCTCGCACCTTTAATTACCAATTACATATACATAATTTCAGAGCCAAAGGAGAGGGCTGTGAAAACAGTTCTTTAGAAATATAAGGACGTATTGTAGGCCATTTCTAGAAAAGGAGCTCTAATAAATGGGGGGAGAATGTCAAAATATTGTTTTGTTAAAAAGAGAGAGAGAGAGAGGCACAAAGGAAATGCGCTAAAATGCAAAAGAAAAAGGACAAAATGAAATTGAGAATTCAAATGAAACAGGGGTGAGTTCTGTGGAGGTACCCGGGCCCTCCTGAGCGGGCCTGGCAGCCGGCTGCCTCCATAAGGGCATTTGATAAAAATAAACAAAGACAACAGCTCATCCATCCAAATCCCAACTTGATCATCCTTTCTGAGGATGGGGAGGTGTTTTCTGCCGTCTAATTTCATCTTTGGTTTCCTTGTTTTGGTTTTGCTTTTCATTAACTTTTTCAGCCAAGTCCATCCATCCGTACTCCTGGTGGGAGTTTTGGGAAGAAGCATGAATATCTCCTCTCTGTTGGGAGGTTTTAAGCTACATAATTTCAAATTTCTTTTCTCTTTTAAAAGAAACACAGACGAATTTAAAAATGAGCAAAGGTCACCTGTTCATAAGTGTCCCTCCCTCGCCCCTCCATCTTTTGCTAAGGACTCTGTACCAGAACTTTTTCCTTTTTCTCCTTTTTTTTTTGTTTTGCTGTTTTGGGTAACATCTGGTATTCTTTCCTTTATTTGGCGGCCTCTGCCTTTCACTTTCCTCACGCAGCAAGCCCTTGTGAGTCCCAGTAATTGAGTTTGAAAATAGCCGAAGCCGTTCACTGGGCTGCAGGTCTAATTTCTCCCTCCAGCCAACCAGCCTGAGCAGCCAGGCGCTGCTGGCGTCCCATCCTGCAGACGGCTCTGAACTCGGGTCTCCAGACCCCGGGTCCAGCTCACTGCCTCCTCCAAGGGCGTGCAGGAGAAAAAGAAACACAAAAACATCCCCTTCCCCCGCTCCCCACTCGCAGTGCTGAAAGTAAAACTCCTTAGGATGACAGGGGTTTTCACCCAACTCCAAGAATGGGGTTCCCTCTGCCCAGCCCCTGGCACGTGGAGCTCTGGGCTTTGACTCTGCAGGAGGCACTTCCCAGGAAGGCAGCGACGTCACCCCGAACCCCAAAACTGTCAAATTTCTAGGCCAGAGCAGGTGGACCAAGACAGCTTGCTGAATCTCATGTTCAAGGCCTTCGGAGACACCCCCAAAGGGCTGTGGTTTCACTTCCGCTGGCAGGCGGATACCGAGCTGGGCGTGTGGGGTGCATGTGTGTGCGTGTGTGTGTCTGTGTGTGTGTCCCTTCTTAGAACCCTGTCCCTCACAGAAGAAATAAAAGGAGAAAGAACCACTTGCCCAAGCTCAGAGGAGGGCAAAGTGAGACGGGCCTGGCCCCCACCCCAGAACCTTCCTTCCTCTGACCTGTGGGCACCTCGACGGAGCCCACATAGCCTCAGAGAACCCGGCCCCTGCTGGGACAGGCACCCAGCGACCAGAAAGCACCAGGAAAGTGAAAAGCCACATACAAACGAAACAGCCTTTCAAATTCCCAGACCCTACAGACCAGTCCCTCAGGCTGCCCTGTCCGGCAAACTTCTTCAAAAAAAGAAGGCGAAGATGAGGTCTTTTCCCCTGAGAGGATTTTTGCTTTCACGCAAAGCTCCCCGAGTGTCAGGCAGCGCTGGAAAATACTGCTGCCCTCACTAGTACGAGCTGAATAAAGTAGAGGGATCGCTAAAATGTTTGACTCATTAGAAGGAAAAATGAATGAATGCAGCAGACGACCTGTTTAAACGTCGGGTATCAGATTGGGGTGGGTCCTGAAATGTGACGTCCGAAAGCACATGGACAAACGTGTATTTACACGCACACACTTACACATTTGTTGTAATTTTCCTTTACAACAAAACCACATTTAATTCACAAGGCGAGGCCTCCTCCCAGCTGATAAATGCGTTCAGAAGCAATGAAATCAGGGTTCGCAGATAATTATGGACGTTGTTGTTAAGTGGACGAGGAAGCACTTGGTCCTAAGACTCGCTCCCCCATGCTTGGCTGGGAAGGAATGTGGGCAGAAGACAGATGGAAAGACATCATTAACACCGGCCCAGCCAAGCAGCCCACAGGCCCCCGGCAGCTGCAAAGGCCTAGCGAGCCTTACCTGGTCAGTGACTGCCCTATACACACGCTGGGCTCCAAGGGCCCCGCCCACCCTGGGTCTGCCCTAACAACTGCCCCTGCACCTGCCCTTCGGGGAATTCCAGCCAAGGGGCGGGCCTCCTGCTGTCCCCAGAGCACAGCGTGTGTGCCCTGCTGCACACACAGCGCACAGGCCCGTGTCCCCTTACCCCTGCACTGATTCAAATCCAAATCGCTGTCCTTAATGGCTAAGCCACAGACCAGGAGACACCTACATAGAATTATCGATTCAGTGATGGGGGCGTGGGTGGATAAGGGAAGGATGTGGGGAGGAGGGGTGCCAGGCTCTCAAAATCTTGGGCCACCAACGTCACAGCCGCCATCCTATTTGCACGAGTGTTTACAAGAAATGTTGAGCATCCATCCGCCTGCCGGAGCCCTGCCTCTGACTGGAGACGTTACACCTGCTTCCTACGAAGACGGAGCCTTTGCCAACCAGCCCGTGCTCACCAGTAATCTGCAAACGGATCTTTTCACTCTCCTCCCCGCGAACATTCAGGGAGGGGCCGAGACCCCAGGCGACACCTAAACGCCACTAAAACGCGAACTCGACGGAGCACGACACTTTCTGAGCTTCCATCAATGTTTAATTTATTGGCTCCAAGAGAAAATAACAACCGTGTGTGGCGGGGGGAGGGGTGGATGGGAGAGAGAAGGAATCAATTCTTGGTGGAGAAAATAATCTATGACTAGATGACGCTTAAAGGCTCGACAAGACATTTATGAAGTTCTCCGCACAGAGGGAATCGCGCAGTGCCCAGCAGAGGAGTCGCAGATAAGCGGGGAGCCTCAGGCGAGCCAGGCACGTGTTCCGAGGAGGTTCCTCAAGGGGCCACGAAGGGTCAGGACGCAGCCGGGTCCCTGACCCCCCGTCTGCCCACCAAACTCTCGCCTCCAAGCAAGGACCCGACCCAGGGAGGGTGCAGCCAGACTGGTGAGAGACAGGTTCCACAGAGAGATGAGCTCTCTCTTCCCGGACCACCTGCCCTCCAGGGAGAAGGGCTGAGGACTCCAGCCTGTTCCAGGTGTCACCCAGACCCCGAGCCTCCTTGAGACCCTCAAAGGCCACCTCCCCAGCGCCCTCAAATCCGCTGCAGGGACGGGCACGCACCAGGGCCGGCCACCACCCCACAAGGCCCCATCTGCTCCATGCCAGACACAGCACACGCCTCAAAGTGAAATGTTCAAGATTTCTGACATCTGGGCAGAGAGAAGGATGCCAGGGCACAGCCTTATCTGTAACGTGGATTTCCCTTCCCGCGAAAATGACCCAGGGTCTGGCTGACTGGGCCCATCATGGGGAAGGCTTGGCCTGCATTTCAGGAAGGCGGGGGTTCCTGATCCGAGGAGAGGTTTGGGGTGCAGGAAGAACCCAGCCGGTAGACTCCAGGTGGGGAGCTCCGAGGGTGTGAGGGGCACCCCCATATACATACACACATTGTCCTCCATGCCCCCTGCCTGGTTTCAGAATACTTTAGCGTGTTAAAATCAGCTCGCTGCAACACACCCTAACTTGCTCCACGGACTCAGTCCAACCTCTCCCCCCTCCCGCAATGCATCCCGCAAAACTGAGCTCCGGAGGCCGGGTCTCACACATTCAAAAGCAGGAAAAAGAGCCCATTAAGGAAAGCAGCGTTCAGGTGTATTCACACAGCCCGTCCACTACTAAAAGGTTACTAAGAAAAAAGTCAAGTCCATGAGACCAAAGAATGGAGTGACCTATGATTTGAGAAATAAAATAGTTCTTTAAAGAAAAAAAAAAAAAAAAAAAGGAAAGGTACAGAAATACTTCTAAACACATTCAGAAGATTCCATAAAATTGCAAACGCCTTAAATCTTCAGAGACACAACAGAGCTCATAACGATGCGATATAAAAGCATTCTTCGGGTCCCAACGAAGAGATTTGTTTTATTTAACGCTGTGCTTTTTCAAAGGTGCTATGCAGAAGAAAAGGAACATCCATACAGGACGCTGAGCTACAAGCCCTTAACTGGAGGAGATTCTGAGGCTGACAGCAAACTAGCAAGAGTGGAAGCTGCTTTCAGCATCTCATTTCCAAGGTAGAAATTTAAACAGGATCCTCCACCACTTTTTTAATTCTTAGCAGGGCATCCATTTCTGAGGTCCACGTTCATCACAGTAACATTGGCATTCAACTTCCTTGAGTCATTTTTGTGTGTTGTTTTAGCACAGAAGTTGTTAGAACATTCTCAAGTGTATTTGCATTTCAGCAGTTCAATTGAAGGGGGTCATAAAAAAGTTGTGTAAAACAGAGGATTTTTTTTTTTTTACTTTGAAGTTACCTAATTTTGTGTGGTCTGGGATTTCATTATAGTACCAGAGCTCAGTCTGTCTGATTCAACACCCAAGCAGATGAGCTGCCTCGAAAAAGAAATAAAGAATGAATTTCTTGAATTTCAGCAACTACACAAAAGACTTGCATATGTCAAAATGCCGGACGACAGTCCCCGTGAATGTAGCACCATTAATCAAAGCGCAATCTGGTGTCACTTTTGCCAGTAAAAACGATGCTGTTCCCCTCACCCCGCTCGCAGGCTCGTGCAGAAGACACACGAAGTGTGTCCCTCTGCTTTTCATGTGTCTCCAAATAGCCTGCTCTCGGCACTTTTTATACACGCCTGGGGAAAACTACTGCTCCAGGGAGGCGGTCAACAAATGGCTTTTCTTGGGGAGGGGACGACAGCTCGGGTAGATCTCACTGAGGTTTGGCTCTCTGGGAAGGAAGGAAGATGTGTGGGATTGGGAGCCGGGGGTAGGGAAAAGGACACACAGGCCCCCAGGCCCGATCGTGTGAGTAAATAGAGCTGGAAAGTGACAAAGCCATGCTCAGAGCAGCCGGGTGACACAGACATTCATCCCTGGTCTTCTGATGTGCCCTCTCCCCATGAAAAAAATACCCCAGTGGGCCCACAGCTAACACCACCTGCAGACGCGTGGCCGGCATCAACAACTTGACCGTGGGCATGGTCCCCAAGGAGCATTTACTGTCCCTTGTCTTCCCAGATGTGACAACAGCATTAAACTTAGTCCAAAGTACCTGGAGAGTTTCAGCTAACGGTAAGACCTAACTGGACAGCCAGAAGGTCCTTCCTTAAGCCATAGGAGATGGAGGAGATAGTCCCCAAAGGTCAAGGACCCCATCTTTACCCTCCCCCATAAAATATTTTTCTTCACACATTGTGGTATCTGTAGTCTGTGTTTAGTTACAGCTTGTGAAACTCCCCCAAGTTCCAAGGCAAAGGATTGGGGATTTCTGAAATGAATTTTTTTAACGGTTTTCTGCAGGCCAGAGGCAACTGTCCCAGCCCAAGGCTTCGAGGTGACAGTGACGCCTCATCTCTGAGTTGTCAAATGAGCTCGCTGCCACAATATGCTTACAGCAGGCTCGATTCAAACATTAAATGAAGTAGAGAAATCATCAGAGAAATTGCTGGCCCTCTGTACTGGAGAGTGAAGGCTCTTGCTCTGCCTGATGACAGCGCTAGGCTTTTGTCTGACCTAATTTATTTCTCTTTCAGGTTAGAATAAAGCACTCCTTTCCTGTCGCCACGTAACCTCTTCTGCCCATATATTGAACTCAAGTAGAAGACTCTGGGTTAACTGTGCTGTCTGCAGATTTCTTTTTTTTTTTTTGCGGTACGCGGGCCTCTCAGTGCTGTGGCCTCTCCCGTTGCGGAGCACAGGCTCCGGACGCGCAGGCTCAGCGGCCATGGCTCACGGGCCCAACCGCTCCGCGGCACGTGGGATCTTCCCGGACCGGGGCACGAACCCGCGTCCCCTGCATCGGCAGGCGGACCCTCAACCACTGCGCCACCAGGGAAGCCCTCTGCAGGTTTCTTGAACTTGGAGAAGAAGACATTATAGATCCACAAATTCCGTGATCAAAAGCACACGTATTCCCCAGCACGAAATTACACGGTTAGGGGAGAAATCGTGTCGTTAAAAGCCATCCATTAAGGGCACCGTTTGGGGTGAAAGGTATTAGCAACGCTGGGTCTAGCAAGCACATACTCCTTCCAGACAAAGGTTTACACATTGAGTTGGCATTTTATCTCTTTGGGGAACGGTGCTGTCTCACTTAGTACAGTGGGAACATTACCTAACAAATGGAATTGAGGATCCAAGTGTTATAAAATCTGAGCTGAAAAGATCTCCGCTCATCAAGCTGTTTTAGACGCATGACTCCCGAGAGCAGTGGCAGATCCCCAGGTCTGTGACATGCAACACAGGAAGGGACAAAACGAGGTTCACTCTTCCCAGACCCCCTCACCCCATCAGGCATGCCTCAACGACCTAACGCAATTCAGAAAGTCAAGACCACAGAGTAACCGGAGGAAACACGCCCATTCAAAGCTAACAATTGTAACTGTTTAAAAAAAAAAAATTAAAAAAAAGAAAATTGCCCCCATCTGCCTAGTGAGGGCTTGTAAATCAATGCCGATGGCTTGAAAATAGATTTCTCAAACTTATATTCTCATTTTGTCCTGCTCGACTCTCTGCAGGAAAATCAATATTACAACTTCACACTTAGGACATTTTGCAGCAACGTAAACTGCTTTCGCAGCTGATGGAAGCCGGGTCCCGGCCCCTCGCAGCGACGGCTCCACGCATGACACGGGCACCGAGCTCCCCCTAGCTGCCAAGAGGCGCCAGACGCTGCTGGGCGTTGCAGCCTTGCCATCAACTAAAAGCCAATTCAACTGAAAGTTTATTTTGGAAAGTATTTTATCACAACAAGCAACAGAGAATGTAAAGCGATCGTTGAAAGGAGATGAAAAGGAAAAAGAGAAGGCGGGTGCAAGCCGTGTTCTAAGCCCAAAGACAGTGCCAAGAGCTCGATTCTGATAAGGCGCTAGAAACCGGTGTCCTCTACAGTGGGAAACGGATCGATTGCTTTGCGCGCTTCCATCTCACCTGAGACAGATGCTAATTACTGTCCGGTGCACCCAAAATTGGCCTCCCCTTGGGTCAATAAGACCCATCTGGCCCTGCACAGTGGTCAGCAAAGCATCACACCCCAGCATCTGACTCAGCCTCCCTCCATGTTCCTAAGGCCGCCTTCACCAAAGCAACTGCATTCACTCCAGCACTTGAGAAATGACTCGTTTTCTGTTACGAAATATTTTGAAGGCCAGACAAAAATCGCCAAGGCCAAAGCACAGAGAGCCACCTCCCACCCTCATAAAAAAAAGGAAATATGCCCCCGTGCATAATTTTCAGGGACGGAAAGACTACCCTTTAAAAATATTATGGGTTGTTAAAATATGCTCATGGCTATTTTTTCTCTCAGGTGTGAATTACAAATGAATAAAGTCCGCCTGGCATAACACCTTGGATGAACACATTTCCATTCTCCCTTAGAATCAGAGCAGCTGACTTATATCACACTTCTAACGATATGGGGTTCCCTTCTGTGCAGAAGGGAGACAAGCTTCACTCCCCCCACCAACTACCAAAAAAGAAGAGGGACCCAGGTCTTATGAAATTTATCAGAGGCCCAGTTTTGAAAGATATGTGGACACCTGGAGATATACTCTACCCTGGGGAGTTAAGATAATTGTAAGCACAGCGGCCTTCAAAACACACAGCCACAGCAAAGCCTAAAAGGCAACCATGGAATTAACACACCCTAACTTCCGTGTCAAATCTTGGGTCTCTAGTTATTCTGCAAAATTGTGAATTCATACGGAAAATTACTAACCTTCCAAGGAAACCTGTTGGTGAGTTGTTGAAAAAATCACCTTCTCTGGGGCTGTGTAATCTACCCTGGCCTTATTTCCTTCGGGAAGCCTCAGAGCTCCTGCACGGCCTGGGGTTCATCTGCCTCCCCACTCACCCGGCCTGGCACAGTGGGCTCACGGCCCTTCCCTCTGCCTGGCCGGTCACTGGTCCTCATCCTACCCTGTCCACCACTGTCACTGTGTTGTTTTGTGTTTGTTTTTCTTGAAAGCTGTGTCTGTCCTCCGGTTTTAAAAGCCACATCCATCTGGGTCAAACATTTTGAAACAAACCAGAAGCCTCAGTCTTCATCCCCAGCTGTCTCCCACTCTCTCTTTTCTACCTCACTCCTCTTCTCACTGGCCCTGTCTGTAAATTTAACCAGCTCATTATGGAGCCCTTCTCCCACTTGCCAACCCCCCTGCAAGATGATCGATGCTGTTTGTGTGCTCTTCTGTTTCTCAAACCATCAGTTATACTGAGTTGCATCATCTCTAAATAACCTGAGGCCGGCGGGCTGCCACCCAACTGAAGATGCACCACGTTTTAGGCTGTTTCTTTCACACTTGAAATCTAAAATGTGGACACCGGAAAGGGGCTGTGGCAGCACCCATTTTGCTGGCCAGGGCTCCAGAGCACCCGAGACCCACAACTCCTGCATCATTGTGGAAAGGCACACTTGCACAGGCCCTACAGCCTAAACTGTATCCAATTCTTGCCTTTCCCCTGCCTGCACTCCCACCTTCCGGGTGACATAGGACAGACAGAAAAGCCAGCTGCTTTTGGATAATAAATAGCCTTGTCTGAAAACTGGCTGGACCACTCTCCCTGCTTAAACCCCCGCATATGCACTGGGCTCCGTGCGCTCCAGGAAGGCAGGTGGGATGTCCTTTGCCCCCTGGTCTCCTCCCCACCTCTCCTTCCCTGCCACTGCTCCAGTGTCAGCCGGCTTTCCCCAGCACTGCTCTGAGCAAGACTGAAACAGCTGTGAAACAAATGAAGGATGGAAGGATGTTGCACTAGGCACCCCTCGCCCCCCATGCCCAGCTGCCACCAGTCCTCCTGGCCAGGGCTTGCTCCTGAGGTCCCAGGAACACCAGAGAGGAGAGAGCAAAAGCAAAGCGAACCTACCTGCTTCTTTCCCCCTTTACACACAACTGCAAACACTCCTGGCTCCTTCGCTGCTGCCAGCTTGGCAATGCACCCCAGACAACTCCCCCTTCCCGGACTCCCCCCCCCCAACTTCCCCCTCCTCAAAAACAACCCTTGCAATTATACAGAGGCTCTGTGGGGCAAATTGCCTCCTGGAGAAATTAGGCGTCTGCAAGTACAGACATTCTAACAGCCACTCCACCATCTAAACGGGGGAGGGGGGTAGAATAAGCGACTGCTAAAGGATTGGTAAAGGATGAAATGTCAACTGGTGATGAGGACCTTGATCAAACCAGGTTCAAATATGGTTGCAAAACATTTTGTTTTAAATGCAACCAGCGAGTCTCCTTTGATGTTACAATGATGAAAAATAGAAGTCCTCTTCCCTCCCTCCAGAAAGGTATCCCTCTCCCAAAGCAAGCCCACTTTAATATCTATTCCCTTCCCCCCAAAATAATAATAAATCCACAAATTCTTACTAATGTATCTGCTGTAACAAAGGAGAGATGGCAGCAGCAAATGCTCCGAGCAGATGGCGCCTATGCTGGGTTTTCAGGGGAGGGGAGAACCCCTTTATATATTTATTTATTTATTTAAATTTTTAAAAATATAACATAAATATTCGGCTCTCGGCCGCCCCGCAGCCGGTCCTCGGCGGCGGCTGGGCGCGCAGCCCTCTCCAGCTCCGCGCCGGCAGCCCGGCCCCAGCCTGACGAGGTGCTCCAAGGATTGCAGGAACACAACCTGCCCGCTGTTTCGATGGCACCCAGAGGACGTTTTCTTTCTATTGCAGTTTCAAAACAATTTAAAAAAAAAAAAAAAAAAAAGCAAAGGCGACCCAGGCACCGCGAGAGAAAGGACCGCGGGGAAAGGTTTGCGCGCCGCGGAGCAGCGGCCCCGCGGGCTGCGGCGGGCGGGGAGCGCTGCGAGCCGACCTTCCGGGGGTGCAAGCGTGCAGGCGGCCGGGCGAGCTCCCCTGCAAACCCCGTACCTGGCCCGCTCCCGCACGCTTCTTCCCTTTGCTAAATAAACCCGACTGGGGCGCTGGAAGCTGCTGCGTCTCTGCCCCGCTGCCTGACTTTGCCCGCCCCGCCACTTGCTTGAAATCCACACGATTTCAGCCGGTGGATTTCCACTGCGACCTGCCTTGTTTATTTAGATACGGGAGATGAAAGATCCGAGATAGGAAGATGGGTGAGAGATTGATAGATCTCTTTCCTTTTTTCTTTTTTTCTTCCCCCCCATCACTATTGTACAAGCACATCCCACTCCTAGCTAACAACGCTTTTTTTCCCCCCGTGGCGGGGATTTTTCACCAGCCCCCGATGCCCCCACCTTCTTTTGGAGTGGGGGAAAGAAGACAAGATCATCCCAGGAGACAGACGGAGGTGGGGAAATGGGGGTTGGGGTGCAGGAGCCCGGCAAACAGCCACGCAGCTGGATTCTTTTGCAAATAGCAAGAGGAGGGGAGAGAAAGGCGGCTGCGGAATCCTAGGACCGGCGTGGCCGGCGCCCTGCCCGGCCGGGTGCAGCGCCTGGGGGACTCGGAGCCGGCGGCCGCCCCTCGCCCCGCATCTCCCCCAGGCCCGAGCGCACCCCGCTCTCCTCCGCCCGCGCCGTCAGCGCGGACCCACGCGCTAGCCAACTTTTCCCCACTTCCCGGCTCCCCTCCCCCTCCGCTCCCCCAGCCCCCTCCCCCTCCTCTCCAAACCCCGCCACCAGCGCCGCCGCCGCCACACACGCCGCTCGGAGGGGCGAGCGTCCAGCCGGGATCCGCGCGCACACACACACCTCCTCCAGCCCGCGCGCCCCCTCCCCGGCCCGGAGCCCCGCTCCGCAGGCCCCCGAGCCCGAGGCGCGTCTGAGTGCGCAGAGCCCGGACTCTCCGGGCTGCAAAGAAACTTTCCCAAGGCCCCCCGCCCCCTACCATGCTCTGGGCCGACGCTGCTGCCTCTGCGAGCCCGCGGGCCTCCCCGGCGCCCGGCCCGGCTGCGCCTGGCTCGGTGTTCCCAGCCCCGGGCGCCCGGAGCCCCATCCTCCGGCCCCTCGCGCGCACGCCGCAGACACTTACGGGTGATGAGCTCCCTCTGGGACAAGTGCTGCGGGTTGCCCTGTTTGCGGCGGGACATTGCCCCGGCATCTATTCTGGCATCGCCCGGAGAGCTGCACCGATGGGGGGAGCCGGGGGAGGGGTCCGAGCCACCGCCGCTGCCGCCGCGCCGCGCCGCTGCCGCCGCTGCCGCCGCCGCCGCCGCGCCTCCTCCTCTGCCCGGGTTGGTGTTTTGGTTTTTTTTTTTTCCTTCCCCTCTTGCCCTCTCTTCCTCCTCTTCTTCTTCTTTATTTTGCGCTTTCTTCTATGCTGTTTTTTGTTTTGTTTGCAAAAAAAAAGAAAAAGAGAAGGAAAAAGAAAAGCCTCTCGATCTAAAATAGGAGAAAGGCAAAAAAAAAAAAAATCTGCTCTTGCTTGCCGCGGACTGGCTGGTTTCTTCAAAAATATATTCTTTTCAAGGAAAAAAACTGCTTACACTTCTTCAAACTGCTTGGCCTCCTGGACTTGCAAATGTCTTCTTGAACTTAAACCGGATTTTGCACCGGCTCCTGACACTTTCTTTCAGGGTCTGGTAGGTGGAAAGCGCACTTCTACCAGGAGGGGGGAAAAGGAAAAAAAATGCAAACAAATAAAAAATAGAAGAAAAAGAAAAGAAGAAAAAGCAAAGAAAACTTGGGGACTTGTCTCGTACCCCCTCACCCCGCCCCCTCCAGAAACCCAAAGCAATGTAAAACTGCCCCGGTTCGGTTGTTTCTGGGTTTTCTGCGGGCTGCCTGTTTTTTTCTCGGAGACTGACCCTTCCGAGGCTCTGGGGGGACTCCAGGAGCGGCTCCTTCCCAGTTCACCTGGCAGGCTGGCGCCGGCCGGAGAGGCTGCCGGGTCCCCGCGAGCGCTCCCCAGCGCTCCCCTGGCGCCGCGGGCCCGAGGGGAGCTGGGCCGAGGGGCGGCTCGCCCAGTGCGCCTGGGTCGGTGCGGGCGCGGACTGGGAGCTATAGATTGCAACGTGAAGATGGCGGAGTCCGGGTTCTCTGGGAGCTCTCGGTCTCTCTATGGCTGGGGCTGCCTCTGTACAATGGGATAAAATTCAAGTTCAAGTGCGGACGTGACGTTTAATCTGCACTAGAGACAAAAAGACCCAGAGAGTCGGAGCACTGGGGGCGACTAGCGGTGGCTTTTTAACATTGTACCCTGTAAGAGAACAAGAAAGCGCACACACACACACACTCACACACTCACACACACTCACACACACATTCGCCCGTGCGCACACCCGCAGTCCAGGCCGGCCACACGTGCAGCGTTTTAGAGCGCTCCTCTCCTCCCCTTGCACTGCCAGCGCAAAACGCCTGGGGGAGGGGGGGGGGAGGACGCTGGGCAGGATATTTTTAAATAAAAGAAAATCCTCCATCCCTCCTCCCCTCCAGGGAGCTGGACCCCGAGAGAAGAGGGGCGGAGTGCGCTGTGCGTGGAAGTAAGTTGAATCAACCCGAGTCCCCACCCACTCATCCGAAAGCTCTTGGGGGGGGGGGCGTGGGGATGGCTGTGAAAGAGGGTTGGGGTCGACACGGGGACTGGAGGCAGATGGCCAATTGCTTCATGTCCCTAGAAAAGTAGCTTGGTTGTTTTCACTTTTGTTTTATCGAGGGGTCGGGGTTAAACTTCCAAAAAGTGTCTCCATATAAATCCTGATATTCCAAACTCGGCGAGAGCGAAGCGGACGAAATAAAAGATGCTAAGAGGAGAGAATTAAGAGCACATTTGGGGGAGGGGAAACGTGAGACCTTGTCTGAGTCGCATTCCGGAAGGAATGTTCACCCCAATCTGTGCGCTCCCTCCACCTCATCCCATTAACTCCTTAGGGTGTACACGGACACCCCGGCCCCAACGTCGAGATCTGTGGGAAGCGTGGGGGTGAAGGGCAGGGCTGCTCCACGTGGGAGAGGTCCTCGTACCTGCTGACCCAGAAGTAGGTGTGGCCGGATCTCTGGACCCACTCGTGTGGGTGACCCCCTCAGGTCCCCCAGTTCCCTCCCACCCCCTGACAATTACAGCAGCCTGGAAGTAACGCCCCCATCCCCCAGGGCTCCTCCGCCCAGGGCAGGACTGGAAATCGCCCGTCAGACTGGGAAGGACACAGCTGCCTTGTCAGCCGTTTGATCTGCAGCCGGCGAGGACAAGAGGAGTTGTGGGCGCCTGTCCGTGGCCCGGGGACAAGGCCAGGCCGCAGTCCGCGTGGACCTCCACCCCCACTCCAACCTCCTCGTCCCTCCCCAGGCCGCAGCCAACTTCATCTACTTCGCGACTTGCCCTCCCGGCTGGGCGTGCCACGCGGCCGGCCCCCTCACCGTTCCCAGGGCATCTCGGGTCTGGGCCGGGAGGCGGCGAGGGCGGGTCCGGGCCTGGCTCCGGACTGGGCTTCGCGGGCGAGCCCAGCTGCACCCACCCCACCCCGCCCCCAGGCCGGGCCCTGGCGGCCTCACCGGAGCGAAAGGCTGGGCCGTGACGCCTCCGGGCGCGCCGCCTCCCTCAGGGCCTTTTCCTCTGGGGAGGATACGGGGCTGGGGGCGTTCGCCCCCAAGGTCGTGGGTCGGGCGACGGCACCAACAACTTAACAGAGCGCAGCGCCCATTAGCGAGGACAGAAAGACCTCTCAGCCCAAGCCACCCCCACCTAAAAACTAATAACAATAAAATGTGCCCTAGCGTGCAGCTCTGCGGACCGGGCGGCAGGGTCGGCGGACGAGTGGGTGGGGACTGGGCGGAGGGGGCGGCGTGGGGGGCGAAGGGGCGCGGGTGGCGAGCCAGTCCGCACTAGCTACCCACCCGGGGCTGCACGCTGCAGCCCATCACCCACCACCTACACCCCACCTCCACGTGGTCCAAAGTCTGGAAGCACCTCCTCCCATGCAGCCCTACCACGAAAATCTTTCCAGGAAAGTGGCCTAAGTAAGAAAAAAATGCCCACACGCACCTTAAATAAACTTCTTAAGAAAACCATAAACCGGCCATCCCAACTTGCCCACATTCTTAAATTTGGGAGAGCTCTCTGAGCACTGGTGGTGTGAAGTCCAGAGAGGGACAGCGCTTTGCCCAAGGTCACACAGCGCACGGGGGCAGGTCTGGACTCAAATCGCCGCTGCTGGCCCGCCTCTCCGCGCCGCCGGCGCTCCGGCGCCCGAAATCGCAGCACGCGACCCTCACCCTCCCGGGGCCGATTACAAGGATGGGGGACCCGGTCTGTGGCCTGGGGGAATGGGGCAGCCCCCTCCTAGGAAGGGGGCCCCTCCGCGGACTGTGCAGGGTGCCCGGGGGCCCCGGCTGCAGCTGCCTAATCGCGCGCGCTCGGGCGGCTGGGTCCAGGGATGGGGCACCCCCGCCCCACCTCCAGCAGGAAGTAGCGGGCAGGGGGCGGCGCGGGCCGCGACTGACCCGGGGAGCACTTCCTCATTGGCCCCACGCTGCCCCGACGGCGGGAAGAGGGACGCGCGGGCGGGCCGGCGCAGGGCTGGACACGCCGCAGCCCGCCGGCGCGCTCCACCTCGCGGCGGCCAGGGAGAGGCTGCCCTGCCCCTGCCCAGCCCTGTGCTGGCCCCTTCGCCCTCCTCCCCCTCCTCCTACTTCTCCTCCTCTCGGGAGAGGCGGCCGGGCGCATGCAGCGAGCGATCCCAGCTGCAGCTCCAGTCTCCTTTTTTTCCCTCTGCCCGTCTGGCACGGGCATCATTAGCGCTGAAAGCTGTTAATGTCTGGTCTCACAGCTCCCCCTTTAGTCTTGCTCTGCTCCCTGTCTCGCGTTCCAAGTAGGATCAATAGCTGCCTCTCCGCCGACCTTGACCTCTCCCTCGACCCCGCCCGGCTACGGCAGCTGGCCCCCAGTTTCCCCACTCTCTCGATGCCCAGACAACAGGCGGGCGGAGCGAAAGTGGGGTGGCGGAGCTCGGGTCACAGCCCCGTCCCTACCCCGTCCTCAGGACCCCTGGCAGGCAGCAAGACCCTTCTGAGAAGGTTACTGCACGCACACACACACACACACACACACACACACACACACACACACACGCAAAACCACTCCCTGACCTATCAAGCCTTTGTTTAGAGTAAAAGTCACTCCCATCCCCAAAATGGGGGTGTGGGGGGGGGGGAGGCAGGTGCTTAACATATGAAAATATAAATGGGAAAAGTGCAAGCACAAATGTGGTCCTAAAGTAATACCACAACTTCCGACTCTTCTTCAGAACCTGCTGTAGACCTACTGTGTGCTCCGCCCAGAGCTGGGGCTTTGTGCAGACTGCAATCAGACAGAAAGAAATGCCACATTTTCTGCACCATCTTTCAAAAAAAAGGAGAGGTCAGAAAGCTTTTTGAACTCACAAATATTTCTAGCTTCACAGTGCGTTCCAGCAGATAATCCTTAATATTTTTCAGTTTCTTTAAATTTCTTTATTGAGGACTAGTTCGGAAATCATAAATCATTTATCAAATCAGAGCGTCTTTTTATTAACCTTGTGTGGGGCTCTGATTCCCAGTGTGTGCTGCGTGGACCACGCCATGCAATGGGGGCAGATTAAACAGTCACGTGACCCCCAGCCGAGCTTCTTGTTTAAAATTCTTTGAACAATTCTCAGTGCTTAACGCTTAGCTAAGGTGGGGCTCTATTCGAGATTCTGCAATGTTATCTTTGCCTTCTGAGCTGTTATATTTTATATTATGTCTTTACAGAAAATTGGAACGAATCGAGATGTGTAGTGTCAGTAAAAATGGGAACTCAATATTTCTGCAGAAAGAAAATCGTCGTTTCATTTGTTTGTTTGGTTTT